>NW_020884883.1:13519928-13757409 GCF_003945725.1 Corapipo altera | reverse complement strand
TTTTCCTTTTCCTTTTCCTTTTCCTTTTCCTTTTCCTTTTCCTTTTCTTCTCAATTAATTTCATTTTGCTTTCTGTTGCATTTCAGTTTACATGGGAGTGTTTTCCAGTGCACCAACAACTCATAGATCAGGTTCTGTGCCAGTGAGCTGAAGTTTGTAAGCCACCAGACAATGACTGATACATTTTAGCGTTATTTCAGCTGGTTGTCTGTAATAGAAAGGACTGGGTATAAAAAACCAGAAGGTCCTTTTCATTGCTGATTTCTCATTTCCAGTGTAATGTTACTAAATGCTTAAAATCTCTCCCTGTTGCACTCTTTTCAATTCATCTTTTCCTCTGCCACCTCAGGTGGTGAGTTATTTCAGTGACATTTATGACCTCTCCCTGTTGGCTACAGAATGATGCAAAGGAGACCTGTAAGTTTTTGAGACAGTGACACAGCACTGACATTTACTACCACTAATCCAGCAAACAGTGCAAGATGTACTTCTGTAATCATGAATGATTAATGACTGTTTCTTTCCTTTGGGATGACTGAAGTACCTTTCTGTGAATGCCCTTTGTAGCTGTGAATGCGTGTGCCCTTGGGTTCCATGACTGCGAGCAGTTCTGTGTGAGGAATGGCAGATCCTACCTCTGTGATTGCTATGAAGGCTACACTCTGAATCCAGATAAGAGAACCTGCTCAAGTATGTTCATTTGGTGAATGTGAGCAACTAGAAAAAAAATTCACTTTTTAACACCATAATTGGGTTTGAGAAGCTACTTGCATACTTCTGTTGAAACACTGAACATCTGTATCTTTTTCAATAATAATAAATATAGTAATGAATAATGAATAAAAATCTGCTGCAAGTAATGGTGAGTAGTTTGTTTCCCTTACCATCCTTTTTAATTATGCCTACAGATCCATTCATGAGGGCCAGATGTCAAAACAAAGTCTTCAGATGCAGACACTGTATAGATATTTTCTCTTACCACTTGTTCTAATTCTTTCAATTAGTATTGCCATTTTTGAGCTGACTCCAAATAGAAATATATTAAAAAATGTGAATGTGCACTCCATCTGAACAACTTTTTATTAACAATGAACTGTTTCTCTAATGTGCATCTTGCAGCTGTGGACACGTGTGCACCGGGAAGGCACGAGTGTGATCAGATCTGTGTGAGTAACAACGGATCCTATGTCTGTGACTGCCATGAAGGCTACACCTTGAATCCAGACAAGAAGACTTGCTCAGGTAAGAATTAAAGGCTACTTGAATATATGAAACCCATGGAGATATGGACATGTTTTCTTTGACTTACCCTCTTTATTTCTACTTGAAAAATTGCTTATAGACATCAATCCTTAAAATGAGAACTCACATGTAGACTTTCCCCTTGGTTCCAATAGCAACAAAATTGTAATTTTCTTTATATTTGTTCATTAAAAAATGCAATTTGGCACTTATCTACCATTTCACGGTCTTCACAGTATTTCATAAACATTGCTTAGCTGCTTAGTCTGACACAGGGCAGGTTATTGCTCATCTTGGTTTTTTAGCTTCATCCTTACTGGGAATGTTCAGGACTGCTGGAATTTCTGATGAAAGTAAGAACTGCATGAGATGTAGTATAGTCGTGTCTTGCAGTCCTGGTATCTGCCTTCTCCATTAAATAATTAGTAACTGAATTCAGCTGTCTGCAGCATAATACAATAATGTAGTAGGACACTGGTTGATTTCTAATTAAATTGTAATTATAAATGCTGAGCATTTAAAACTCTTGAGTGTCTGGGAGAGATTAATAGATTTCTTTTCTTAACCATGGTTCACCACAGCCATGGATATGTGTGCACCTGGAAGGCATGACTGTGCACAAGTCTGTCTGAGTAACCATGGATCCTACAGCTGTGGCTGCTATGAAGGATACACTCTGAATCCAGACAAGAAGACTTGCTCAGGTAAAATCTGATTAAGGAAATACTGTGTTCAGCTAAAAGCAAGTAGCTTTTAAAAATCAGGTTAACTTATGTTATTTTCCTGATAGATTATCCAAGAGTTTATGTACAACTGCTTAAAACACAGGACTACTTTGTTTCTTCATATGAACAGTAGTAATTTCAGACCCATGGCTCTTCTACAGTTGTGTGAAGCTTGTATTTGGTAATATTAAAATACCATTTAGCATATCCTTGAGGACTTCATAGTATTTTTACACCCATGGAGCATAAATTCCCATATCCAGTATGTGATGTGCATTACCCGTGTCAGAAAACTCTTCAGCAAAGCAGCACAAGGAAATGAGATGAAGGAGAGCAAGGACTGTGCTGGAAGAGAGACTGAAGTCTGTATCATCATGAGTGTGATTGCTCTTTCTGGTGGATGTGTTGAGACCTTAAAAAATACTCCAGTCTTAGAGCTCTAGAGGATGGAGGGAAATGTTCTTTCCCAGTGCTGGTCTCTTGTGGAGAACAGGAGCATAGATGTAGCTGATACTTAAGGATATACAAGTAAATATATTGATAATATGTATTCTATATTTTCTTCATGTCATTAGGGTTTGAACTTCACTGTTAATTTCATTGGATGTCTCACTGATGATTTATTTAGAGAAATTCCTTTTTTTTTCCACTTGACTATAAATAATCCTTTTCCTACACACTACATTGTGTGTGACAAAGTGCTGAACTTAAGCTTTCAGTTCCAGGAGGTTCCTAGGCAAATCTCTCCAATTAAGCCACAGGTCTTACATCTCAAAGAGGTGAAGCCAGAGGACCTCAGTATTTCTTCCTGTTTAGTGTAAAATCTGATTTTGTAAAAATGGTGCCTAGGATTAACTCTCACCTGGCATTATAGAGAGGCAATAAACATGTGAGGGAATGTAGATTCACTTAGGCATCCCCTTTGGGAGTCCAATCCAAAGCTCATTTCTTAGCACTGATTCTCCTCCTGCATAGTCAAACTTGAAATTATTTTCCTAATATGCTTGCTTTTTTTCCCTTTTGAATCTCATTTTGCAGTATGCTACTAATGATTTCTCAACCATACAAGTCTTTGTGATAATTATATATAATTATATCATTATATCACAAATATATATATATTATAATTATTATATTATATATATATTTGTGATATATAATTATATCACAAAGACATGCAAAGAATGATGCAAAAATAGTCTAGGTCCAGGAGAGGGTACTTTCCCCTTTTTCTTTTTTTTTTCTTTTCCCTTTCCCGTTCCCTTTCTTTCTCTCTTTTTCTCTCTCTTTCTCTCTCTGCCTTTTCTCTGTGTCTTCCTCTCTTTATCTCTTGCTTTCTTTCTCCTTCCTTTCTCCTTCCTTGTGCCTTACTGGGCCTCCTTACTGCAAAGATATCCAAATATAGGAACTCCTTCTCAGCTTGCCCTTTCAGAGCTGACGTGTTAGATTTGGCAGAAAACAGCAGCCTCACACATAAAGTGCCCACTTTGTAACTGGCAGTGGGTGTCATGTCTCTTTTTTTTAGCAGCCACGTATACTTTTCAGTTTATGGTCTTTTGACTCCACAAAACAGTGTCTTCTCCAACTCAATTAGAGCTGAAATAATGCCAAATAGTCTCTTAAAATCCAGATATTTGTTCTCTGAGATTCTGTTGGATAATTGTTTTGTAACTGTGTCCTTGTTAGTTCCATTCCTTTTGCAATGTTACAACTGCAAAAAAGTGTTGCCAGTATTCAAAAAATTGTATTAATTTTGTGATGTTGATAGCCACATAAAAACACAATCTGTGTACCCTGCTGTGGTTAATGGCATGGTGACATGCAATAAAAACACCCCTGTTTGAATCTAAATGAAGACATGTTTGTAAATGGGAATTGCTATCACCAACTCTAAAGGCTGAAGTTTGGATATTTTGATTAGTATTCTTCTCTTCTCAAATGCCTCCCCCAGCTGTTGATGTGTGTGCACCTGGAAGGCACGACTGTGAGCAGGTCTGTGTGAGAGATGATCTGTTCTTCTCCTGTGACTGCTACCAAGGCTACACCCTCAACCCAGACAAGAAGACTTGCTCAAGTAAGACCAGATCGCTGTTCCCTTTCCCCTCAGCCTCCCCAACCAAGTGCATGTGTTGCAATAGCTCTCACTAGCGGGTTAATATATTTGAATCTGTCTGAGAAACTTTCACATGCATTCAGGTGTCACTCTGCCTTTTCCACTTTGAGCAAAATTCAGAGATGCAAAGAACTTTATTATGCAGCAATGCTAGTAACTGCTTATCATTCAGTCTTTGTACCTTAGAACTAAGGCCTTCACTAATTTATGCAATATTCAGCAAACTCAGAACTGAGAAATAATTGAAGAGTTGGGGTTAGTCATACTTTGCAGTATTGTGGAACCTGTGTACCATCATGCAAGACAGTCTGATGTGACATCCTCCCTTCCAGGCTGAATTTCATGTTGCTGTTCCTTTCTTTTGCTTCACAGTGACTTTGTGTTACAGTAAAAATATAATAATTTCAGAAGTGTTTCGTTCCTTCCCAGTCTCCTTACTGTCAAGTTATTGTGCACTGGAAACTTTTCCTAGCATTCCTTTGGAGTTCATATGGCACTTCACATCTGGTAGGGTTAGGTCAGAGGGACCAAGGACTGAGGTATCCCTTGTATTAATTAATGTATTTATCCGCAGTAAGACAATTAGTTTGTCTCGCTGCTCCAAGACAAGATCAGTTACACATCTCAGTAGTTCCTGGTAAGATTCATACAGGACAGGCTCCCAGCATGGAAAAGCATTGCCATTGGGAAGCATTAAAAAATGTCATCTTGTTTTCTGATAACTGTTCCTCCAAAGTGCATTCTGTAGGAACTGATGTACATGCACCAGGAACCCATGACTGTGAGCAGATCTGTGAGAGTTATGGTGGATCACATACCTGTGATTGCTATGAAGGCTTTACCTTTAATCCAGATAAGAAAACATGCTCAAGTAATAATTTAATGTTGGGGTTTTTTTTCTGAATATGTTTATTTACTGAAGCACCTCTCTTCAATGTGTTAAATCTTTTTAAGCCGTTTGAGAAATGTTCCATCAACTTGCAAGCTCCCTTGAAGTATAATCCCTTTTCATTCTTTTATGCCTCTTTCCACTAGTGTTTTGAGCTAGTTTGGTTTTTCTTTTTTAGTTATAGCAGTTACTGTATTTAAAACTACAGATGACTCTTATCTGTCACCACGCATTTAAGGACTCACTGTATTTAAAAATGCAATCTGTTATAATCTGCATTTCCTTATGAAATGGAAATAACTGGGGGCATTAGCAAGGTGGGGTTCTGGGGCATCTGTCTGTGGGATGTGGGTCTCAATTGTGTACCAGCATTTGGAGGATGGGGGGGGGGCCAGAGGGGAACAGAACTGGTGTAAGAACTACTGCAGTGCTAAACCCTATGTTCTTGTCCACTCCTCCAAGCTGAGTGGGGCAAGCATGAACTGTTGTCTTTTCAGATGGGCAATAATGGCATCAAATATTGGCCGAACCTGATGTAGATAAGTTAAGTTGGGTTTGGCAGGGATGTCAAAAGGTACCTAGTCTGACCTCTGGTTCAGAGCAGGAATAACTCACCATCACATCAAGTAGCCAAAGACTCTGTGTGAGAGCACAGTTATAAAACAGGTGGATATAGCCAAACACCATCTGCAAAAATAATGATTTCTTGTTGGTCTGGACTTAAACACAAATGCAGTGTAAAAATACAACTTTAGAGTGTTTTGTATGACTTTTTGGGCATCCCAGTGGCAACAGGAATGTCCCATATTTTGAATATAAAATACTGGAAGACTCTCAATTTCACAGAAGGACTGAAGAATAATTCCGAGTACGCTTGGACAATTGCCAGAGTTGGTTGGAAAAGTAATTTTGTTGAAACAGACAAAATCCAAGGAGGATCTGATCTGTCATTGGAGAATTTAAATGAGACATAAAAAAATTAACTGGCAGTTGGCTGGAAACCAACCATGTTGGTGTGATGTTTTGAACTGGCCTTCCTCCAGCTGTCTCTTGAACAGCTCTTCTTTGTACATTGACCATAAAGCCAGTGGAATGTTCCAAAGAAGAGAGCTGAACAAATACAGGTCCACTGGAATCAAGGAGACACCAGTTTCAACACTGGCTCTAAGACAAATGAATTTCTGCACTGCTAGAAATGAATCTGTTCATTTCCTGCAAAATGGCAATATTAACGGCATGATTGATAACCAAAAAAAAAAAGGAGCCAAACCAATTCAGAATGAAAGAGAAGCGTATCCAGATACAATATTCCCATTGTTTCTTTGTTACAGCACTGTGTTTGACATTGATCAGTTATGCATTTATATATCTACAGAAAAAAAATGAATAATCTGTTGTCATTGCCTTTGCAAGCAATGTAAAAAAAAATACGTGAAGAGACAGGTATTACATACAGGTAATACCTCTTGATAACTCGTTGAGAGTGTATTTCATAACTGTAGGCTCTCTTTTAAGAAGTCTTTGTCTTTGGATACTTATTATTCTGGTCTCAGATGTAGATGGTTATCTCACTACAGTACCTGTGCTGCAGTAGCTGTTGATATGTTTGTTCTCAGCCTGCAGCAAGTGGTGCAGCCTTAACTTATTTACTTTATGTAGTAGGTGAGGTTAAGTTGCCTTTCATGCAGCGAACAACTCACAGCCATCAGCTGATGCCTGACATTATTATACCACAATGAAATTATCATCTCTCTGAACCCTGGGTTTTTTGTGAATTATGGAGAAAAAGAAATTCTTGAGGACAGCTGAGGCTGCTCCCCTGTTAGTCTGGAAGACTGAGGTCAAGACCTAGGAAAGATTCAATGGAACTATAGAGGAGTATGAGAATATTTGTTTTCTCTTTCTTAAGAGACTGGTGACTTCTCTATCACACTAACTGGCTCCTCCAGTGATATTGCTGTGTCTTTGTACTAGATTTTAAATTCACTTGGGCCTATTAGAATGATGTCATTCCCTCCCTCTATATTTATGTTATATTGGAATGGATTTGTGCCCACACCTCTTGAACCAAAAAAGATACTCCCTATGCATACATATTGCCAATGTTAGAGACCAAGAGTACTTGTGGGGTGATACACATTGATGATTTAGCCGAACTTCTGATGCAGAGTATTTAAAATTAATACACAAGCTCCTGGTTTCATTTTTTGGTATTATTTACCAAGAGGTAAATTCAATTCTTCTAGTTCCTTCCCAAGCTGAGACTTATGTATCTAAATTCTACCCACATCTCAGAAACTGATGCAAAACAATGAATTTCTGGCACTGACCTACTCTTTGTGTCTAAAATCACTACATGCCTTCTTGCTTGGCTTAAAAACTTGTGGAGGCTTAAGTTTGGACTAATGCATTCTCAGAAGTCCTGTGTTTGGGAGTGATGGGTACACCAAATGGCACTACAATACAGCTTTGACAGGGCAGCAACTGTGATTTTGTATAAATAGATTTAGATTCTCTTAAATATATTTAGATATGCGGAAAAAACTCCCTTACTATGAGAGTTGTGAGGCACTGGAACAGGTTGCCCAGAGAAGCTGTGGATGACCCATCCTTGCAAGTGTTCAAGGCAGGTTTATGTGGGGTTTTAAGCAACCTGGTCTAGGGAAAGGTGTCCCTGCCCATGGCAGGTGGGTTGGACTAGATGACCTTTAAAGGTCCCTTCCAACCCAAACCATTTCATCATAGAATCATTCCTCTGAGGAGAAACACAAGGTAGTCATGACCTTAAATACATCCAAGTGAATCGATTCTGTTTACAGTGATGCCAGTGGCCTTCCTCTGTGGATAGTCTAATGGTCAAAGTACTGCTTCCAAGATGGAGACCTGGACTGCAGGTTCTTCTCAGTCTGCATCACCTGAACACATTCATTCTACTTCCCAGGGTGCCCTACTTTTTCACATGGGGATATTCTGGATGAGAGGGCGAAGGGAAGATTCACCCTAGTCTAGCAGTTAGAGCTGATGGGGTAGGTTAGTTGGTCCCTGCACCCACACCCCTTTTTATATTTGTCTGTAACGGTCTAATTTAAAGAGTGCAGAGGATCCAGGTAGGCAGGAAAGGAAGTCCCTGCTCTGCCTCCTTCTTCATTAGAGTCAAGCTCTGTCTTTCCTGTCCTGGACTATGACACTCAGCTCTCTGGCTACACACCAGCCCCTATTCACTGCCATCCCTCCTTCCCAACTGCCCTGGGTTGCAGTGCTTTATGTAGTCTTACAGCATGGGTTTAATTCCTTTTGCAGAATCAAGCATTTTCTTGGGATTTAAATGGCCAGGAATTGTAATAAATACTCTAAATGCTGTTTTCTCTCTTAGGAGCTGTAACGAGCAGTCTCGTAACAACTGAAGAGTCCTGTAAGTGTGAGGCCATAGCTGCCCTCCAGGACTCGGTCACCTCACGCCTTGAAGCTCTGTCCACAAAATATATCCTTTTTCTTACCTGAGCTCCTGCATTCAGCACTGTACTGGTATTTTAGAGGTAGCTGTTTTGATATAAACCAGGGAAGAAATATCCCTCAAAAGAGAAAGTATTTTCCATGTGATTTAAGAAAAATTATGGAAAAAAAATCTTGGTTGTTGCAAACACCCCTGTTTTCACATTTCACTGAAGTGCGTTAGTATCATGACACAGATATAACAAATGCATATGGCCACGTCCCCTAGACTACATATGCCATGTTGAACATCAAGCACTGATCTATTTATAATTCTTCCAGATGACTTTTACTGTTACAACAAATGCTCACTTTTGAGCGCTCCTATTATGTCCCAGAACTTCAGAGTCAACTTCACAGTGTGACAAGAGTCCTCTTAGGTGTGGTATTCCTCTGCATCCCATCTGCAGAGGCAGGCACTGTCCCAAGAGATTTTCATGCACCTTCTGTTCTGTGAAAATGTGCAAACCTATTAATAACCAGCTCCTGGGATACAGAAAAATGGGAGAGCTGCAATGCAGGGTGCCGAGAAATGTGGTCAGCTCCCAGATTCAACATTCTGCAAACATGTGGGAGAAAAAAACCCAAACAACATACAAAAAGAAAGTGGTGAACTCTGTGCTACCACACAAACCTGAATGCTGGAATAAATGCCCTCAGATGGCATGGCAGGAACTAATAACTGGAATTTAAAGTTGGACAAGCTGTGGTCCATCCTAAGCCATAATTTTTAATGTGAGAGTGGTTGATCACTTACAATTTACCAAGGACTGTGGCAGATTTTCCTTGCTGGAAATTTCTGAAACTGCATTTTTTTTTCTCTAAAAGGTACTCTTGTTCAAAGAGGGATTGATTTAGAGGAGCGTTATGTCAGTGGTAGTCATTCTGATCCCTGGGACTTCAAAGAAGTATGGCCATTTAGGATTAGTCAGAGAAGAAGAGCAAACTAGTAAGTTTTAGACATGAACTCATAATTTAGACAGATAAAAGAATTTTTCAGTTTGCCAAAGAGTCTAGAAGTCAAATGAAAACTTCTGCCAAGGACAAAAGGCTTTCCCAGAGCTTGAATAAATTCAAAGTTATTTTTATGAGATCTAATTGCAAATCTCTCTTCTTGCACTGTGTTTGAAGTTCAGTTTATCTGCCTGCGAAAATCGAAGGGAAGAGTGATTTTTTTGGATTATAATATATGTTTCTGGGAATCTAAGTAGTTAAAAGTGAACAGTAAGATAATTAAACCTGTAATGTCATCTTAGAAGTAGCATGTCCTTCAGAGATCAATTTTTCTGCCTCAAGAGCTAATGCTAAGCAAAAAAATGCAGTGGTGTCAAGTTAGGATTTTACCTGATTATAAAGAATAGAGGCTTCCTTTCAGAGTTTTTCTTTGGTAGGCCATTTGTATCCCTAGCATCGTTTCAAGACAACCTGGAAAACACAGCACAGACAATCATCTGCCACTTCTCAGCCCTGAATGTCACTTGGTCCAATTCCTTCTAAGAAGTGAGGGTTGTTGAGATTATTTGGGAAGATGCCAGACCTTGACAGGTCTCTAAAATGTTTTGAAATCTGTGGTTCAAGCATGTATTGACCTCATCTAGAAAACAGATTGTGTGTTGAAATGTGTGTTGAAAATGCAGCAATGAGAAAGATTAAAAATAAAACAAACCCTATAGCCATCTATTTTATTGCCCTTAACAACTGGCCACTAGATGAAGTGTCTGAGAAGCTGTGGGCGTATCAAGACAGACAGCAGGCTGTCTGAGTTATCCTTCTGCTTGATTTTAAAATAATCTTTCAGAATAAAACCTTTTTGTAGTTTTTTTGCTTTACTTTGTTGCACAGCTTACAAAACAGGAGTTGGTTTGTTGTTATTGACAAGTGTCAAGTAGACTTCATGAAGAAAACAGTCTTGAAAATACAGTGACCCTGAGGATCTTCATGTACAGTCACTTCATAGCCATAACACTACACCTGCTGTGCTTCAGTTCGTACTGCAAGTAGTGCAGCAGATACTGCTTTTCTGCAATAACTGCATTTTTTATTTTCTTACTTCAAAGTAAATACAGAAAAAAATGAATGGATACAGTATATCACATTATATAAAACTGTGAAATGGCAAGACAGAGAAAAAAATGTGCCTATGTCTTCTGTCTGTTAAATGGGAAAGTAAGTTGGGATCTTGTAATTTATTTTAATAAAGTACAGTATGATATGCACATTGATGTTGGAAGTGTTTTTGTATACGACTTAAAAGATGTGTGTTATGAAATAAAGGGTTTAAAAAAAGAAAGAAACAAAACCTCAAAGATAAAGGAGGCATAAATGGGAGAAATTCACAGAATTAAACAGGATACTGTCCCCAAGTCACATAGTTGGAAAAAGAAGCATTTGATTTTAAAACCTACAAGTACTTATTAATATAGGTAAAAGGTTTAACAGTAATTTCAAGCATTAAAAATGTTGTTTAACATTCAGAATGCTAACAGATATCCCCCAAATTAAGGTTTTTATCCTGCAAGATTTACTTATTAGTCAATTATTAGTTATTATTAGTTAATCATTCCTGTTGTCATACCAAGGACTTTACTGAGACTACTTGTGTCTATTGTGCTTGTAGAAGAAAACACACAAGGTAACAATTAAAAAAATTAATTGTGAAAGGACTCTACTACTTTTGTACACTGGCACTTATAATAATCCAAATGCTTTAGAATGTATATTTAAATTTAGAGTCAAAACTATGATTAAGTTTTTTTAATCAAAAAATTCCAACACATTTTGTAGAGCTTTGCAATGTAATTACATAAAATATCTGGTAACTGGTTTGCCAAGGACATATTAATGACTTCTGTGCATGTTTCATACCCTGCACATAATAGATACAAACAAGTCCAGTTATGTTCACTGCACATGGGAGTGAGACTTCAGGTATGTCTATATATTAATGTTAAGTTGGAATATAACACTTAATAGCACAAGCGAACAGTTTCAGCAAGGGCTAAAAAACAAACTATAAACAGTCCAAGGATGCTGGATTGGACTGTGGTCGATATTTTATGATGTGTCCCCACTGGTATTAATTTGCTGTCGTTCAATTAGTGGGACAACCTGGCTATGCTACACTTGGTTCCTCAAAGTGCTGTGTATGCATATATTTTTTCTCTAAGTCGGGGATGTTTATATCCAGCTTTCTTTCATGTCCTCTGTTTAGCCATGGGTATTCTACAGGGATTTATAGGGCCAGAAGTATGCCTTGGCCTCCATAATTGGTAAGAATAAACAAGTTGTAAATCTAATGCAAGACTTTACAACTTTTTGGCAATTGAGAGTGGATGACATCAGTCCCATTTACACTAAGGCCAGTTGTCAGATGAGATGTAAAATTTTATACCACAGTGGAAAATTGTCCTGGAGGCCAGATGTGTCTTGCAAGCTGTCAGCTGGGTAGGCTTTGTTTCATGCACTAGTATTCATAACTCCATTTTATGTTACAAATGACAGTATTTACATTCAATTCCTCTGAGCAATTATCTGTCTCATTTTGTGAGTACCAGGTAAACTAAGGTGATAAAACCGATTTTTTTAAAAATACGACATATTGTTGTCCAGAAAAATGGGATTCGTTACCTTGTGTGACACAAGCCATTAATTACACACTTAAGAGAGACATTGATTATTTAGATGGATACAAATTCTCTTAGACACATTTAGATATGAGGAAGGAACTCTTTACTGTGAGGCTGGTGAGGCCCTGGCACAGGTTGCCCAGAGCAGCTGTGGCTGCCCTATCCCTGGAAGTGTTCAAGGCCAGGTTGGATGGGGCTTTGAGCAAGCTGGTCTAGTGGAAGGCGTCCCTGCCCATGGCACGGGGATTGGAACTTTAAGGTCCCTTCCAACCATTTGTGATTCTATGTTGATAAAAATTACACTACAAACGCCGCGCGCACAGAACTTGGGGTTCACAAGCTTTGCGATTTTCCTTCGCGTAGAAGCAGAGTGACCTTTATTAAGCCATAACCAAGCCGAGTACTACCGCCAGTGGCTGCGCCGCGCACACAACCCCGGCCACTACCCACAGCTCCACCGCCCAGGTCCCTCACGGCCCCGCCCCGGAGCATCCCGTTCGCGGCGGCGGGGGGGGCACAGCCCGCTAATGGCGCCCGTCCGCTCCCCTCCGGAAGCGGCGCCATTTCCGCGCCCGTTGCCAGGGAGACGCGGCGGCCACGCTGCCGTGCGGGGCGGCCCGGGCCCGCTCCCTTTGCTCCGCCGCGATGTTCATCTACCTGTGCAAGAAGGTGCTCCTGGGGCACGGGGGACGCGCGGGGCGCGGACGGTTCTGGGGGAGAGGGAGCTCCCCACTCGCCCCCCGTCTCACCCGGGAGCTCCCCGGGATCGGGAGCGCGGAGCCCTGAGGGACCCGCGGGGTCTCTCTCGCTGCGGGCCGTCTGGTCCCGGTGCAGCGCTTCCCAGAACGCTGCCCTGCTCTGTCCCCCCGGCTCCCTCGGCCTGGGATTGGGGCTTGGGGTTGGGTCTCCAGTGTTCCAGCTGCTCCCGCAGCTCCGCAGCTGCTCCCTCGGGATACTTTGGACACGGCTGGAGACCGAAGCCCTGTGCACTGTGTGACCCCTCTGTCCTCTTGGTCAGCACACCTTTGAAGGTGTCCTGATATTGTTATTTACTGCATGCGTTCAACTGCTGCAGTGTGGCACAGCTTCACTAGTGCTTGTCGTTGTGTCTTCTGTCTCTTTTTGCGTGTACTGCTCTGTTAATAGAAATAAATTTTTCTCACGTGCTTAAATTTGTCTCACGTGCTATCGTAGGTGCCTTTGAGGTGTTCAGGTAGAGCATGTGAAATAAAATGTGATTCTTGCAATTGTGTAGCGATACAAAGGACTTCTTTTTCAGATTGCAATTCCCGGTAATGTCCGCTTAAAATGTATTTCCTGGAATAAGAATCAAGGTTTCATAGCCTGTGGTGGAGAGGACGGATTACTGAAAGTTCTAAAATTAGAAACACAAACAGGTAAATGAGAGGTTTTAATTTTTTTTTTTTTTTTAAAGAACAACACCCACCACACTTTAGAAAGCATAACTTCTTCCACAGGTTACCTGTTGATATGGCATGTGTTTTAAATCTGTATCTGGCTACTTACATATTTGCACTAACATCAAATTCTTTCATTACTTTAATTTGAACAGTTTTTCTTCAGCTGGTCGTATATGATGCATGTGTAATTTGCCTATTATATCTGCTGATGTTTTCTTAAGTGCTTCTGCTTCTTTTTTCAGGGCATGCATTTAATTCTTGTTCTTTTTGTGTAGGCTTTCCCTTTATTTTGGAACTTTTTTCATGATTTCATGATTTTTGTTTGAATGTTCTCTGTCTGCCACCTTAGTAATTTCTGGGAGAAAGTTGTGTATTTTCATTTAAATAAATATGTTCCAAGAAAAGTAAAATCTATTCTCAAAATTTTTTAAACCTTTTTTTGAATGTAATAAAATGTGATAGCCACAGCTGTTGTTGTGGGGGATTTTGTTTATTTTGTTGTGGTTTTTTTTTTTCCTGAAAGAGTGCTAGGCCATAAAGCATATATCAGTTTGGATGACAGATGTCAATAGTGAACACATTGAGCTGATGGGTGGGAAATTCAGCCTGCGGTTACCATTTACATACTTTTAGGTGATTTATTGATGGAAATAGTGATTAGAGCTGCAGTATTCATAGAGACACAATAATATGTATGGTTTGTTAGGTTTATTTTTATATGATTTTTGTTATTTTAGATGAAGCAAAAATAAAGGGGCTGGCGGCTCCTAGCAATGTTTCTGTCAATCAAACTCTTGAAGGTCACAGTGGTAAGTGTATTTAGGCATTTAATCTACCTTTGGTTAGAATCAAAAGATACAAGATTTTGTGAAGCTGATAGAGTAATTTTGGTATAACTTTTTATTTTAAGCCTGAAATAAAGGTTAGCAGTATTCAACTTGGGTATGTAACAGCTTGGCTGTCAATTTTTACCAAGTTATCTGATGAAAGACCTGCAGTCAATATTTCATGATCTTAAGTGAATCACTGGGTTGGGAATCAAACTAATGCAGCCTTCCCTCAGTTCTCCTGGCTGATTTTGTACATGTGGAGCATCCTGCACGGAAAAATCTCTGCTCTGCCTGGTATGATTTCCAGTTTGCTTATGGATTTTGCAAGGTTAAGTCTGAACTTGGACATCAGAGCCTAGCTTGTGTTTTGTATTACCTCAATTTCTTTTTTTCCATATTATTTGGTGCCCACTCATTATCTTGAGAAGGAAATGTTGATTTCTATTTAAGTGTGTGATGCTGTTGTATGTGCTATATGTACAAAGAGGGACTTTTGTTGTTGTTGCTTTTGGGTTTTTCTTAATTGTGTAGTGTTGCTGGTATAGTACTTGTTGTCTCTGACTTCAGCATGGCTAATATGGAAGTGCTACTCTGTTGTGTGGGACAGGAATATATTTTTATGTATTTACATAAAAGATCATGATATGTTTGCTTCTGTACATTTGTTCACACGCTGCCTTGGTAGATGACAGATAAAGAATGCTTTATGGTAGAAAAGATAAACTGATAGGCAGTTGATGCTGGAATTGGTGAGTTAAAAAAAAAAAAAGAACAACAATTTTCTGTCACACTGTACATATAAAGTTTTAAATTCCATATTATAGGGTAAAATCTGAAATGACAATAAAAGCCTTAAGCATTTTTTTTAGTGATTCATATGTGGATAAGTCCGTTTCGTTTGTTTATATAGTGTCTGTGTGATTTGCCTATATGTTATGGTAACTTTACATTTTCTTCTGAAGAAATCAAAATTAGTTCAGTAAACCTTAATTCTGTCTTAAATATATCTTAATTTTCCCTTTATTGATGTATTACAGAATGTATACATGCTTAAACTGCAGTATAGTATACAGACAAAGTTTATCCCATGGACAACGGGATATGAAGAGAATGCTAAAATCCTTGCATTATTTGAAGAAATTGACTTTTAATGAGGATTTACATTTGAAACCTGCCAAGAGTCAGGTTATTTTAGAGACCTGGTTAAATAGGATTGGAACAAATAAATTGTGAGGAATTGATTTAGAGGATACTTTGAATGGATGTGTTCAATTCTGAATAGGTCACTGTTACCTTAAAAATCCCTGAAATTCAGGATATCTCTGATTGCATCTGGTGATAAAGTTCATGAATGAAATACTGTAAAATGGAAAGGATACATAGAAAATAGGTGACTAATAGTAATGGCATGAAAAAGCATGATGCAACTTCATATCCAGTATGGAACTGATGAAATAAGATTTGAAGATGATTCAAGTCAAATATTTATGAGTAGGATTCCATATGAGACTTGAGGGTCTGACAGAGTTGTGTGTAGAGTGCTCATGGTAATTGTGAAGGAGATTTTGTTTTAAAAGCGCAGCACTAGTGAGGATCAAATTATTAAGAGAAAGAAAAAACCCACGAATTCCTATGACAGTGAAGGTTTGTCAGTGTTCCAGACTGTCAGAGGCGGTCAGAAACCACCATTGTTTGAGTTTTGCTTGGAAGCAACATTCCGAGCAGGATTTGGAGAGGATGTTACTCACGTAGGGGAATACAAAAGCAAAAGGAGCTGTTGAGCAGAATTTTGAAAGAGGAAACCAATGGTACAGAAAGAATACAACTAAGTCAAAGTCAGCAGTGTAAATCTCTGAAAAGCTTCAGGTTGATTGAGTGGGATGTGGTGGTTTTTGTTAACTTACTTAAGTAATGTCAATAAAAAATTTGTATTGCTTTCTAGGTTTTGTGCAGGTTGTGACATGGAATGAACAGTATCAAAAACTGACTACCAGTGATCAAAATGGCCTCATCATTGTGTGGATGCTGTACAAAGGTATTCTGCAGGATAAACTTGAGATGGGATAATATTCCATGTTGTGAGAAATGTTTGGGGTTTTTTTTAACTCCCTAGAAATTTTTACAATTCTTTTTCAGAGTTTTTATTTTGCAGATTGTGAAGCTCCAAATAGTTTTAAAACAATTCCTGAGTTTTTATTGTAATACTTGTCTACAAAAGGCATTTATACTGCAGACCTCCCTTGAGAGAATGCATCAGTTCTTAGCCATATGCTTGATAAACTGCTCTAAATTTCTTATCTCTGTTACTTTATTCCCTTAGAGGAAAATAATGTGTTGTGCATCAAGCGCAGACATATTGGTAGAACTGCAAGAACTTAGCAACCCTGCTTAGAGCATCAATTAAATACTTCCATAAAAACAATCTTTAGAAATGTTTAATTAAGGCAGTAAACTTAATATGACTAAGTATTGCTGTAATCATCTTTAATTACTCTTGACTTCTTCACACGTCCATGTACTACTTTGGTGCACTTCGACTCATTTGAAAGCCTGCAAACCTCACAGTCAAGTTAACCACTGCCCAACATATGTGGGAAAAAAATAAAATAAAGGGTTTTCTTTTTCTCTTGGGGATTTTAGTTTAATGAAAAATGGAAACAAATAAAATCTCAGCTTAGCTTTGCATTTCAAGAATAATAAATATAACTCAATTAGTCTTTCCACGTGATATTTGGTGGCCACTGTCACATAAATAAGCTCATAATTTAGGGAAATATTCAGTAAATTACTTACTACCTATTCCTAGCAAAGATGGTTGTTCTCTGATAATGTTTCCTAGTGTATTCTTGTCAGTTCTGAAATTACTTAAGCACAGAGCTCTTCCTGTAGGGCCCCTCTTGGGCTTTGGCTCCCCTTTCTGATTCTTCATTTGTTAGTATCCATTTCAGAAATAAGCTGCTCACATCTGAACACTGGGTTTCACAATAATTATATCTGTGTCTTCTGGGGGACACTGTCTTGCTAGACTTTTACTGAAAGGGCAGAACTTTCTTTCCAAAGATCAATTCTTTTCCAAAACTTACTGCTTCTGCAGCTTCTTGTTGTATATTGCATTGCAGAGTCACGTGTAACTTACTGCGTCATGTTTACTTAAAAACACCATTCTGGGGTTTTTCTATTTCATTGAGCACCTAATTTGATTGCTTGGGAACTTTCATAAGCTGTATTATGTTTAACCTGTGTTTTTTTACAGCATCTTTGGGAATTCATATGGCTAAGAAATATCATTACCATCTCATTTGCATACCTTTTAAATGAAGAGTAACTTAATTTTGAATTCAGTGATTAGTGTGTATCTTGAATCCTCTAGAGGATTATCAAATCACAAGTGTAACTCACTTTTTCATTCATTACTAATAGGTGCTTGGTATGAAGAGATGATTAACAACAGAAATAAATCAGTTGTTCGAAGTATGAGCTGGAATGCTGACGGACAAAAGATTTGTATTGTGTATGAAGATGGAGCTGTGATTGTTGGATCAGTGGATGGTAAAATTTAAGCTCAATTGTTTTGTTGTTACACAACTTCTGTTCGCAGTGTTATATACATAGTGGCCCTGTTTCTCTAGGTAAATAAAATTAATAGTTACTTACCAGTTGTTGCTTTGACTTTCTTTAGCTGTTTTAGTGTTTACATCGGTAACTTGCATC
Source organism: Corapipo altera (assembly GCF_003945725.1). Lineage (NCBI taxonomy): Eukaryota > Metazoa > Chordata > Aves > Passeriformes > Pipridae > Corapipo > Corapipo altera. Next base: position 13,739,360 of record NW_020884883.1, on the reverse strand, counting down.
CTGTTTTTGATTTTGTGGTGTATTTATTAAGTACAAACAATATTCTGTTACAGGCAATCGCATTTGGGGAAAAGACTTGAAAGGTTCCCACCTGTGCCACGTGGCTTGGTCCTCTGATAGCAAAGTTTTACTCTTTGGAATGGCAAATGGAGAGGTTCACATTTATGACAATCAGGGAAATTTTATTGTAAGTTCATACTGGTATAATTAAGGTATTAACTTCAACAGGCATCAAAGCTTACTTCCTCTTAATTTATTTTATGTTCATTTATTTGTTTAGTTGGTCGACTTCAGTACTGAGAACTGAACAATGTCTTGTGCACAGAGCTTTTATTCAAGAGTTCTACAGCTTTTAATTATTTCTTTTTTTGATAGCTAAATGAATGTCACATCAACTAATGCCTTTTTGCCTTGGAATAGTTACTGAAAATGTAAAAGTAGGAATGGTCACACTAAAGAAATTAAATGAGGCTTTTTAGGACATCTGAAAATCTTTTATCTTTGAAGATGTTTGTGAGGATAGGTCAGATTTAATATTTTTTAGCTATTGTTTTTACTTACTTTCATTAAAGTAAGAGGAACTAATTGGAGAAACTAATGCTGGCTTAAAGGATATTAACTTCTTACAGCTTCTGCTTCTGAAAGTACTAGCTTGCTTTCAAAAAGAAGCAGTATTTTATTTTCCTATTGCTCCTATTATTCTTTATTACATAAGGAATGTTACATGCTTTAGAGAAAACCTGGTAGTGAGTGGGAGGATGAAAGGAGATAACTATAGGATATTTTTGCATTCCTACAATCTAGGTTTGTTTATTTATTTCTTTATTTATATTTGTCTACTTACTTGGACTATTGGAATACGACTATGACAAAATCCTAAATAGAAATAAAACATCGACTTTAAAAAAAGGTATTTGGGACCATGTTCTTAACTTTCAGATGCTTAATATGGCAAATTTTCTTCTCCTTTCCATTGCCTCCCTAAGAAAGTATCTGTTACCCTTCCCATTTTCTTTTCTTTAACCTCCCACTGTATCTTTCTTTCTTCCCACTATGTGAGTCATGGTGTTTCCAACTGCTACAAATTACTGAAATTCTTCAAATAATTTGTTGTCACTTCCCCCACCATATCAACAATATGTATGGTTGTGCTGTCTCTTCCTCTCCCCCCTCTCTCCCACAGGTTACCTGGTATCCCTCTTTGAATTGATCCAGGAATACTCTTACCTTTCAGAAAAAGCCCTTACATGTCTTACCAGGCATCCAGAGCTAATTATTGCAAAAGTTAACTTACTTTAATTGGTATTCTAATTTGGACACTTATTTTTTCCCACTTATTTTTATATGTTATTCATCAGACTTTTATTAAGAAAACGCTCACAAATGGTTTATTTTTAAACAAAAACCAATGTGGCCAGGAATGGTTTGAAATTATTGTTTTTTGGTTTTTGTTTTTTTTTTTTCAAAGCTCCAGCAGGGTTCCATGTGTTACACACGTGTGTGTGTGTGGTGGGGTTTTTTATGTTGTTGGTTTTCTTTGTTTTTCAGTTATTTTTCAAAGACTGAAAATGCCAATGTTAAGGTACTTCTTTGTAGTTAAAAATATGTGTTTTCATATGTCTGATCTGGCTTTGATTATATAAGGAAGTTTTTTAAACCCATGAAATTCTGAGAACTTGAAAATTTTTCTCTGGACAGAAAAACAGTTTTGCTTAGTCATCTGTTTTTTTGCAAGCTGTATATGGCTTTAATTAATCATTCTTATCTAGGTGAAAATGAAGCTGAGTTGTTTGGTGAACTTAACTGGAGCATTCAGTATTGCTGGGATACATTGGTACCACGGCACCGAAGGCTACATTGAACCAGATTGTCCTTGCCTTGCTGTCTGTTATGACAATGGAAGATGCCAGATAATGAGGAATGAGAATGACTACAGTAGGTACAAAATGTGGGATGCGAGTTACTGAGCTCCTCTTGACCCAAAATGTCTACTTGTGTTGATATTTGTAATGTTTATTCCTTGAAAACTAGATCCTGTTTTGATTGACACTGGTATGAACGTTGTGTGTATTCAATGGAACCCCTGTGGAAGTGTACTGGCAGTGGCAGGCTCCCTGAAAGGAACTTCTCAAGATGCCAACATTGTGCAGTTCTATACTCCCTTTGGTGAGGTAAAAATATTTGATATACTCAAATAGTGTAAATGTGTTTTGGTTTTTTTTTTTTTTAATCTTAGTATGTCTTGTCTATATGGTCATTACTGGTGGAATTTGGATGCCAAAATGCAGGTGTTTAGTGTGTTCAACGTGCTCCAGGTTATCTGGGATATCCATATGGATCTGGAAAGATGACACGGGACCAAGTGCCCTTTCAGAACAGCAAGACAGTGGCCAGCACGGAAATCCGAGTGCATCTCGTAAAACACTAAATGCTGGGATATGTGGGGTGTCTAACGTGGGACACCTGACTCAGAGACCAGAGCTCAGACAGTAAGTGATTTGGAGCTTAGGCAGCAGTCAGGATGTCAGCATCTGTGTATCAAATCCAGAGGTACTTGCCTTTTTACACTGGCTGTGTACACGACCAGGACATCTCTAGATTAGGGGCTTAAAACATGGCAGTGAAAGATCCCCTCTATTTTTATGGAATCACTAAACCCAAGAAAACAGCATCCAGTGTCAGTAAAAGCAATGGTTCAGAAACCTCAGAAAAGGTAAACTGTTTCTAATCTTCTTCATATGGCTGTTGGGGATATTGTTTTGTAAGTGTTTTTTGTACATGTCTTTTTTATAGTGTGTTAAATATTTGATAGTTGAGAGACAACTTTCCAGTATATTTTTGTTTATGGTGCTATTTTTGCCTTGCTGGGTAATTTCGGGTAATTTCCCTTTCCCTCCTAGGAATATATCTGGAAATCAGTAAGTTGGTGTTATTTGTGAGGAAGGTTATCCCTTGTACAGAGAAGTATTGGCCAGCTCTGAGTTGTGCTGTGAAAGGGGTTAAGATCCAGCATCATTTGTAGGGGCTTCCTTAGCTGACAGTATTTAATGGAACCAAAGTTCTGACAATAATGTTACATCTCTAGTTGCTAATGTCCTTCAGATGAACTGAAACTGGTGTTCCAGATTTTGTATTTAGTGTTTAGAAGTTAATTCTTTAGGTTTTAGAATTGTTTTGTTCTAGTTCTGATACGTAGATATGAACTTAACTTTTTGGAAGATGGTATTTTCTGTGAATAATGTGTGACGAGTATTTTGACTTGGTATTTGCATCTGGTCAGAAGCACAAAATGGGTACTGATAGCAGTTTCTATAGGCCCAAAGTTTTGCCCTCAAAAGGAATCTGAGCATGTATCAGTATTCCACTCAGTAAAATGTTATATTTATTTAAAGCCTAAGATTATTCAAAATCTTACAGTAAACAGTAGATTAGTGTATCCAACAGTAGATTAGTGTATCCTTTATTACATTCATCTACATTATTTGCAAACAAAAAGATACCAAAAAGAAGTTCTCTGTGGGACTAGGGTTATTGTTTTTGAAACATTATTTTTTTCCCCAATTGTTTCCTTCATTGAATTTCAAATTCTTCAACAAAGTAAAGATCTTAAAAAAAGATGGAAAGTGTAATAACTGCCGTTGTTAGACTCGTTTTGCAAAGGAATAGCGAAGAGGAAAGCATCCATTGCCTCACTGCAAACTGTGTACCTATGCAGCTAATTCATTATATGCTCTTGACATAGATTAGCAATATGTTTTTATTTGATTAAACTATCAGCTCTAGTTAGGGGTGTTGTGGGTCAACTGACTAATACATTTCCAGCATCAATGAAACTTCTCAGGCACGTCAGGATTGCTACTATTATTATGTTTGTTTTAGTTGTTACTGAAATTACAAAGGTGATTCAACTTGCCAGCCAAAGGAATAAACGTTTATACTGTTGTTCTCCATCTACTCTTTATCTTTGTAAGCTTGAACTATCACTGAGTCCTGATTTTTCTTTCTCTCTGGAAAAAACCCACACACCAATACTGAAGCAAAAAAGCACTTTATGGTATTGCATGTTAAATATCTCCCTCAATGCTTACATATGTGTAGCAATTTGAGAGTCATTATGGAGTACTGTTAAGAAGAACTGTGGTTTTTTTCATCCACTGTCACAACTGTTGCTTATCTATTTTAAAAAAGGTTTTCCTGTGATAAATTCAGATTCTTTTTCTTTCCTTGTTTTAACCAAGCATTTACATACCCTGAAAGTTCCTGGCAAACAAATATCCTCCTTGTCTTGGGAGGGAGGTGGACTGAAAATTGCACTGGCTGTGGATTATTACATATATTTTGCAAACATCCGTCCACATTACAAGGTATGTAGTAACGTGACACTTAAATGTATTAATAAGTTTCCTGTTATTTCTTTTCTTTCTGAACAGGTTGAAAGAGTAGTTTGGTCTCATATATGTCTATTAGTGCCTTATTTATGATTACTGCTTGACTAACACTACTGACTTGAAGGTTTATTGGAATCTGAGTGTCTGTCTTGGTGATGGAATTGATGTATTCATTGCTTTTACAATTAATTTTTTATTTCATTTTCATAATAAGGAAATATATGCATTGTTAATATTAACAGAATTAGGCACAATTCTAAATTTGGTAGTAATTGAGGCTGTCATGTAGGTGAGGCTCCAGTGTTTTCATTGCTGTTTGGTCAGCCAAAGTGGGCTAAGTGATACAATGGGAATTATTTGAGCCGTACTTTTACTGTCATTTTTTCTGGTGGTGAATTATTAGTTTGAACCAGGAGAGTTGTGTAGAAACCTGAACAGTAGAAATGAATATAACCTGATAGACATACTTCCTACTAATATTTCAATTCCCAATATACTTTTTAGAAGTGTGTATTCACAGCTAGTTGTAAATAATGTTTTTATCTTGACTATCATCTGGGTTTTTTCATTTGTTCAGTTGGTTTTTGGTTTTGTTTTTTTTAAGAGTTAGGACTATTTCACTTAAATTTACAGTTTAACAAAAAGTAGCAATTACTTTCCAGTATGCAGTATTGTGTTGTTTTTTTTTTTTCCCCAGCACAGTGCATGGTCTTTAATCATCAGCGTGTAACCACTGTGATTACAGAGAGGGAGAATGCAATGTGAGGAACATATTGCAGATATATTGAAATGTATTGTTCCCCTTGGTTGTGGAAAACCAGTAGTCAGAGAGTTATAAACACAAATCTGCTAGGAAGCAATCTCAAATAATTTGTTGTAAATCTGCTGGAAAAGACTTTGGAAATTTGAGCTGGAAATTAGTCTTGCAGGAAATGCTACCTAATGTTTATTTTGGGAAATGTCTAACAGCTGGAACACAGGCCTGTTGCTTTCTCTTAAACTTATCAGTATCTATGAGACCATGTGTATTTCAGGATCTGGCACAGTTTGCAAATTAATATTTGGAAGTCTTGGTTTTAGAAACTGCATGTGTCAGCTCTTTCCCCCTTCCTTTCACTTGAAGTGGAAAAAGATGTGTTCAAATTATTTTATTTCTGCAGCAAATAAACTCTTACTGTGTTGGTAGTATACTCAGTTTCAATGTTAAATATTTTTATTGGCGAATGATACATGTTTTTCTTCAATAAATAATACACATTACTTCTGCTATGTTCTGATTATATCAGTAACTCCCTTTTAGGAAGCAGATATTCTACAAGGTGGCAGTCAGTAAGTGGGAGTGGTTCAAAGCTGTTATTAACTTAGGCTGGATTGGAATTAATGACCTGAAGTGTTAGTATCACATTACCCCTCCACTGAATAATCTGGTTTCCCCTATTTTTTTTCTTTTACATAAGTATGAGTGTAATAAGAAAAAGGTGGTTCTAAGTTAATATGACAGTAAAAACTATGCATTGAGCTGATCTTTTTTTAAACTATTCATAGTTTACATAGTATTTTTTTTGGAGCTGTAATACTAATTTAGAGTCTATAGCTGTAGTTACATTTCTTCTGGTGTATATTACCTTGTAGAAATCTACATTCCACCATGTAGAAATGTCATCATCCAGCATTCTGGGGTCCTTTGCCACTTCTTGAAATCAGTTTTATGTTTGACAAACACGATTTACAGTTACCTCATAACTTACTCCTTTCATATACATTTTGAATATTCAAAGTAGTATAAGTTCCAGTTTGCATCTCTGAGAAGGACCCTGTGCATATTGTGTTTGGTTTTCAAAAACTGTTTTTATTCCAGTCCTTTTACTTTTTTTCCTGTATCCAAAATGAGCTTGATTTTATTGAAAATCCAACTGATATCCTACTGATAAGATCAAGTGGGTTATATCAGTTGGGTAACTTTCATTTACATGGCTGTTGCTTCTCTGGAATATAATAATAAAGGAATGAGATTCAACTTCCAGGGCTAAAAACATGATGGCTGTCCAGTGTGTTATATTTATCCATGTCCACCTAATCCCATTATTCACTTGTTTATTTACATCTCTACCTTGTGTCAAAGATAGATTTACTGATTTGTGATTCCTGAAATCATAAGGCTTTCTACATCTGCCCACTCCTGTTGCTCTGGCTCTATTCCACAGCATTATGCTTTAATTCCCATAGAATTCAACTCTGCTTGAGTGAAAACCTTTGGGCTCTGACAATTTATTGACATTCAGTTTAGAGATCTATTCTAGAAATTCTTCTGCTGATGCTTTAGTTTATTGTCTCAGTTTCATTTCCTGTGGAGTGTGGGAACCCCTGTGGTCAGCACTCCAACAAGCCTTCTCCTCTCCCTCTCCCTCTCCTCCCCTCCCCTCTCTTGTGGATGCCGATGCAGAGAATTCTATTAGTTTTTCTACAATTGCATCATCATCTTTAAGTTGTTTTATACCTTGTTTATTTGACAGCTTCACCTCCTTTCTCAGATATTTTCTGATTCTGCTGCATTAGAAAATTCTATAGTTTAAATCACTTGAAAGCAATAAAATGCATCTTTCTATGATATTCCATTTCTTTTGCCTTTTTGCCCTTTCTCCTGTTTGTTACATGAATAATTATATTCTTCTGGGAGGAAGAGAGGGTTTTTCTCATGTTACTAATATAAAAGAGGTGATGTGAGTTATTACAGTGCTCTCATATAATTGCTTATTTTTGTCTGCTTCAGGAATTGCACTGTTTGAGGTGTTTATTATATTTCCCTTGGGAAATGAACTTTGGGTTCCCAAATCAGTAGTCACAGAGCAAGCACGTTCATGGCAAAACCCAGCATCACAGTGGGTGTTTCTCTGTACCTGCTGAAGAAGGAAGAAACACAGGGAAGTGAGATCTTGTCATATTTTGACGTTGATCCTCCAGTTCCGAGGTTACTCTGTGTGATGGGGAGGCTTCTTCTGCCAGTTTAATATTATGGCAATAACTTATTACTGGAGTTGTGTTCACATACTTCTAATAAATCAGTTCATCACCTGACAGGTAAAAAGTATTGAATGCTGATGATGTACATGAAATAAACCCTTTCTGTCTTAGCTGTGAACAATTTATTATTGAACTCTCGTAATTTCTGATAGGTTTTATCCAAATTGTCTTTCCTGGCAGTGGGGTTACTGCTCCAACACAGTTGTTTATGCCTACACCCGACCCGATCGCCCGGAATGCTGTGTAGTCTTTTGGGACACAAAAAACAACGAGAAGTATGTAAAATATGTCAAGAGCCTTCTTTCCATAACAACTTATGGAGACTTCTGTGTTTTAGCAACTAAAGCAGATGAAAATCAACCTCAGGTAAAGCCTGTCTTTTAATTTTCAGTTGAAATGCTCTGTTCCATGTCAGTTCTTTACAGCCAGAATAAGATGAAATGGACAAGGCTCAATCTGTCTTAGAGTTGTCAATTGTCATTTGACAGAATGGCACTTGAATGGGCTCAGTGTTTAAAAACAAAGAACCCCAACAAACAACAAAGGAACTGATTAACTGCCTCTACAGTTTAACTTCTTGTAGCCACTAGTAACCTAATAAAACTGCAGACTTCCAGATTAATGTTTCTTCAGAAATATTTAGAACAGTTCTCCAGAGACAAGCTAAAAGCAGGAGAGCATCAGAATGGTAATGAATATTTCATCAGTCAGAAATGGGAAAAAAGGGCAATTTCTTAGGTGATATAAATTTCATGTTACAACAAACTGCTCTGTTTATTAATTTATTTTATATGTAGCGACAAATGATATGATAAATGTATCCTTTGGCTAATGAATGTTCATTTAGCATCATGCTAACTGTTAAATGATTTTTCTTACTGCATTTACTTCTGAATTATTTTCTATATCACTTGTATATTGCTTACAAAGGAGGAGAATGAGACAGAGTCATTTGGTGCAATGGTAAAAAAGAACAATCATGCTTTAGTGCTGCTTTGCTTGATTGTGCAATAAATGGTGTACTGTCATATGGACATACATGGCAAAAACATTTGGTGAAGTTGAGTGCAATATAATTTTTTTTTTCTGGATTGTATTTTAAAAATAGGAAACAAACAGTGGAGGGACTTAATGTAACTTTCTTGAGCATAAAGAAGAGATTTAATTTTAGCATCTGAAAATTACAGATAATAAGGATCTTTCAGTTGTTTTGAAATGGCTCCAGTGCAATTATTAACACCATGAGGGGCCCGCTTTTAGGAAATGAAGTGCACAAGTTTATGGGTAGCAGTTCCTTAGAGTTGCTTTCTGAAAAACAGATTTGTTTTACAAGAGATTTTGGTCATTAGGATTGTGATTTCAAAATGGCAGAAAGTCCAGCAATAGCTAATGGGGCCAAAAACCTAATTTCAGCAGGCCCTTTTTAAAGATATTGCAAGTGGATCGTGAGTGTCAGTAAGTTAGGAAGGACTTAATGTTGATATCCATAGTAAGGCTGGATAAATCAGACAATGCAAACTCCCTGCCCCTGGCACTACTCTGTGTAGGTCATACAGCCTCTGCCCTGGATACTGTTACTGCATCAGCCCTTGGCAGGCTCTGATCTACTGACCTGGAGTCTCAGAGGTGACTAAAGAGGGCATAATATAAACATGATGGAAATAAAAAAGCCCAGTGTGGTTTCCTACAGAGGTGGATGCTCAACATATTTTTTCTGGAAAAGAGAAATTTGAGTATGCTGGTGTAAAGTTTAACTCATGAACAAAGAAATAAAAATACTATCTTTGTGAGATGCTTATTGATGGCAGAACCAGAAAAAATAAATTTTCTAATGAAAAGAAATCCTTGTTCAGATCTTTTTCTTTGAAAGAGTGAAGCTCATATAGTAGCTGAAAAGCTAAATTGAGCTGTTCTCATGTGATTAATAAGATGTCAATCTGTTATTTTAAAGGGATAAGCTGTACAGTTGCTCTAGTCTGCTACCACAATTACAGGAATTGTTCAGGAGGTGAAAGAGCTATGGAAAACTAATTATCTTTCATTTCCTGGCAAGTCAGCTCTTAGGCAATTCAAGTTTTGGTAGCCCAGTATATTTTATTTATTTTTATTTTATTTTAAGTCTAAAGATTTGACAGGAGAAGTTGCTCCTTAATGTCCACACTTGTCATTCAAGACATTTCCCTGTACAATCACTGTTAGGCTATTTTATCCTTGATTTAGGTCTGGAGAAGGAAATACATCAGCTACAACAATGAAGCATTGGTGTCTAGTCAATTTTTATTTATTTGTACCTTCCTGAATTTAACAGACCAATCCGAGGTTCCTGTGCTGTCAACACCTTCCCCAGCAGGATTACAAGGAGGGCAAAACTAACAAAACTCACCAGTTTTGTAGCACCTGTGATACTGCAGGGCAAAGGGAGAGTCTTGTCACATTTCTCCCCACGCTGTTACCTTCTTAGAGGTTCAAGGAGATGGAGGTCTGCTTAGGATAGAACAAAGGTCCTCCTAACTTGTGGGAGTTTTTAGGTTATGTTTTGCATGGGCAGCTGATGAGAGTTAAGTCCCTGAGTCACTGGTGGATCATGCTCGTACATAATCACAGTGCAGTGAGTGCCTCACACACAGCAGGTGACACAGTGCCTCTCTTGCCTATGTCTTGTCTGTGGGCCGTGCTGGTGGTACATCCTTCCTGTTGTGTTTTGTCTGGTAGATTTGCTCCTTTGCTTAAAACAGCTGGTCATTTTCCTGTTTTGTGCTTGTTCTTCATTTATAATTGGCAAATGGCTTATTACTCTCATGCTTATGCTGCTTTATATTTACTGCAGTCATAGTCCCTCTGTTTTCTGTTGCTGATCAGCATTAAGCTGTGTGACACGTGGGTTATGAGATGCACCTTCACAGAAAACCTTGTGCAGATTACTAGCATATTTTTTCTAAATTAGTAATGACCCTTGCTTTTGTATCCATACAGTATGTGCTGGTTCTCTGCAATTCTATTGGCACGCCCTTGGACCCAAAATATATTGATGTTGGTAAGCAACTGGCAATAGTCTTATTCTGTTGGCTTTTTTTCTAGTCTTTATAGTTAATTTCCTATGCAAGTCTCTTTTTCAATGATATAATCACTGTGTGTTAACACCACTTCCATTCAAATATTGTGACCTTGTGTTCTGTATGTAGTTGTAACTATGATTTTATATTGGCTTCTCCCTTCTGCTTGGAATCTCTCTAAGTAAAATAAACATGTAATCAGGAGTTCCCATTTTGTGAACTGTAATTTATGTTGGAAATAACCTCTTAATTACTCTGTTAATAAAAACAGTGGCTCATAAAACTAGTCATATTCCTTGTAAAATTGACTACACTTAAAAAATTGTTACTTTTCCTTTTTTTTTTGGATGCATGTTTTTGATGATTCCAGTTTTCCTTCACAACAGTGTAATTCAACTCCCTTTTAGGAAAAGGTACTTTGAAGAGGGTCTAGTTTATCAGAGCAAGTGAAATAATTTGATCTGGACTTTAATTTAAAATTAACTTGTTGCTGCTTCCCAAATTCTTGTGTTTCAGTGTTGTTAATATCTTTTCCTTATCTTCCTCACAATAGTTTTATCTAAATAGTTTCAGATTATAAATTAAAATTCAATTTAAAAAACCTCCAGTGGATTATAACAGGAGTATGAATCCTAGGGCTGAATTCCAGGCTTTCATTACTGCTTGTTTGCTGCAGGTGTGGTGCAGAACATTGCCAAGTAATTGCAAACCACTGTTTTCTGGGAATTTTGCTTGAGGATAAAGATCATTGATTTTTTTTTTTTTTTCTCTTTAAATAGATGAGGGAAATGTGGACAAACTGAAAAATTAATGAGCTTTTTGATTCAGGAATCCACATTTGTTTGTTCTGAGTTTTGCTTTATTTTTGATTTGTTATCCAAATAGGTCTGAATTTGGATTCAGAATAGACACTGTGAACCCCATTTGCACTTTTCGTTTCGAAGCTTGATTCATTGAGTAACTCTTCTGTTTTGTTGAAAGGCTAAATAATTTGTAATGAAGGTTTAGCAAAAATATTTATTTGCTTTTGAATGAGAGAGGGGAGTCTAGTTATTTAAATGAAAAGTATGCACTTATTTTTAGTTTTTGAACCTCTTAACAAAGTGATGGTAAGTAGAAGGGGTATTTGGCAGTAGACATCTAATGTGATCCCACTATGTTGGAAAGGTGGGATGCACTGTACCCTCTGCTGTGATCAGTCATGTGGCACTTTGTGAGCACACTAAAGTCCTTAGGGAAAAAAATTAGTCTCTATGCATCTGATACAGTACAGGAGAATAGGCATACTGGAACAGGTTATGGATAAAACAAGTGTTTATTGTAAACCTGGAAGAATTGCTCCCCTCTCATTTTATTAATGTAAAGGTGTCTACTTAATATGTGCATATAGCTTTGGAACTTACATGCTCTGATTCTGCAGAAATTAGGTTTAATTTTTAATGAAACCAAAACAAAATCTTTTCTTTGCCTTTGCCAAAAAGGGGTGTAGCCATTATGATAGGAAACCTCAAAGTTTTTCAAGTGTCAATTACCTTCTAGACCCATTGTTTCATCTTCTCTGCAAAATGAAACTCTTTTGTCTAAGTTAATGTCATCAGAGAAGTTAGCTCCAAGCCACAGTGCTAATACTTGGTTTTAATATTAAACAACCAACAGCCATTCTGTCTGATAAAATAGGTGGAAAAAGTTTTAGTAAGATAGAAATGTTAAGGAAAGTAAGGTGAAGAATTATTAGACAAAGAAGTAACAACAATTCACAGAAAAATATAAGTAGGGAAAAAAAATCAACCAAAGACTAGAAATAGTTGAGATCATAAAGATGATTATTCTCCTTAACCAGTGCTTCTAAACAGTTTTATTCCTTATTATATATTAACTAAGTTTGTAAGTTTGTAAGTGTCATTTGCTAATGTTCAGTCTTTCAGTAATAGCAGCAGGAAATCAACTGTAGTCTCATATATATATATATGGTGAAATTCATGCCTTATACTGCAGATCATAATTAACATGAAAAGTATCCTGTCCTGATAAATGAGTTTGATTCCTTTGTCCTCTGGAATGTGTATGAAATGTTGTGGAAGATTTTAGTCTTGTAATTTCTGTTGGTGTCAGTTTGATGTCCTCTTGCCACCTTTCACAACAGAGGTGGCACATCAGAATCTTAAGGAATAAAGTGTCCAGGAAATTCAACACCAAAAATTTTATAATGAATGGAGGGGAAAAAACCCCAAACAACCAACCCAAAGTCCCCAAAAACATCCCTCCTGGTGAAAGTAAAAACCCAAGCCCCAAACCTGAGCACTGAAGTAAGATGATGTGGTGGATGATAGTGGTGTGGTTGGGTGTCTGTTGTGTCCCCCCTGTCCTGTATGTGCCTACCAGTTTCCAGAACATAATTGGCAGGTGGGATTGGGGTGGTGGGAGGAGGATTCAGGGACTTAGAGGGAGTAGTTTGTCCCATTTCTACAGCTGACATCTAAAATAAGTTCAGTGAATCATTCATAAAGGGGTCTTTTTGCTCTTTGTTGGGTACAAAGAAGCCCAGGGCAGACAGCTCATCTGTCAGAGATGTCTAAAATTAGGTGAGATGAATCCCACTCAGACAGTCAAAATTAGCTTTGCATGGACACCTCTACCTCTGCATGTAAACTTTTTGCTTGGCATTTTTCTAGTGTTCTGTTTATGTGAGCTCTCTGAATCTATCTGTGATAGTTTTATTTATATTATGAACAAAAGTATCCATTTCTTTATGATTCTTCTACTATGACCCATCTCCTACAGCTGCTTGTAAAAGAATCTTCTCCAGTGAAGGCAGTTATGATGCTATTTAATTGAAAAATGCTGCTGTTATTCCAGCTGCATTTGAATTGTCCTGAAGAGATTAAACGATCTGGAAAAAGCTTCTCTTCCTTTAGCATAACTAAGCTTTCTGCAGTCTCCTGCTGTTCCCTCCAGTGTCTGAGGACCAGTTGAGTGCATGGATTTGCAATGCTCTTCCCTAGTGTGAGTTCACTTGTGAAAATGCTGGGCATTATAGCCTTCAGCCTCATAGATGGGCAAATACCAGAGGTTGGGAATATTTGCATTTTTCAGTCCTGAAAATTTTCTGTAGCCTCAGTAGTTCAAGCATTACAAGCAAGTCTTTCATTGCTGTTTAGTAAACACAGACAAAGATTCAACCTTTTTTTTTTTTTTAATATATGCATCCTACAAGACTGCTTTAAAGCTTGCCTACCAAAATTACAGAAGAGATTGAAGGTAAAAGTGAAAAGCAAACACCTTTAAATGCAGCAATTTTGAGCACGTTGTGCTGGCTTCACCATAGTTACTTTCCTTTTCTTGTAACATTTGAAGATACAACTTTATAGAACAATTTGAAATATTTATAATGTATGGTCAGTTTGTGTGAGGGGTTGACAGCTGTACATAATCAAGGTCTTTTTGTACAGTATATCATGCTGTTTAACACAGTTGGAGCTTCTTGGCAGTAGGATGTGTAATTGTTCCTTTGACAGCATGCTGAACTTAAGCAGCTGTCTGGCCTTGCTGAGGTCAATAGAGAGAGAAGACCTTGTAAAACCTTAAGGACAGACGACCTTCCCAAAGTTCATGTAAGATTCCAGTAGGTACATAATTTCTAACAAAATCATTAGCTTTTTGTCCTGTTTATGAATGAGAAAAATCAGCATTGAATTAATTTTCAGATCAGAGTAACCATTAATAGTTTAAGATATAAGCAGTACAAAAGTAAAATTACATATCTATTACTCAAGTGTTATTGACTTGTGAAAAAATGTATCACCTGTTTGTTAAATTCTTTTTTTCCTCTCCTTTCTACCAATACAGTTTTTCAACTTTCTTTTAGTAAAGCAATAAATTGTTGCATAAATTCTGTCCATAAAATAATTTGCTTAGGTAACTTTTGTTTTGAACTCATGTTCTTGTTTCAGACTTCTAAGTGCCATCTTTCAGAGTGGCTTAAATACAACTTAGGTTATCATTTTCTTTGATTTTCATAAATACTTATGAAAAATGCTTTCTCATGCTGTAGGATGTCCTCAACAAGCCACTTGGTATCTGTGTGCTCCTTCCTGTTCTTGAGTGGGTGCCCTTCTCTGCCACAAGTCTAAACTCTGACTGGCTGTAATTACTGCAATTTGAACACACACCATCTTTGGTTTTTAGCAGAGTGCCCCTTGTTGGAACAGCAATCACCTGGTGCTCTCCTGAGCATAAAGGGTTTAGTCCTCTTCGAGATTTTGGTGCTGTGCTCTTGGGCAAAGCCTCTTGGGCTTTGTCCTGGCAGGAAATCGATAGTGGAGAAAAAAGATTGCTCATTTAGGGATGCTAAGTAGCTGACAGGATATTTGAATAATGCATCTGAGAATGTGTGTTAAGGCACAACTTGTACGAATTGTCAATTTATAATATTTTATAATGTTCCAACAAAGTGCTATTAATTTCCTAATGAATTGTGACATTGTGCAATGTTTGATTCACCCCCAGGAGATGCAAATCTTAGGTTGTTGGGCTCTATGCCAGTAGTTCAAGAAAGGCTCAAAAGAAGAAGTGCTTATTTCCTACATTCTGTTGAATGTTTAATTATGTCATTAGCTTTTTAATGTTTACTTCTGCTAACAGTGACAAAAAAGGATTAATCAGTCATTATCTGATGAAGGGCCATCACTTCAACTTTCTTTAGACATTGATGGATGGTTACACTTTCAGGCTGTTCCTCATATTGCTTTTTATTTTGTCCAAAGGCATTTTTCTTCCTGTGCTTCCTGTGCCTTGTGTTTGAGGTCCTTCACAATAGCTCATGTTTGCTAGCCCATAAATTAGTCTTTTCTTCATTGTCTAGCATTATTGCATTCCATCCCACTCTGGTACAAAAATTAACCAACACAGTTTCTTCTGTGCTTGTTTCACAGGCTTACAGGCTTTCTGTTGAAGTCCTTTGATGAATAACTAAATATAAACTACAGAAGGTTAAATATCTTGTTATATAATATCTTTTTAATGGAAACACAACAGATGGTATCTGTTAAGAAAAGGTCACTCAGGCTGGATTATATCATCTTCTTACATGTGCTTAGGAGCACTGACACAGGGAAGTGTTATCTTTCAAGTTTGCCTTAGTACCCAGTGAAATTCATACAACAGCCTGACCAACATACAGGTGGATTAAAGGCAGAGAGCTGGAGTTGTGCCCAGATGTCTTGCCTCCCTCCTGGATGCCTTGAAAAGGGTGACTGAGCTACATGTGAAACAGCACTTGAATTGCTGTTACTTAAAGTTGAACCCTTTAATGTAAATTATAACTGATTTTGAGTATTTCTTTGTGTTCTGTAAACTGTGTTTGTTCATGAGTTGTCTCACATGCGGTTCAGTTGTCCCAGCTGCCGCCTGACATTTTCTTCTATTTGTGAGCCAACACTTCTAGAGACATTTGAATCAAGCTCTAAAATTAGGTAGATTTTCTTGATTAGACTAAGTTCATTCCTAAGTTTCTCAGGAACAGCCTGTATCAGACTTGTATGAAAACAACAGTTTAGCATTGTGTCTGTCTGTCAGATTGCTTCCTTTCCATCAGATTTGGGTGGGATGACTTGCCTGTCTTGTGTTTGTGTATCCCATTTTGTATATTAGAAAGTATCTCAGCTTTTTCATGTGGCACAGTAACGTAGTCATGCATAAAGTTTGTTTTCCATTTACTATTTTTATAAGATCAGACATGAAAGCAGGTGTTTTCTTACAGTTTTGAAGTGAGATGGAGTGTGTGTAGATGAAATGCAGACATTGTGGAAGGTCAGTTGAGATTCCTGGATATGTAAGAAGTAAAGCTTCTTTCCTTCAGGGAGGAGGTTTTATGAAGGAACAGTGAAGAGAAATGAGGTGAGAAGAGAAAGAAGGTCCAGAGAAAACTTACAGGGCAGTTGTTTCACATGTTGGAGTTGTTTTGATGGGGATGGTATGTTTAATACTTTTCAGTATTTGATCACTGAAAAGTAAGGCACCTGTTTAAATGTTTTCCATACATATTTTCAAGGTCTGAAAATTAAGTATTGTCTTAGTACTGAAGCTGGCTATCTGCAAATCAGCAGGAAGAGTTAGACTATCTCAGAAGTCTACATTTAGCATGGAAAGCTGCTATGCAGTGAAAGTGCTGAGCAGAAGAGTACCCAAATATCTTGCCTCCTTCAGACTTTAGGTGCTTGCATTTCTGTCTGATTAACAGTCAGAGCACAGATTCTGTGAAGGGCACTGATGCTCAAGTGAGCAGCACTGGCTGCTAAAACCAGTGCTGCTGTATAAGTTGGTAATATTTCTCTACACTAAAGGAAACTAAGTAGTTAAACCAGCTGTCCTGAAAGGGGTTCTAGATCTTCCTCAGCCTGAGGGAATTGAAATGAGCATCTTTCCTTTCCTAGGAGAGGAGAAATCCCATTACTTCCTTCTCTGCCCCAGCAGCAGCCTAAACTTGTAGTGGCTGGGGGCATCCTTCCCTTGTGTTGAATCTGTGCTGTTATGCAGTCAAGGAGGAGAACATTTTAGGAGCAGAGTGGTAGTCTGAAGGGGTTAATAGTGGGTCTGTTAGCTCCCAGGATGAAGATATCAACTGGGCAAACTTTTGGGTGTACCCTTGATGATAAGGAAGTCAGTACTCAGCCCTGATGGAGAAAACAAAGGCAGACTGTAAAGTTGGTAGGCCTAGGATGTGGGAACTCCAATAAGGCCTTGAGCTTTGCCAAATGTATTGCCCATAGAACCTAGCCAATGAAAACGCTGTTGCTTGCTTACCTAAAATAAGGATACTGCTTGCTGCTAGCAAGGGGTATAAAAAAGCAGATGAGAAAATAAAGACAGAAGACATCTTTTCCGTACAAAACTGACTCCTCGTATCTTTATCGGCCATCACGACTCTACACTGACAGTAGCCCAGTGATGAAGGCTCTCTGGTGAAAAGGCAGACTGGAATACTTTCAGTTGGAAGGGACTGACTCACCAATCCAGTTCAGGACCACTCCAGGGCTGACCAAAAGCATATTGTTAAGGGCATTGTCCAAATGCCTCTTAAACACTGAGAGGCTTGGGGAACTGACCACCTCTCTAGGAAGCTTGTTCCAATGTGTGACTACCTTCTCTGTAAAGAAGTGTTTCCTAGTGTCCAGTCTAGACTTGGATTTTAGTTTCTTTTTCAACAGATTTTTCTGTTTGTATTTTTTTGTGTTTTCTTGTTCAATGACTGACCAGTATAAAATGCTAAAGCAATTCTAGAAAAAATCATGTCTTCTATGCAATTGTTTAAGTTATACAGGCAGTTTTGTAAAACCATCAGTTCCCACATGTAGATACTGCTCTTCCAGATGTGGTTTGAATGGATCTGATCCTGATGATTGTGTCTGTGTGCTGTGTATCCCTGGGATTTCACATTTGGCTTAAATCCAATCATCGCTGAGCCCGCTGTTGCAAAGAAGGGAGGGCCCTGCCCTCCATACTGGCTGCTCATTCCTGCCTGCTCCAGAATTTGTGATTTTCTCTTTAATCCAACTTAAACTAATCTTTTATTTATTTAATTTTGAGGTCAGTTAGATGAATGAACTGACCCAACTTACTCTGTTGTCAAGCTGCTCCTAGAGCTGCTATAAAAGAAGTGGCAGGGAAATGTGTCAGGGGTTGGTGTATGTGTGTTTTTTTGACAATCACAGTCAGTTTAAGTCAGACGTGTTCATAAAATGCCTAACTTATTGCATTCCCTGGATAAAGCATGGATGCTTTGCCATCTTATTTCTAGATCACTGTTATGACCCACCCTAGAAAAAGGGGAGGGGGTAACCCAGGTTCTTATCAGTAATTCCCTTGGGGTGGATTAGAGTGAAACGACTGAATAATCGGTGTCTGAAAACATATACAGGTAGGGTTTATTTTAACAATTTTGTTTGAATAGGTATGTTAGCATTTTGGGTGTTGTCATCTATATTATCTATCATAGGGATAACCCCTGGGGGGAAAATGCATAAGGGAGGCAAAGGAAAGACAGGATAAGGGTAAGGGAGAGTAAGGGAAAGAAAAGCTGAGAGTGGACAGATGTATATAGTCACCACCCACGGGGTCCAGCGATGAAACTTGGTAGTTGCAGCTTCCATGTCTGTCAGTTGAAGTGGTGGCCTTGATCCGTTGGAGGTGAAGGGGGGAAGCCCCACACTCTAAGAAGTTATGAGTTGTTATATCCATGGTCACTGTCACAGGCCATGCCATGAGCCTCCAACATCTCCTGGGTCTGTACTGAGTTCCGTGAGGGGCCTGGCCAAAGGGTTTTTCCTGCCTTTCAAGATTGGCAGAGGGGGAGGTGGGCTTTGATGGGCCATCAGAGGTATAATGCAAAAGTCCTGCAGAAGCCTGCAAAAGTCCCTTGGTAATCCTAGAATGCATAAATCATTAACCGTTTCAGTCTCTGACAATCACAACAGACCTTATGTGAACGTCCTTTTTCCTGGATTGGGGTATTTTAAGCTGTGCACAAATGAGTAAGTTTAGGCTCCGTGGAAGCTGCAGGTCAAATGGGAAGTCACCTGATGAGTGTGAGGAATGCCCATGGCTTTCAGGTGTGGGCCTGGTTTAGCATTGTCTTGGGCTACAAGTGCTTAAATGTTGACTGAGTCCCAATATGAGGCTTAGTACAAAAATTTAGTGATTTCAGCAAACCTTATTCCCACTCAAGTCAGAAGATTTTGATGTTTCATTTTTAAAGGATAAAAGCATAATTGTTACAGCACCTATGGCTACAAGTTAATAAAAGAAGAGAACAAATATGTAGGATTTTTTAATACTGTTGATGAAACAGGAGACTGTACCCTTCAGTTTGGATGTGACTAATTATTGAATGTGTTGTAAGTACATTAAATACACTGAGTTGCATATAATGTAAACAACTGTGCTGCTCACATGTTAAGCATCATCACTAAGCCTTCTTACCCAGTATTCACAGTTTTACTGAAAAGTATTCTGCGGCCGTCGGGTAGCTTATATAATCCTCTTGGTTTCAAAGAAATAAAATCTGTTCAACCAATCTTCCCCCATCTGTCTCTTGTAGCACTGCTCTCCTTTATGGCAGGCTTATAGCTCCCTCCAGAGTTCTGTTCTGTGCTAAAATACAGAAAAAAAGATCCCACGGTAAAAGAATTGTATTTTGTGCTCACATCATGTTATCTGTATGACTCAGTGTTCCCCCACCAGGCTGGGCCATACAATTCTTATGAATTTGCCTGGCTTGTTTTGGTAGCATAATGATTTGCTTGTAGAATATGATGGCACTGGGGGATTTACTTACTAGGTTTCTTCATTCTTCTATGCCTTCTTATGTGCATTCACTGGTTTTCAGAAAGATGAAACAAAGGATTGTAAAAAGGAAAAATAACAAGACAGTGTATTATAAAGAATATTGTAATGCTTTGTGTGCATATATATATTTATGTATATTTGGTCACTGAACATGGACATCAGGAATGAGATACTCAGTTTATGCACATGTTCTAAGTGGGCTTAGGGCTGAAGTAAAGAAAATACCCTGCATTCCTACAGTGTAATCTTTGGATATAATAAAGTAAGACTAAGCATACACTCTGCTAAATATTTAATTTGCTGCCATTCAGAAAAAGAATTAATATTTGGCCCAGCTATTAACTAAGATACAAATAGTATTTCTAGGTCTCGTCTAATTTAAAATTTACAAACTGTTTTTAAGTGGTGCTGATCAAAGAATCTCTTCTAGACTATCAACTTCTGAGTAGCGCTTCTTTTATTTACATTTGAATAATTACAAATATGTCAGATATGGAGGTATGTTATAGATCTTGTAAAGACATTCAAGGTGTTCCTGAAGCGGTCATTAACCTGAAAGTTTGTCTATATGTATTTGATGTTTTCCACATTAGCACATGGAAATCTGCTGAAATAATAGGGGGAAAAGTGTTAATTGTAAAATCAGAACTCATGAGGATTTTCTCTCTTCTTCTGCAAAAGGCCACAAGGCCCCTGTGAAACTTCTTAGCAGTTAACAAGTGCTTGCCACTCTAAATTTGCAACCCTTTGGGTTTCATGACAGAGCCATTGTTTGTCACGATGACCAAAACACATGTGATAGCAGCTTCCAGAGGAGCGTTTTACATCTGGCAGTACCGTGTGGCCAAGAGGCTCACAGCAATGGAAATCAATCAGGTAGCACGGACCAGGAAAGAAGGCAGAGAAAGGTTTGTCTTCAGGCTTTGTCATTTTTCTTCCTTTGCTCTGGTGTTATTGATAAAGGTGGACTCTCCCATGCCTAAAATACAAACTCTTCTCATTTTTCTAATCAGATTTGTTGACTTGTAGGCTTGTAAGATTAAATACTATTTTTTCATAACAAATGTGTGTTTGTTATCCAAATTTCTTAGACATTTTTGGATTAGTTCCTGTTCAGTGTCTCCATTTGCTCTCTGCGTGCTTCTCTGAGGGAGCTGTGTCTCTTCATGCCTTTTTACCCTTCCCCTTTTTCTCCTCCATGCTCTTTGTTTCCAGGCAGCTATATTCCCTCTGATAACTTTAACTCCTTCTCATGTGTCAGACAGAACATAGTCTGTCCAGCTGGTTCTTCTCTAAATACACTTGTGTCTGATTGTGGCTTTGACAACTAATCCTGTATGGACTTTTATCCTCTCAAACTAAACAAGCCAAAATCAACATCATTCTGCGTCCAAAATATTTCCTTCCCAGGTGCTCATTTCTAGCATTAAATTTTCTGACACCTCCACAAGCTTTCAACTTTGTTATGGTTTCCTTTTGTGTTATTTTTTGTGTTCTTCCATAGAGATTCTGTAAAATCTACCATTTCCTGTCACCATATATCTATAATAATGAATAATTATTTGTACATGGTGTAATAACTTCCATTGTTGTAGGACCTGAATGTCCTAGCCTTGGACAAGATTGTAAATTTGGTAAAATATTGGGGAAAGTAAATAGTTGTAATTCAGCCTTAATGATGATTTTAGCATTCTAAAATCTATCCCAATGCTACTTTTTAAGGCAAAAGAGAAGTTATGATGAAGTACTGAATAACACAGTAATACATAAGTTTTGTGGCTATGAAGGCAAAGCTCTTCATAAGTATAGAGAAGAGCCTGGTGAAATATGGAAGTGCATGTTTGAAGGTGGTTGATGGTTTGCTGCAGAATGAAAATTCTCAGATCACATGGGAATGGACCAACAGGGGCTGTGAAAGTAAAAGCAATCACCATATCTTTATATCAATTGAAAGCAGGATTATCAATGGGAATACTATGGGAACATAAGAACAGGCATAGCTTTTGTTCTCTTCTCCAATTCCAATGGTTTCTTCTCCAAGGATTGGAGATAGCTTTATACTACCAAAAATGATCCTCTATTTGGACTTGTTTTTTCTACAGGATCTATCATATTGATGACACCTCTTCAGGATCTGGAGATGGACGCCTTGATTACAGCAGAGCTATTGAAGTGGGTGATGTTTTTAACTAGTTTATTGTGGTGTCACTGGCAGCTCGAAAGAGCAGTAGTTAGCTTTATTTATTTTCATAGATTTTCATTAGTAGAAGTGGTTGTACTTAAACTTATTTTTCATTCTTTTTTTGCATACATGTTATGTTTCTTCCTTCTGGTTTGTGCTGTTACTGTGTCATTAAATATTACTGGAAATATACAGTGAATTGTAGGGAATGTGAAAAAAGTATATTCTGGGGTGCAGTACGTAGATACCTGCTGTCTTCGTGGTCAGAAGCAGCTCCTCTTCCACAAAATACAGGCTTGTTGAAACTCAATAACCCTTGTAATCTTTTCTAGTATTTTTGGCCATTTTCACTTTATGTGGTGTGTGAGTGCTGGCTATACCTACAAATATACTTGAAATTAATTAGGGACCTCACAAGTCAGAGATAGTTGCCTTCCTGTGTTTTCTGTTAAACACCTGTTATATTTTGTGTTTCTTATTTTTCTGGAGGAGGAGCAGGAGAAGAAAGGAAGCTGTTAATATTATTGGCATGATTCCCATAACAAAGGCTAGTAATATCATAAACCCATCCATACACTGTATGCTGGCAAGGTTTGATATCCCCTTTTCGTGTGGATACTTAGCAACATTCTTGTGTATTTAAATAAACCCTCTTTTTTTTTTTTTTTTCAGCAGGGTATTCTTACCTTTGCAGGAAAACTTGTACTGATATTGCTTGTATACTTTCAGGGAACAAGAGATCCAATTTGTGCAATAACAGCATCTGATAAGATACTACTCGTGGTAAGTTATGTGATTAAAACAACTCTTTATTGCTCCTTGTGCTTGTAAGCATGAGTTTCTTCTGCAGGATGTCATAAGCAGTCATAATTTCAAAGCATTTTTGAATTTAGAACTTATACAGACAAAATCTCTTTCTAAACTTCTCCAGAGATAACTTTAACAGTTTCTTCTGTTAACCTGGGTTATTTCCTTAGGAGGGCTAATTCATGAAGTACTTACAGTTTAGGACTCGTTGCCTGAGTTGATACTTATACATAGGTTTGTTAAAGTCCACGTTAAGACTTAATTCTGTAATGTGAGTTCTGCAAAGTCTCTTCTAGGCTCTATGTTCTAGACAAAAAGATTTATAAAGTTTGTCTATTTACAGATTAATGGTATAATGTATGGTAGTTTGCTATATCCATATTAGTAACTAAGTGAGCAGAACAAAGATAGAAAAAGAACACTGTTTCCTCATGTTATCCACGTTCCAAGAAAGACCTTGGTGTTTTCCCATGTTTCTACTTGAGCTGTTGGTTGTTGTTGTTGTTTGTTATTATATCCTTTGCTGGATTTTACAAAATCAATGGGTCACGAGAAAAAGCATGAATGAAAAAAGTATTATGGTTAGTTGGTAACGATGGGATTCTGTTTGTGCTTGAAGAACAGGAATGAGAAAATGAAATTCAGACAATAATTAATCAGTGTCTTTGGTTAAAAGGAAGGGAATGAGAGGAAATGCCTTTGAGATCAAATCTGGATAGATGTGCTGAAGGTGAATGCATGTTGCATGTCTAATGCTTCTGACCAAATCTGCTTTTTAGTTTATAGGGCATAGAGATGTGAAAAAAATCAAAGATAATACTTCAAGCTGAGGATCTTAGGGGTGGCTTTGGGGGAAGAAAAAAGAAAAAGAAGGAATGAAGTTTAGACTACCTTAAAGTTTAATGTTGACTCATTTCCAGCATAAGAGTTGAACAGTAGGTAAGCAGTAGGTAAACCAAGCTGGATATGTTATTCAGTCTACAGAAACACTATGAGAAAATAGTGGCAGTGACCATTTCAGTCCAGAGATGTCAAACTCCTTTCAGACTGTTGGCCTGATAGTGTCTTGACACAGGGAATAGGTGTGTCATTCAGCAAAATAAAGATAAATCACATCAGTACTTAGATTTGTTTCCTGTTACTCAAGCTTGTGAATAACCAGTGTATTTTACAGCATTTCCTTTTAAAAGTAGCACTGTTTGAGGGGATTTACCAGCATGGGACAAAGATCTTTTGACTATTCTTCTTTTTTGTTATGTAGACCATGTCTGGAAGTTCATAGGGTCTGTTCTGTGGGCTGTATGTGGACTAGAGCTGTTTGTTTTAACATCACTGATATTTAAGCAGATCTGTCAATTGTAGCATCGTGTTTCAATAGCAGAATTCAGAACTTTTAGGGTGATGATACTCCCTCTTTCCACTTACGCTCTGTCACTTATCCAAAAGCTCTTTTGACTAAGACAGCATATAAAGAAAACCATTTTAGAGTTTACTGATGGAAAAATTCTCTTGCTAATCCAGGATCGCTTTTCCCTAGGGAAGAGAATCTGGGACTATTCAGAGATACAGTCTCCCTAGTGTGGCTCTAGTGCAGACCTATCTCCTGAACTGTCGTGCCTATCAGCTGTCTTTGAACTGCAACTCCAGGTAAGTTACAGATCTGCTTCTAACACAGGTATCCAATTTCAAAATAAAGCACTAACATTTGTGAAAATACTAATTCTATGAAATCTATAATTCTATAATAAGTATGTACTAATTTTAATTTAATATGAACTATTAGTTTTATTTGTTATTAATGGTTGCTTAACCGTTTCTTTATTACTAATTATAGACAGTCATCAGGGACTGCTCTGAGACACTTGGTAAAGCTCTCCTATGCTTCATACCCTGTATACATGAAAATATCTTTGTTTTATTAGATGAACCAAGCATAAGCTTCCTGTGATCATGAAATCAGTTGACAAAATTACGTTATAACCTGAAACTTTGTATCTCCAAGACTTCTTTGGATTTCTCTGTCCTTCTAATGTCTGGAAAGTTTGTTCATCCCATATTAATTTTGTTACATGCTGTAACTGGTGGCAATACTTCTAGCAAGCCTGCTTTCTACTGAACAGCTACTGGCTTTCTACTGGCTTTCTACTTTACAGCTATTTTTGGGCAAAAGAGCACACAAGAGTCTTGGGAGAAAAGGCAAAAATATACTGACTAAAGAGAACTTGCAAGACAATTTTAATCACTTCAAAATGACTTTATAATTTCAAAAAAGATTCCTAATGCTTGTGTAGATCTCTTGCCTCTTTAGATATAGTCCAAAAATAGATTGCTTCAGTCAAAAGGTAATGTGATCGAGTCAGAGCCACATTCATTTTGTTCTGAACCGAAGCTGTTCCTTTCCTAAATGACTTTGTGCTAGGGAAGAAGGCTCAGATCCATAAGCTTTTTAAAGTAAATTTTCTAAATTGCTTTTGAAATTTTAATAGGGATTTAGGGTGTCTACCATTCAGTATTTAGAAATGCTTCTAAAATGGCCTTGTAGTAAATACAGGCTTCTATGATTTCCTGAAGACCTCTGTAACTGGAAATTTTCAAATGTAACATTTTAGAAATTGTATTTTTCCCATATTTTAAATGACTTGAAAGATTAATTGGATTATACTTTTTATTGCCTTGAAAAAAACCTAAAGAATACCCTTTGTAGAAATGTAAGAAATCCTGTTTTAGGAATTAACAGTTAACATCACCTAACTGACTTTTTAATTTAATAATCTGCTTCATTGCCTTCTAGTAAATAAGGAAAACAAGTTCTGTTCAGTTGTTAATTTTACTCTTTGTCAAGAAAAGTTTGGCGAGGGGCAGAACCTGTAATTTACTCAACTTGATATCTGATGTACTAAGGATCTTCAAAATGCTGGATGAAAAAATGGGCATATTTCAGAGCCTTTGCAAGGCCAGATCCTCTGTGAACAGATGTTTCCATGTCTCTGGTCTCTGCTGTGCAGATAAATGAAAATCACATGCATCTGTGCTGGTTTTGGCACACGACGGCATCTCATGGAATCTATAGCATTATACTGTGCCAGTTCTGAGAGCTATTTCAGATTTGCAGCCTTGAATAGTGGTTTTTTAGCTGTCTTATTTTTTTATTCCTTTGTTTGTCTGTAGTCGTCTCGCTATCATAGACCTTTCAGGTGTTCTGACTTTCTTTGACTTGGACGTGCGGGCAATAGACAGCACGGGACAGCAGGTCATAGGGGAGCAGCTGAAACTGGAACGCAAAGATGTCTGGGACATGAAATGGGCCAAAGATAACCCAGATTTGTTTGCAATGATGGAGAAAACACGAATGTATGTTTTCAGAAACTTGGATCCAGAGGTAAATATTAACATACATAAACTGTTCATTTTACAAGTTTGCTCATAAGTTAATGGCTCTTTCTTGAATAATAATGTTCTTGTGCTTACCATTCAGTTAGACAAGTGTTTATATGAACTTTCTTCTGGAAATCTCAAAATCTTCCCAAATCTCATGTAGGAATGTTGTTTTGGAACAAATAAGTAAAATGAACTATCAGTCCTGGAAACATAAAAATGCTGTCATATTTTTATAAAACATATGAGATATTTTCAGGAGCATAATGTTTTTGTATGCTTTGGGAAACAAATGCAATTTTAGTAGAGATACTTGTAAAACATGGTTCAGTTGACTCTAAATAATAGGTGTTTATCTCTCTCATAATTTAGTTACAGAAAACATGAGAATTTTTTCTGATGTCTGTGTTTATAGAATTGTCAACAATGTTAATGACTTTAGTATTTGTTTCTTGTTGGAAGTGCAATTAAATCCTAGAGTGGAGATGAATGTATTTATATATATACTTAATAGATTTGATTAGGATTTAATCAGAAAGAATATAAGTTCATTCCTTTGTAACTTATTTAATTTTAAGGAACCTATACAAACATCTGGATATATTTGCAATTTTGAAGATTTAGAAATTAAATCTGTTCTTCTGGATGAAATATTAAAGGTAAGTCTAATTAATTTTATTTTGTAGGAGAAGTTGGTGTCTTGTCTTATTGATTTGAACAGTAGATATCTATGTTGGGTGAAAACAATGGAATAAAAATATGTTTCTTTATCCATTATGTTAGAATCCTGAACATCCTAACAAAGATTACATCATCAATTTTGAGATCCGGTCATTACGAGACAGTCGAGCGTTGATTGAAAAAGTTGGCATTGAGGAATCTTCCCAATTCATAGAAGACAATCCACATCCCAGACTTTGGTAAAATCTTTTATAAGCCAACTTTGTGTAAATTTGTGCTCTTTTGTACTCTTTTACTGTTCAGACAGATCTAGTATGAAATTACAAAACCTCAAATTAAAACCAGCTAAGCAGTATGCACTAAGAATTTATGAATGTTGGAGCACCTGGAATGGCAGGCATGTGGTGTGTGTAGGGTACAGGCTCTGTGCTGTATGAGCCCCAAAATGCAGTGCTCCCTGCTTCTAGGGGTGAATTTAGAGGAAATAATAAAGCTGGCAGAAAGCTAACTGACAGTTGGTTAAATTAAAAATTAAATTTATATATTTGATATTGAACCTGGATGACAAAGCGCTTAAAAAAAAAGGGAACACATCAGAATGATAACAAGGTAAGAGTAGTTTGACTAACCTTGTACCATTTTGGACAGGCCATAAAGGACAGAAATGAGAAGGGCTGGGTGTGTTTATCATGTTATGATGCAGCATCTCAGAAGTAATCTGAGAGTTGGAGACGCTGGCATGCTTAAACTAAACATGGATTTAGCTATTAAAGTTGAAAACCCTGCATGTAAGCAAACATGCAAAGAATAAAGAATCAACCCGGGAAAACAGTAGTTCTGGAAATCTCTTTAATATCCCAAGTCATAAGGGCTGTAAGAGTAAATGCATCAGTAGGTAATTTAATGAAAAGTGAGTAGCAGAACCTAAAACTTCATTGACAAGTTTCTTGATGAATGATCCCAATTCTCTTTAACTCTATGGAGATTGTTTCTTTATCCTTACCTGTCTTTACTAATTTTGGCTTTATTTTGAAGCTAACTGATTGGATGTTTGGCTGTTAATTCTGACAGTTCAGAGGAAAATTAAGAGTTGCTGAAAGACTGGCCAAGGCAGCTTTTTTTAAGTTTGTCCCTAAAAGAATTTCTTCCTATCTAGTTGTGCTTTTGTCTCCAGAATGTTCATTCTGAAAAAAAGGATTTGCTAGCTACATATTGAAAGTTTCTGTAATAATACTGTAGTTTTATTAGCTTGAGTGTGTTGGGTAAAATGTTGGTTTTGTGAATCTTCATTTTGAGCTAGCTGAAGATTTTTGGAGCTTTGAAGTCATCCATGCTTTTTACTATTAGTTTGAAAATCTGTGTCTCAGTAAAAGTTTTATATTGTAAAATCACAAAATACACATCGAATTCTGTTCATCTTGCTCCAAATTTGCCATGAACTTCATTTTTACTATGCAAGAAAACACATGTCACATATTTATAAAGAAGAGATGGATTAGAAGTACTGGATATAAAACAAATACATTCCAGATCAGAACAGGACAGTGCCCTTAATTCTAGAATGCGGCAAACAGGATGATGTGTTTAGTAGATGGATTAAATTTGCCATACTGTTCTTCTCTCGTTTTCTTTGATGTCAGTGATGAGCACTTGATTTGAAGTGATACCAGCCTTCTCAAATTGATTCAGAAATACAGAGTTGGTACTGCCTTAAGCATGGCTTAGGTCACTGAATACAGCAGCAGTATTATTGGTTTTGTCAGTGCCCTGCTGTGCTGCCTTTCTTTCAGTGTCAGTCAACCAGGCTAAATTTAACTAGCCTGATTTTTGCAGAGAATTCTAGAGCTCACTCAAGCACCTGATTGAGGTAGGTTGACCTGCAGGTAGAAGTTCACTATTTGCAGAACTAACCAACGGGGTGGAACCAGTACAAGGTTTCCCAAAGTTCCCTGCTCTCCCAGACTGCCATCCTAACAAGACAAGGAACAGCCAGATGGATCAGAAGGATAATTTATTTGTCGTGGCCAATGTAGTTGGAGGCTTTTAGACTGAGGCTGCCATCAAGATTTAAAGCAATGACAAATGGATAGGTAGACATATCTAAATGGAACTGCATTGAGACCAGCAACTCATTTCATGCAGGACAAGTGTAACACTCAAATCCTGCCCATTCCTCCCAAGCTAGTGTCCATTTGAACAGCTGAAAAAAAGAATATTAGCAATTGCCTGAACATCCTTCCCTGAGAAGGCACTGGACAGGTCACAGAAGGTACTGGGAACAATCATACAACTGTACTAAGATTAGCTAGTAAACAATACAATTGCAATAACTTGAGTGTCTTCTTTAAATAATTACTAGTTAAATGGATCCTCATTTAATTTACTCTGTAGCTGCTTTTCCATCTGTCATGTTTGTTTTTCACACAGGCGTCTCCTGGCTGAAGCTGCTCTTCAGAAGCTGGATCTGCAGATGGCTGAACAAGCTTTCGTGCGTTGCAAAGATTATCAAGGTATTAAATTTGTGAAGTGTCTGGGCAACCTGCAGAGCGAGTCCATGAAGCAAGCAGAAGTGGCAGCCTATTTTACCAGATTTGAAGAAGCTGAAAGAATGTATCTGGATATGGACAGAAGGTAATTGTATGGAATCATCTCAGCAGCAAATAAATAAAGAAAGTCTGAAAAAAAAAAGCATGCCTAAATCAGGAATGGCTGTTTTAGCTCTGAAGAGTCTTTACCAGTTTCTGCAAAGACATAAAAGGATCAAATGGAGAGAATTTTTTTGTATCCATAGATAACCAGTTCTATATGTAAATCAGTGCATTCCAAACTGGTTGCAAAACCTCGGCTGTTCTAGGTAGTGCTGTGTTTCATAGATTTTTTTTCACAAGTATTTTGTCAGTATTTCAACTGGGATTTCAAAACTACAAACAGTCTTAACTAATGTTTAATTTATGTGCTGTTGGTCTTAGCTAGTAGCCAAGTACACATTCTTCCCAATTACATATACAAACAACAGAGTTTTTAATGAACTGTAATCTCTGGAGAGACAGAAAGGACTCTGGATGAAACTGTGGACCAATCAATGGAATTTTTCCTCAGGAATGAAAACAAACAAAGCAAAATTACAGTATTGCTGGGAATATAAATTAACACTAAGCAATTAGCTAGAGCACTGTCTCTGCTGGAAAAGGATAATGATAAATCATCAGCAGCAGTTGTACAGTGTAGCCTGTAGATGGTGGTCAAACACGGAGAAACATGAATCACTTGTGCACACATGAAATTTTTAAGCTTTGATTAATGGAGCCATGAAAAACAGTAGGGAATGATGGAGAAAAAGATTAGTTATTCTTTCATGCTGTAAGAATGAGAAACCTTCCTCTTTCCCAGTAAGGGGGGCAGAGGGAGAAGGCAGGAGGTGGAGGGAGATGCCCATTAGAGCCTGGTAATGGAAAACTTTCTTGCCCGTAGTTAATTATTCGATGCTGTTTTGGGGAGGTGGAGTGCCTCCTGAGCACTTCAGTCACACTGGAACACTGATGTTTAAATGTGGCTCATTCCTTTTCACATGGCTGAAGAGAAATGTGGACATTATAGGATTGCAGAAGTCAAAAACTTACTTTTTTTACTGGTTTCTTCAACAGCAGAGCATCTTATTCTCCAGCTATGAGAATATGAGAATTCTTTATTGATGTTACATGTCTCCTCACCACTAGAAAAATCCTGAGAAATATCTACCATAAATCAAGATGAAATAAATCTATTTTTCAAATACAATTTTAATGTTTTTAGATGGATGCTCTTATTTTGCTGACTGCACTGACTTGCTACTGCCTTCCTTCATTTGTAAGCTGAGGGCATTTTTAGAAGACATGTATAAGTCTCTCCCATTTATTTTCTATGCACCTGCAGAATTACTTTTATATGAAGTAATACAGAATTATTCTATTTGATGGAAAAACATGCCAGACAGACACACAGTGAGTCATATGTATGCATGAATAATAAAAATAATAAAAAGGAAAAACTACATCTGAATCCTTTCTCCTTTAGCCAAAGTCACCCTGAATCTGAAAGAGAAGTCTCTGAAATCCACATTATTTCATCTCAGCTTTAGCCTCCATTATTCATATTCCTCACTCCTTGGCCTTTCTCCTCATGTTCCTCCTGCCTTCAGCCTTTTGCAGCTGCTGCCATCTCTTGTGGTGGTCAGCATGAAAGATACAGAACAGAGTAAGAGGTAACCTGGAGTAACATCAGCCCAATTGTCTCACCAGCTGCTCATTTAACACCTCACACAGGAGTATGGCTAATAAGGAGGTGCATACGTCTGAAATAACCTGTGAGCTCTCTGAGTATTTGCTTTCACAGAATAGTGTTTAAAATCAAAACAAGATATCTGGGATCACTGTGATACCTGCAATGTAGGTTAAGAACATGAAAATGCTTTTCTCAAGATTTTTGTTATCTATTTTACTGTCTTTGACTTTTCCCTGCTATTTTCTGTTTATACCAGAGATCTTGCCATTGGTCTGCGGATCAAACTGGGAGATTGGTTTCGGGTATTGCAGCTGCTGAGAACTGGCTCAGGGGACTCGGATGACGCCCTCCTGGAACAGGCACACAATGCTATTGGAGACTACTTTGCAGACCGTCAGAAGTGGTATGTTCTGTAGAAGAACTAGTAAGAAGGAAATGACAAAGAAAATTATTAAACTGATGACAAGACTTAATTTATGAGGAGGGACAGACATCAGGATGCAGTACATGGGATAATTTTGGAATTATGAGATTTAGCTCAGACCTTTATGATTCCATGATAAGATAAACAGAGAGCTGTTATCAGCTGTCTAAAGAATGAAGGTGATAAAAATCTCTGTTTTGCCAGAAGTCTTATCTGTTTCAAAGGAGGGGAGGGGAAGAGAAATACCTCTACAGTTGTATTAGGCTGGATATAGGAAGTATTAAAGAAAAAAGTAGTTAAAGGTAGGAGAGAATTATTAAACATCAGTGAATTTTCTAGAATGCTTCAACTCACAAATATTTGAAAAGGTCCAGATTTCTTTATGGCCTGGATCTGTCTCCAGCTGTTGCCCAAACTGGGCACCCAAGGAAGATTTTAAGGACAGTGCACACCTGTAATTGTGTTTCTGCAGAACACATTTTGCAGTCAGGTACTTAGTGAGCCAGAGGTAATGTCTTCTTAATTAATAACTTGCCAAGAATTTTTTTCATGCACTTTTCTTGTTGCCTTCTAACTCTATGTCTCAGAGTTCCACAGCTCCACTGTGTACTGCGATTACCCAAATTGTATTATCACAAAGAACTTGGGTCCCAAAGCAGTTAAAAACTTGTGATTAGATTTTGAAAGTTGACTTTTAGATGTTTTAGGTAACTTTGGAGAATGGCCTTGGAGGTCTCAGTGCTTGTGTTTTAAAATACAGAGGCACAACAGTAAAGCCCTTTTCTGAAGGTTTAGTTGTAAGTTATCCATTATCTGCTATGATCTACAGTTTCAAGATTCCTTGACTTCCTAACCTTATGCTAGTCAGAGAATCAGTCTTGCTACTACTTGAATATAATGACCTCTGAAAATTAAAACGTGTAGTACTTTTTAGAAAAACAGTGAAATTCTAGCTACAAGTCTTTCCAAGGAAAGCTGCATGTTAAAAATAATGTGACTTTAGATTTAAAAATGCAAAAGGCTTACAGAATTAAAAACTTCACTCATGTTTATATATTAGAAGCCACCACATCTTTTTTGTCCTACAAGGTTAAATGCTGTACAGTATTACGTGCAAGGACGAAACCAGGAACGTTTAGCTGAATGTTACTACATGCTAGAGGACTACCAAGGACTGGAGAATCTGGCTAACTCACTTCCAGAGAATCATAAATTGCTCCCTGTAAGCAAAAAGCACCTTTATTTTTCATTGTCTTATTTATACCCAACTATTTATTTAAAATTTCACATCTTGGGAGGGTTAAGGAAGAGAGAAGGAATGCAGCATAGGACATACTCACTTAAGCATAATGGTGTTACTGTGGTATTGATCTCCAGTATTACTGTTGTTTTCATACTCCATTATTCTTCCTTTCCCTTATTGTCTCAGTTCTCCAGAAAGGCCCAATTGTTCATCATGTTTTACTGCCATATGGCTAAGTCATAATTTACTGATTCTCTCCCCAAATTGTGGCATTTCTCTCTGAAATAGCTGTGCTTCACTGAGAAGTCACTCATGGAGGGACAGTTACTTTAGATTTCATTTTGTCATCTTGTTTATACTATTGTTTGGTTTTTTTCCCTAAATCCTTCCTAGTTGCTATCCCTAACTTCTTGCATGGTAACTCTGGTGGGAATACTAATGTACAATGAAAATGGAAGATACTCTCAAAGGAGAAAAAGTAGTAGGATAAGGTGAATAGGATATATAGATGTACAGGGTATAGCTGTGTATGTATAGCAGGATATGACCTACTATGTAATAGCTAATTTAAAACTGTGCTATGGTTGATTAATTGAAAATACTTGAAAAATGCAAAACGTGCTCCCTTTAATGCCATTTTCAGTAAAGCAAGACCTAGCACTTTCTTTTTTAACCTCACTGTAGTAGTGAAGTTTCATAAAATACTCCAAACAGTAAGAATACAATCCTTTTGGTATGATTTTATTTGAAAGAAAATTTTTTAAATAGCTTTTTTAAATTTAGAAGGAGTGTGTGAAAGTAGCACATTCACTGTTCTAAATATTTGCAACAGTGCATGATGCCTTCATAGGATCCATGAAGGGAACAACCCCTTCCCCAGCCTCTCGGGATTAAATTAAGCAATATAAGTACACAATGTACTAAAAATGTGGAAGTGAATTTAACATGGTGCTGATGATTTTTGCAGGATATAGCTCATATGTTTGTACGAGTGGGGATGTGTGAACAAGCTGTGTCAGCCTTTCTGAAATGTAATCAGCCAAAGGATGCAGTGGATACCTGTGTGCACCTCAACCAGGTAAAACAGCAGGAGATCATCTGCTTTACCAATACCAGTTTAACTGTGAGATTTCTGTCCTAGTGCCCAGTTAAATACAAGTCCGTGTTAAGTGTCTGGAAGATTTGTCACAGTTTCTGGAAGATTTATACTTCAAGGTTAAGCCAGTTCTCCAAGATTAAGATTAGACCATTGGAGGGACAGTGCAAAGGCACGTGCAGGGTGTGTGGTCAGCATGCTCAGCATACAGACATTTGTAGCCTCTCTGGAGCTGGGCCGTGCTGCCTTCTGATGGAATGGGAGGAAGACTGGAGGAGAGAGAGATGTCTGTTCAGGATGTTTTCCACATCTCCCTCCTTCTTTGTATAGATACAAATAGATTTGTGACTGAGTGAGGATGTAGCTGGAAAAAGCTGATCTGAAAACTGATCTGTGTGTTTAGATCTAGAGCTGTTTCCTGGTATGACTTACTTATGCAAAGGTTTGTGTCGACACAAATAAGAGAAAAACTGAGGATGGCTATGAGGAACTTGATGTATGGGAATGGCAGGACTGGCTAGAGCTGGCTTTATATCAACAATCTCTTAGTTTATGGATCTGAAGAGCTATTAGGTGTGAGATACAGCTAAGACTCTCAGTCCTGCCAAACTTTTAATCTCAGGAAAACACAGTAGCCAAACTGTTGAAGATCAGGAAAATTCGCAGACAAAATGAGGTGTATAGAAGGATAAGTAAAGTGTTACTGTGTGCTTTAAGCTTCTCGGCTGAAGTCCTCTTTTAGGCCTGCTTTTGAGAGTCTGGCTTTAGTAATATCAGAAGTGTTGAAATCCATGTGTCCAGCTATGAGCTGCATTGAAGTGATTTTGCAAAGCTTTTACCAAAGCAGAAGCAACTGTTTTGTATGTGGTTTTGGACAGAAGTCCAGCATTTGTTTCACAGGCCTGCTGCATCACACGATTGGCAGTGATGTTAGCATTTGTATTCCCTTGCTTTTTATGTTAATTTTATAGTAGTCTGGTTCTAAATGGCAGTGAAATATTGCACACAAATGTATCAGTCTATTCATGGATAACCAGCTTGTTCTGAGAATGTATTTGAAAAAATTAGGTTAATAATTGTCTCCTTTCATTTCTAGTGGAATAAAGCTGTGGAGCTGGCTAAAAATCACAATATGAAAGAGATTGGATCCTTGCTAGCCAGATATGCAAGTCATTTGCTGGAAAAGAATAAAATCCTTGATGCTATAGAACTCTATCGTAAAGCCAATTATTTCTTTGAAGCTGCTAAGCTCATGTTCAAGGTATCACAGGTTTTATTTTTGTGTCAAGTGGCTGGCTTTTTGCACTAGTTCTTATTACTTCCATGCTACTTTCTTTTATTCTCTTGGGGTTATTTTAGTTTTAACAATGTCTGTGCTAGGAGCAGATGCCATTATACGGGATACTGCAAAGATGAATTCAACTCTCAGAGTTCAGGTATCTCTATAATAGTTACCCTTGATGTCCTCTGTAGCTAATGGAGAGGATACTTTTGGGATGTCATCATTTCGAGACTTTCACTTCAGTGTGAGATGAACTGCACCTCAGAAAAGTCCTTTTGCTCTGCATTGCCTAGTAAAGAAGTATGGTGGACTGGCCTGGGCTGCCACGTCCACACTATTTTATGTGTTATGTGAGTTAGGTTTATCTCCTTTTTTAAAAAAATAGCAATGTCAATAACTTTAAGATGTTAAATTTTGGTATTTCTTCAATTAGTACCTTCAATTAGAAATGGCTGTGGTGGGCTTTAAGATAGACATGTTGCTCAGATTTGGGTTGGTTGCAGAGATTTCTGTACATAACTTAAAGTCTGTAAGAATGATATGTAATTTTTACAGCAAATATATATAGCAGTGTATATATATATATAATATATGTTACTTTCAAAAGCCATTCTTCTTTCCTGGGAAAACCACCAGACCATATTGAAAGCTATGTATGTGTTTAAAAATTGCTATTTTTTAGTTTATTTTTATACTAAGTCAATAGACTTATACATGGTTACACTGATTTATCCTTCATGAGAATCTGGCTTTATATACATGTTACCTAAATAAATACAGAATAATGTGCATACTTCACTTTGACATTTTCATTTATAGTTATATTTGCAGTCTAAATTATTACATAGAAAGGCAGAATCATTTTTTGGCATGATTTCCTAGGTTTGAACAAGCATGCAATTGTATAAGAGAATTAAATCCCTTTGTTTTGTTTTTTAAGATTGCAGATGAAGAGTCAAAGAAAAGGACAAAACCTTTGCGAGTTAAAAAGCTTTATGTGTTGTCAGCCTTACTTATGGAACAGTGCCACGAACAAATGCAAAATGCACAAAGGGGAAAAGTTAAAGAGAAAAGTTCAGAGGTAGTGTCTTTTTTTTTTCCTTTCGGAATTCTGGTATGTACTACCTAGAATAAAGCAAGCTATCTTCATGGGAGGCTATAATGTTTTTCTAATAATCCTTTTTCCTGCTAAGAACAAAGCTTTCCTTAAAGCAAGTCTTCCATGAAAACCTATTAAGTATTATTTTAAAACATTTAAATCATATATATTAATAGATATTTTACTTCCCAAGTTTAATGTGGTTTTCCTAATATTTTCACTGTAACAATGAAAATCATACTAAGAAACTCCAGACTTTTTTTTTTCCTGCAAGACTGTCATTTTCATGTCATTTAGGAGTAAGGATTGATCCCAAAGAGTGATCTCTGATTAGATTATCTTACCTTTAATTTAGCAGGGAGATGGCTCCAGATATGAGGGAAACAAATAGAAGCATTTTTTTTTTCTGCGCACACATTCATCTTCATATGCCCAAATGAAATAGTTTAGACAAAGTTTTAAGAGCTCTGGTGTTGAAATGCAGTATTAATCCAAAGTATGAACCAGTCTGCAGATGTGCACAAAATATATTTGTACACACGTATACAATATTTATCTTTGAAAATCTGCACCATATGTTGTGCCTGTGCTCTGTATAAAATGTCTGACAGTGTTCACTTTAGGTCCATTTATATTTCCCCTAGTTAACACAGACAGTGGTGTAATCACCAAGTATAGAAAAGTTCTTTTCATGTATCCCCATTTCCTGCTGTATCTGTTTCATATAAAAATTACTTGTGATACTGCTTTGTTTTCAGAGTGCTTCAGCTTTGGCTGGTTTGCTGGAAGAAGATGTTCTTTCTTCAACTAATCGCTTTGCAGACAATGCTTGGCGAGGAGCTGAGGCTTACCATTTTTTCATACTTGCACAAAAACAGCTCTATAGAGGATCTGTAGATGCAGCACTTAAAACAGGTAGGACTTTATTTTTAACCCTGTAAAGAAGTTACAGAAACTGTTCTAATTGCACAGCGCATAATTTCATTTATAGTTGGCACTTTTTTCTGTTCTTAATAGATCCATGGAATTTAAACCAAAACCACATAATGAATTGATTATGGCTGCAGTCAATATGGCTGGAAAGGACTTTCCTGAAGACAATGCAAATCTTAACTTTCCAAATATTACCTGGTTAAATTGGTCAATTTCTGTAGCTATTCTGTTGACTGCTTCGTTTCTTTCCTTAAATTCTAAGGCACACCTGAATTCACATTGGACCTCCCGGTAGAGCTTCATAAAAAATCTGTGGCAGTTAAGAGGAGCAAGTAGTGCTTTATACTTTATCCAAGTAGTGAAGATCTATTTCAAAACCTTGTAACATCTTTAAAACAAACCAACCAAAGAAAATGAAGTGTTTCAAGAAGTTTCCCAGTCAAATCCCCTAATTTTATTTATTTTTAAAAAGCAATGCTTCATAGTCATGTCAGTGAAAAGACTTTTGTTCACTTTGTCCAATTTGTGGGATCAATACTGTGTCCTAGTAGCAAATATTTCATACCAGATGCTTGCAATTCTCAGAAGACGTGTAATAATTTCCCTGGATTTCTTTTTTTCTTCTTTTTTAGCTCTTCATTTGAGAGATTATGAAGACATTATCCCCGCAGTTGAAATCTATTCCCTTTTGGCACTCTGTGCATGTGCAAACAGAGCATTTGATACTTGCTCAAAAGCATTTGTTAAACTAGAATCCTTGGAAACTCTTAGGCCAGAGCAGAGGCAACAGTATGAAGATCTTGCTCTAGAGATATTCACAAGATACAGTCCAAAGTGTAACAAAAAGTCTGATCTGGATGATGTTCTTGAGAGGTGGGCTTATTTTTATATGATACTGTAATAATACTATCATTTTTTTCCTTCTGTTGGTCTATATTTTGGGTTTTAGCAGATTTTGTGTGTGACCAAGTTAATTAAATGCTTTGCTGCTTAAACCAAATATTGGGCAAGAATCATGCACGTGTCAGCCACTTTGCAGAAAGGGTAATACAGCACTGTATTGTTTGGGAAAATAGACACTGACTGCGTTCAGGAATTGGGCATAAAGATGTAACTTCACCTTAATTTGAAATGCAGGTGGACAGAGCACAGGAGTTTTAGGACTTCTGATACTGTGTCACATGACATTACTACTTTAATGTTACTGTTTGCATCACGGTTGTGGTGTGAAGCAAATATCCACAAGTCAATGTTTAACCATTATTAACTAATAAGTCCCAGTGTTTTGTGAATTACCTAAATCTACATGGTGTGAGGATATGTCAAGTGAAAAAACCAGAGTAAGAAGGGCACTTTTAAGGAGTAAGTCCTTGGAATGGCTATACCCACAACAGTGTCTTTGACATATGTTTCCTGCTAACAGCACGGAATTTGTGAGTATGAAAATTGACTGTGAGTCAATTTTCTTTTAGCAAATAGGATTTTAACATGTCTTGTTTGATCCTACTTTGCAGCTGTACAGAATCTCACTAACAGCTGTCAAGTTGACTCATCAGAGGAAGGAGCATAATAGTAGTGCTGTTGTCTAATCTGACCTTACCTTTATATGGCCTTCCCTTCACTCCGTCTTTTGGATCTGCTGGTCCTGATTTGTTGACTGTATGGTTCTAGGGGTGGGCATTCTCTGGT
Source organism: Corapipo altera (assembly GCF_003945725.1). NCBI lineage: Eukaryota > Metazoa > Chordata > Aves > Passeriformes > Pipridae > Corapipo > Corapipo altera. Next base: position 13,700,485 of record NW_020884883.1, on the reverse strand, counting down.
GTGAAGATTTACGTATTTGGCTATGTGAACAGTGAAGTGTTACATGATTTAATAACTTCTTATTAACAGTTGACACACCATGTTTTTATTCTTTCAGCTTTATTTACTCTCTTTTTTTTTTTTTTTTAATAGTGGAGATGAGAAACTTCCTGTATGTGTTGCAACAGGAGACCCTATCCTGGAGTATCGATTCTGGATGTGCAGTGTATGTAAGCACTGTATGAGAGCCAGTGAAGCAGGCAATTATAAGTCCTGTCCTCTGTGCCACAGCACAGTATAGCTGAGGATAAAGGCCCACGTATCCTCATTTATGATGTACTATATTTTAAAATACAACTCAAGTACTGTATTGTAGCAGATAGTGCTGCTATTAGGGAAACATTTAAAAAAACCCAAAACAGAAAACCCACAAGAGAAACCTTTACTGGTTCCATTTATGTGAATAAACAACCATGTTAATAGACTCCATTTTTGTTACACTTTTAAAAAAAGATTTAAGGTAAAAGCTTTCTTTTCTAATTGTAGATTGAGCCTAGTTTTAAAACCATGTGAGCTGAATGTAGGTTCATATTAGTATGTTTTACTCTGAGCAGGCTCCATTTTTTTTTGTTTCTGTAATTCCATAGGAGATTACTTGGTTTTCTCAGAATTCAGAGTTTTGTGAAGGAAGTAATTCCTGAGTTGAAATAATGTCACAATACTTCTGATAATGTTATTGTATACCTTTTTGTACTGCTGTTTTACTAGAGTAATGATACCAGTATAGACATGTTTTTGCTGGTTTCTTTTGCCAAGTGTATTTAAACCCACCACAGCAATAAAGGGCTTGAAAACACTCAGCAGTCAGTGTTGTCTGTCAGTATCCAGGTTCCTGAGCTTGGCTGATGTGATCTTCAACAAGGAAACCTCCATGAACCTTCAAACTGGAATCTGGCAATTTTTTTCCAGTGGCTTGAGAGCAGCTGACATCTGTTGAACAGATATCAGGACCTGAATGGTCACCCTTGTTACACACAAAGGTCTAAGGAACGATGTTTTACTTAGAAGTGCACTCTTCTATCTTACTGCTGGATTTGAGCCTCTGCTCTGAAGTGCTGCAGGTCCCCAATGCACAGGGTGAGCTTTCCCCAGGACCAGCCACCATTTGGCTGTTTGGAAAAGAGCCATGAGCTGCGACATTCATGTTGTGTGTTGGCACATTTCTGAGAGGAGAGTCTGACACCTCTTCTGCACTGTCTTTCAGGGCAAATCATGTCTCTCACCTAAACTTAGGCCAGGAAAGGATAAACCTCATTTGCCTAGAACCCTAGAGTTGTAGAACAGTTTGTGTTGGAAGGGACCTTAAAGATCATGTCATTTCAAACCCTTTGCCATGGGCAGGGACGTCTTCCAGTAGAGCAGGCTGCTCAAAGTCCCATCCAACCTAGCCTTGAACACTTCCAGGGGTGGGGCAGCCACAGCTTCTCTGAGAAACCTGTTCAGTGCTTCACCACCCTCACAGTAAAGAATTTCTTCCTTATGTCTAATCTAGACGTACCCTCCTTTAGATTAAAGCCAGGACCCTTTGTTCTGTCACTCTATGTCCTTGTAAAAGTCCCTCTCTGGTTCTCTTGTAGCCCCTTTAGGTACTGGAAGGTGCTGTAAGGTCTCCCTGGAGCTTTCTGTTCTCCAGGCTGAACAGCCTCAGCTCTCTCAGCCCGTCTCCATAGGAGGGGTAATCCAGCTCTCCAGGCGTCTTCATGGCCTCTGGACCCGCCCCAGCAGATCCGTGTCCTTCCTGTGCTGGGGGCCCCAGAGCTGGACACAGCCCTGCAGGTGGGGTCTCATAAGAGTGGAGCAGAGCGGAAGAATCACCTCCCCGGGCTGGTCACAGCTCTTCGATGCAGCCCAAGATACATTTTGTATCTAAAACACTGAAACACTGTATTTTGTGTGTATGTGTGTGTGCTCTGGTATTTGAGCTCCCTGTTCCATCCTGTTCATCCCTGTTCATCCCTCCCCGGGCTGAGCCCGGTCCTGCAGCAGTGCCCACGGGGGCAGCGCCCTCCGCCCGCCCTCCGCGGCTCCCCTTCCGTTCACGTCACGGGGCGATGGCGCAGGAGGCGGCCGAGCTGCTGGCGGCGGCGCGGGCCGAGCTGGCGGCGCGGCGGCTCTCGGCGGCCGAGGAGCTCTACAGCCGCTTCATCGCCCGCAGCCCCCCGGGGTAGGGCCGGGGCCGGGGCGTGGGGCGGGGGCGGCGGGCGGGTCCCCCGTAACTCCGCTCGCTCTGTGCCCGCAGCGCCCGCCGCGACCTCGCCACGGCCCTCAACGACCGCGGGCAGGTGCGGTACCTGCGCGTGGAGTTCGCCGCCGCCCTGCAGGATTACACGGCCGCCATCGAGTGCCAGCCCGGCTTCGAGGTGCCCTACTACAACCGGGGGCTGGTGCGCTACCGGCTGGGTACGACCCGGGGCAGGGCAGGGCGGCCCGGGCGCGACCGCCGTGTCCCGGGCGGGGGCACCTGCCTGGCACAGGGGCGGAGAGCGGGTGTCACACCAGAGCCAGGCGGGGCACGCTTTGTCAGGCAGTGACGGGACGTTCGGCTACGAGCCCGCCCCGTGTGTGCAGAGAGACCTCATCGCAGTCTACAACTTCCTCGTTAGAGGAAGAGGAGGGACGGAACTGCTCTCTTTTCTGTGGTGACCAGTGACAGGACCCGAGGGAATGGCCTGAAGTTGTGTCAGGGGAGGTTTAGATATTAGGAAAAGGTTCTTCACCCAGAGGGTGATTCAGTACCGGAACAGGCTCCCCAAGGCAATGGTCACAAAACCAAACCTGACAGAGTTCAAGGAACGTTTGGAGAACACTCTCAGGCACATGGTGTGATTCTTGGGGATGGTCCTCTGCAGGGCCAGGGGTTGGACTCTCTGATCCTTTTGGGTCCCTTCCAACTCAGCACATTCTGTGATTCTAGGTGTGCTGCTGTGTCATTGGAAATTATGCTATTCAGTGAAAAATAGGGGGAAAGGTGCAGTTTCAGCTCTGGAAAAGTCTACATTGGGGTAAAAGAAGCCAGTTCCAAGCAGTGCCATTAAACCTGAGATAAAGCATCTTACGAGCAGGTGTAACTCCAGAGAGCAGAGTCTTCTCGACTTCCAGTTGGCTGCCAGACACTTCTGGGGAATTTCTTGCCCAGGTTTTGACTATGCCATAAGAAGATGACACCTCTGTGCCTTTTGTTGGAGCTTGACTGTTGCAAAGTCCAGACACAGAAGCTGAGGGACTTAAGTGAGCACCAGGAGAATGAAGCCAGACCACAGGCATCATCTGGGAAGCTGTATGCCAGTGTGCCAGGTGTAAAAAAGCCTGACTGTTGGCATGGGCCTTTTGGCTCCTCTCCTGAATTAATAATGTGGCTGAATTGAGCATCAAGTCTGTTTTAGGTTCAAAAATACACACTCTGATTCTTGCTCTGAAACGCTTTGACTCCCACTTGGGCCTCTGGAGAATCCAAATGTAATGAGTCCAATAAGTCCAGCTGCTGTTTTTTGTTAGTGAAAGTACTAGGAGGTGTTCTTCAGTTGTGGTTTGAAAGATAATTATTTTCTTTTTTCCTTTCTTTTTTTTTTTTTTTTTTTGAGACAGGAGACTTTGATGAGGCCATGCAAGATTTCAGGAAAGTGTTAGAGTTAAACCCCCAGTTTGAAGATGCTGCATTGAGTCTAAAACAGACTATTCGTGATAAAGAAGAAAAACAGAAGCGGGGATATTGAACATAGAGCTAGTGGTGTGAAAATGTTCTGCTAAACATGTGACTTTTGTCATTGATGGATGAAACACGAGATCGTTTACATCTGTTATGACCTACTGAAGAAACCTCATTCTTGGGTAAACAAGTTTAAAATGGATATGATTGCAGAATAAACTGTGTTTGGTTAGTGTTGAGGATAAGTATAATGTTGGATCTCTGTGAGGCACGAGTACAGATTTTGTACAGAAATACCTTGTAAAGATTTTGGAAGCTCAGTAGTGGCAAATGAAGCCTGTAGTTCTCTTACTAAAACTTCTTTATTTATTCACAGATTGTTTTAAACAGTTTTTCATGGGGAGGAAACATCAAACTGCACAAAACATTTAAATACTTATGATTGGAGCTCGTGAGAAATGCAATAATGATAGTGTTTGTTCTTTGTTAGGTGTTGTCCTTTAAATTCTCTATGGTGTATGAATTTCTTTTTCATTTCAGAGTGTTTCTGTCTTAAGAAACACTTAACAGAAATAATGAGATCTTTTTAGGTAACACCATCTGTACCTTGCTCAAGGAATGTGGTAGGAGAATTCAGTCCTTTGTTCGTTCATTCACTCCTGGGGTTAGTTTTACGTTACCTAAACAGGTAGGAACAGAGTACACCTCTTTTTTGTAATCCTATTGTAAAAGTTTTGGCCAGATTAATAATTGAAAGAATAAAAATGAACATGTACTTTTTATCTCATGATTGTCTGCAAAAAGCTTTTCTTAGAAAATATTCACAGGAGGAATTGTGGCTTTCTCATTCTTATCAAAGAGATCAATTATCTGAAAAATGCAGTGTTAAATCAGTCTGATGAAACTGGCTGTCAGTACCCAGTCCACCTCATTTCTCATGTGGTAGGAGAGACCATTACTGAAATCATCAACAAGAAACACTCTTGAATGTTCATAACAATACAAGTTCTAATAAAAGAAATACTCTCCTGATTGCCCATGTAAGCATTAGGATTTTTTTTTAAATAAAATTATGCCAGTGACAGTTCTGCTGCTTGTAGCAAGTTCCTCTGTGGATGACCCTGAGCCTGCACAAGCACAGGGCTCACTGAAGATCGTGGGACCCTCTGGGTGAGTCAGTTTGGAGCCTGTGGACATCCTTCACAGCAGCCTCACCGAGATCACTTTCAGCCTTGATATGACACTGCAACAGCTACAATGAGCAAATTTGAAACAGAGGGATGAGAAAATGCTACATTTATCTCTCATGCTCCCGACAGTTGTCTGCAGCAATTTGAAGTTACATAAATACAACGCATGATAGGAGGATGTGACCATTTACAGTTTGGAAAGTAAGCAGTGGCCATTTTTTTCCCCCACAAAGTCTTAATTTTGGACTTTTCTGGATATATTAAGCACATGCGTTGCTACCACTTATCTTAGACCTCTGTCTCCAAAAAACCACAAATACTTTACTGACTTGGCACACTTCATGCCACCTCAGTCTTAAAAAGCGAGAAGTCATACCAACTCTTGGTTGATGGTAAGTGGATGAGCTAGAACTAAATATACTCTTGACTGACCATGCCAAGAAAATTAAAAAGAACAGTTGAATATGACCTATGAAGTTTTACTGTGAGAGGAGAGATCACAGATGTGGTTCTGCACAAAACTCTTTAAGTGACAGGATACAGATAAAAATCAAAACAGTGAATAAGTATTTTAGAAAACAAAGATGCCAGAGATAATATTCCAGCTTGTGGTGTTTTGTGAATATTTCTTAATTACTTCTTGTGCAATCATTGGCACAGAAATATTGCACTGGGCTGGGAGTAATTCTATTGCTGGGAGCAGTTCTATCTTACAGTATTTCCTTGTCTCTCCTATGAAAGGACAAAACTGTCATAGTGCATTTCAGCATAATTTGGAATTCTTTCAAAGTAGTTTTGGCTAGTAGGGTTTTCACATTTTCCCCTTTCATATGCACACGAATCACTTAGTTCTCTGGCTTTACATCACAATACTAATTTGGGTTTTCAGTCTAAAATTATTAAATAGTATATGGTGTTCTTTCACTCAGGCCTGTTGAAAGGGTATTAACCATCATTACTCATATCAAAAAAACCTAAAACTTGAAGAGGAGGATGTATATAGTAACTCCCCTTGTCCTGCAAAGTTTCCTCTCTGTAATAGTTTAAGATTTACAAATCTAATGGAGAGCAATAAAATTCTTTTTATGTAATGTGTTGTGAAATTTGTGCAACCTCTCAGCCTGTAAAAGGAGTAGGGTTATGTGCTTCGGATGTTTCACAATGTGGAGGTGCTGTGGGTTTATACCTCCACAGGGCTTTAGGGGTTGCCTCTGCCTGAGAATTCCACACCCCTGTGGAATGCCCGGGTTGGTCCCATCCCCTCCACCACCCTTGTGAAGCGTTTGCTGGTCAAAGTCGTGAGGCTGCACCAGTATCTCAAACAGATGGTTACTGGAGTGTACACTGACTCCCTTTACTCCAACCAGATATGTTTCAGACATAAAACATTAAAAATTCTCTACTTTTCCAAGGTTTCCTACCTATAAAACTACTCCCCCAAAGCCCTTGACCCTTTCCTTCACACAGCCGTCACTGGCAGCCCCTCCGTTTGTTTGTTCCCCATAGCTGGGGTTAATTTGGCAATGAGTAACTGTTCCCACCTGGTGGTTTACCTCTAAACTTACAAAAAATACATTATTTCCTTAATACATTACAGAATGATGAAGAATAACATCACTGCCTTACAGGACAAGGCAAAGAGTAACATCTTCACTCTGTGCTTTTCAGTGGGACTTTTATTTGTCTTACTGAAACACTACTTGTCACACAGCTTGCAGTGTTCCAAGACCTTTCCCTTGCTTTTGCAGAAAGGTAGGAAAAAGCTGACAGAATCGCAGGTTAGCAGGGCACAGAGCAGCATGAGAAGTGTTTCATATAGGTTTAGTGTGAGATGTGGCGTAGGGAACAAGGAGAGCCTTTCCAAAGGGAAAGCTGTGCCATGATGAGGGCAAAGGGCTGGGTCACCAAGCAGTCAGAATATGTTCCTCTTCCACATGCCTTCTGAGTGACCAACCAAGGTAAGTCAGCATTAAAAGCCTGAAACTCTTTGACTGTTACAACTGAGGACTATAGTGCACTGCCCTGTTCAGTAGGTGACCTGGTAAAAAGTGACTGGAGTGAAAGGTGCCTATGAATCAAACAGCTCTGCAGGTTGTGCTCTCTGTTGTCTGCCACAAGAGGCAGGATTCAGAAAGGCACCCTTGCTAAGAGAAGGATAATATCCAATATTCTTTTATGCTAGCAGATTACTGTGGATCTGCTGCATCCTTTTAATAAAGGCAGGGGCTGGACCATAAAACAGATTCAACCTCAGCCAGTGGCTCTCATGGATAATGGAAACTCTAGCTGCTTTTTATATTAAAAAAAAAAAGAGATCTGGTCAAGGTGGAAGCCCCACCTATCAGCATATTGTGATCATTTCTAGTCTGTTTCTGAAGATTGTTTCCTAGATTTTACCTGTAGGATCCCTTTAGTCTATGAACCTGGAGAGATTGGATGCAGTCCAAAGCATTGCTTCCTACAGCTCATAATGATCAGACTTTTCATCATTCACATCTTTGTGTTGTATGATGAACATGTGAAATGGACCTGAAGGATATCCTTGTCTCCCAGCAAGGAACATCTGGTCCAACTCTGTCCCAGCATCACAACAGTAGCTTGCAACCTAACTCCTGTTACTGTGGAAAAAGCTGATCAGTGCTTTCCAGGCTGAGGACTCCCCATCTTGGCTACTCTTTTGTGCTTCTGTGCATTTTAAATAACTACTTTGCCAATTCCTTTTCTCCACATTGTCTGAATAATGAAGGCTTGTTCAACTATAGTGGTTCTCGAAAGCTAATCCAAGAAAGTCTTTAAGCCCATAGGCTTGAAAACTGCAATCTAGGACAGGAGCTAGGTGCTGAAATTCTATCTGCAACATCTGAGAAGAGGGAATAATCCCAGAAAAACCTCACTGCAGAGCAATACACTTGTACAACAGCATGGCTGAGCCATAGCATGGGAAAGACACTGTTTACCTCAAAGGTAAACAGTGAATTCTCAACTCTAACACACTGTGCGATTTAGTGTGAAAAACATCATCTACCTTGACAGCAACCAAGGCAGGAGGAAGAGACCAAGAACGTGGAATTGCTCTGGCTTGTCTGTGCAAAGTTGGAAACCTGAAATGCCTGTTGAAATGGGAATACAGGTCTGTCTCCCCTTCTCCCTCTCTCTTTCAATATGTCTACGGGAGAAAGATCTCCTCATCCGTCAGATGGTGAAGGAATGGGTACGGAATGCTGCTGGACCCCTTCCTGGCTTTCCAGAGCAAAAGGGGAAGATCTGGGATATCCCACGTGCTGCAGACAAGTTTACCCAAATCTACTCTGCAAGGCTGCAGAGCAAGTGAACTTTAGTGGTGCCACACCAGACCTATCACTTGTCTGCGTGGAACTAGACAGTGTTCTGAGAGTGCGGAGAAAAGAAGGGCTAGCACTTATTTTCCCTTCATTCCAGTTTAAAAATTTCTAAAGGACTGCATTTTAGATTAACAGAAAGTTATCCTAAACCGATGAGTTGCAGTGTTGGCTGTGGACAGCAGAGTGCACTGCTCGTACAGCAGAGGAAGGCAGCACCCAGGCGACTGCTGAGGGGTCTTGGGGTCTTGGCAGTGGCCACAGGAGCTGGGCAAACCCACTGGAGACTGCACAGATGTGTGCTATCAGCTGGCATCGGCATCACTGCACTTGCCCCCTCTTCACTGCTGTTAAACAGCTACACATGCTGCAGCCACACCTGCAGTTACAGTGTAGGCACATCCTGAGAGGTGGTTGTGGGTCAGGTTTCTACTTGATCTCTAAAAAATAATGATGAAGAAGAAAGGCCTTCTGTGTGTACAGAAAACAAAATGCCAGGTAAGTTTTTGCTCATATTAAAGCATCTATCTACTCCCACATTGTAGAGTTAGTCTTTTCCATACAGGGGCAGGTGGGAGGAAAATGAGGAACTAACAGGTTTCTAAGATTCTCAGGTCAATGTAATGATACAGACAAAAATCTGCATTAATGAGGAAAAAAAGCATTGTGTTGCATTTGGAAGCAGCAAGTTGCTTGGCTCTTTGAAGCCAGCGTTGATACACCAGATGGTTGCTGTTGCACATTAGCAAGAAGATGTTCTGTGCTTACATTGCTCTGATGTATTTTTATTTGACTTTTCAGATTTGCACTTTACATTCAGATGTGAGGATTGGCAGTCACTTTATGAAATATTACAAGAAGCAGCTGTAATCAGGGCTGGAATAATTTTATTGATCTGCAAGTCCACATTTCAACAGCTGGAAGAAACAAGAAATATTATTATGCTGCCTTGGGTCATTTTCTGATAAGTTGTCTTCTGTAGCCACTTTAGAGAGGCAGCAGGTTACAATATTTACTGATTCTATTAGCAGACCCTAGCACTTTCGAGTACTGTCCCACAACTGGGTCACTCTAGGCAAGATAGTTCTGGTGGTCGTTGGAAGAGGTAGCTCCTGTGTCCAGTGGCACTGTTTGGAAAGCAACCAGCACAGCAGAGCCTTCAGGTGCTGTAGAAAGGACACAGAAGGAAGTGAGGAGTGGTGCTGAGCACACAGCTGACCAGCTCTGGACCTTCACGGGCAGATGAAACTATAGTGTAAACCCTAACTAAAGAATTTGGAATATGACAGTGACTTGTGCCTTGGTGTTTGATTCTAAAATTTTTGATCCATTTTCTTGCAGACTAGGGGCGGTCTTGTTGAAAACCTGTTGAAATAATACCTGGCTCCAAAAGTGCCTGCTGTGGCCCTGCTCTGCTGCTGGCATCTGCTCCAGAGCCACACCACCTGTGTTTGGCTTGGCAGGTAGCTCTCCTTCTTTCCTGTCTTACAGGCTCAAGCTTATACCTGGAGACTGCAAAATATGCCCGTTCCCTAGTTCTTGTTCCAGATCTTTTATTTCTGAGGTCTTGAAGGACAGGATATGCATCGCTTGTGTCACAAAGCATGGTAACATCTCTAGGTGAGTACACAGAGCCTGGTGTTCTTACCAAATTCAGTTTCCATGTGTCATCTTAGATCTGGAGCAACAATCCATACTGGTCCAGCAAGTACATAGCCCTGGAGACTGGGTGAATGGTGACCTGGAAGGGCTGAGAATAATACACAGTGTATTTGCGTAGTTTTTAAGGAATAAATACATGCTACATGTTGTGAGCTCATGTATTAATGTATGAACTAAAGGTAACATCAATGTTCACAGTTCATGTCTGAGGCATTTCAGATGCCAAAGTCAGAGCTCATAAGACTCTGAAAAACATCAAGTCGGGGTGCACTGCAGTGTTTTTTTTTCTCCTGCACACCTACCCTTCCTCTCCGAGTTTGAGCTGCACTGTCCTCTGCAGGTGCTGCCAGGTGGTGTGTTGGTAGGAGAGCACGCTGCCACCAAGCAGTGCACATACACCTGAGAAGAAGAAAAAGTGCCACTTGGTCTGTATCAAATGCCACTTTGCAGAGCATTGTGTTGTCTTTTTATCTGCTTTTGCAGAAATTACTGCTGGTTAGACTTAGGCTTCTCTGAAAGCTTCCATGCAACACCTTCTAGCTGAACCTGCCTTGAATTTTAAATGTGGTGTCAAAGAAGCCCTCAGGCAGTTTGGTAACTGAGAGGCTGAGACAGGAGAAGTTAAAAACTCATGTGCTGCAGTGTATCAAAGCTAGACAGAAACTCAATCTGGTGCTATATGCAGCTGCACACATAGCCAGAATTGCATCATGTTCATTTCTAGCAAGTTGAGCTGCTTATGAAAGGCTGAGTCAAAAAATGATGCAGTTACTTAAGCTGCCCAAGCAGGAGTACTGCTGTGCCTGGCATCAATACATGTAGTCAGGACGTGCAGTCCACTCTGCTGGGTGCAATAGGAGCAAAGTACCCTCAGGTGACTGTCCTGGGGTTTTCTTTACTCTAATTAGTTCTGTTAGAGGAGAACAGAAACTCAAAAATTAAGACCAAATCCACATGCCTCTGCTTCCCTTCTCATTGGGCTGGCATCCAAGGAGGTGGATGACTGTCTGGGACAGATGGGAGACAACAGAGATGAACTTCATGTGAATATTAGGGCATATAAGTTGACTTTTCTGCTCTAGACATTTTGAACTGAAATGCTATGAATCTAATCCTACACAAAGACAGAAACACCATATAAAAATCATATTTACATAACAAATTCTTTTGTTTACTTCAGCCAGTCCAATCTTAAGTCAACTGTGTTGCAGAGGAGATCTGAGAACTAAATTAAAGCAGCAGTCAGGCCAGTTGACTTTAATGCTGACTAGGTCTGAAGTCTGTGAAGTGTTTAAATCAACTATTTTTTAAAGCATAGAATCATAGAATATCTCAGGTTAGAAGGGACCCATAAGGATCATCAAGTCCAACTTCCTGCTCCTTTCAGGACTACCTAAAACTAAACCATATGATTGACTGCATTGTCAAGATGATCTCAGGATAGGGTCCAGGAGTGGGAGGTGAGCCTTTCACTTAGTCTTACCTGTTCCAGTTGCTTTACCAGGGTTCTTACTGCCAGCCTTTTAAAGTGAGAAGGGTGTCTGACCCTGGGGCTAACAGGTACTGGGCAGAACTCTGCAGCATACTCACTGCCATTAATCTCACACCTATATGAGGGAAAAGATCAACAGATCTAGAAGAAATTAGGGCTTTGCTGATGGGTGCATTGGTCATTTAGTATTACTTGCCCATCCACAGTGATGTTCCATCTTGGAGTGCTGCTGAAGTCCAGAGATCTGGTTACCCAGCAGTTTTCCAGGTATAACTCAACGTTGGAGCTCTCGTCTTTCAGCTCCACTTCAAGAAACACAGGCTCCACAGATTGCTTGAGTATGGCCATGCTGGGCTCATAGAATTCCATGAAAGATTCATCTTGAGAAAATGGCATGGGATTTTGTTGTTTTATTTTATTTAAACTAAAATACTTTTGGAAATTTTCTGATTTTCGTGGGAAGACATTTACCTTTGGACACTCTTGAAACTACATTCAGAGCTTGTCTTACCCTTCTGTGTGCTGCAGAAAAGGAAATGTTAGTGAGGTTCTTTAGCAGAAAGTAGGACATGTCTTAACAAGAGAACTCACGGCTGAAAGAGTCGGAGAGGTTTAAAAATGGAGGAAGAGAATTGCCCACCTGCAGTATTTGATCTTGGTCCCATCGTACCGGAGCCAAAGGGAGGTGATGTGACTGGATCACTAATGAAGGCCCCCAGCACTAGGGTCTCCTTTGCTTGATAGTAGCACAAGACTGTTAGTCTAGAGTTGGAGAAAGGGTAATTTTTGTGTTCACATGTACTTTCCAGAAGCTGTGCCAAAGTGAGCAGTGCCAGTGAGCAGCAGCTCCTACCTGTAATCTGGATCCCTTGTGATTGTCGGTATGCTCTGTCCTGGAAGAGTCTCTTTCTCATAAGAGATTTCATTTTCATAAATAATGTGATCACCTTCAAACTGTGCATATGGGAAGCTCATTAAAAATTGAATCTTCTCAGCATCTGGGGCAGGGGAACAAAAGAGAAAATGCAGGAGAGACAGAGTCTTTCAGCAGGTGTATCTGCTCCGACCATGGGCTTACCCTTGCAGAAGTGCCACAGGTAGTGACATGGAACTTGAAGAAGGCATGGGCTTCATTATACTCTCTGGGCTTGCAAGAGCTGTCCCTTAGTTTGGTTTTACTCATGTCAATGCCAGGAACTGTCTTCATTTGGGCAGATATCATTACAGTACCATCTGGGTGGCATACTGAGAAAGTCAAAGGGTTGGTTATGAACTCAATGAAAGAATCACACATCTTTTTTTTGATTGATCAGTTGTGTAACTTACTTATAAATTCTGAAGAATTAAAACTGCAGCTAATGGAGAACATCTGTAAGGTCTCCATAGTTCTCACTTTCCTTAGGGCAACATCAAACCTTGCTTTGATTTTCTGAAAGGACACTTCCTGTGAAGGAAGAGATAGAAGAGGTGTCTTGTTGCAGTACATCATCCATGTGTACAAAGTTTTGCTCTTTAGTTTGTGCCACTTGAATACTAACAAGTCACAGGAGTTAAGTCAGTGTCAAGGCTCAAGCCTGATGCAACATGGGGGCAGAAGTTTTCTTGTATGAATTTATCACTCACTGTCACAGAGATAATTTTGGCTGATTATTGTAAAATAGTTCAGATGTTTATTACAGCATCAGTTTTTCCCTGCCATATGTTAACATTTCTAGAAAATGTTCCTTTAAAAGAGCTTCTTTTATAAAACTTCTGTTGAAATATTGTTTCTGGCTCAGTGCAGATGGGACATTTTGCCTCATCTTAGTAAAAATACGGAGGAGTTTGCTTTTGAAGACTTGGTGCATATCTTTTAGAGACAAGTGAGCACTGCAGATTGCATCATACATGGCATTACCAGAAGGGTCCATGTCCGATGCCCCTTGTCTTACTTGCACTGGCTTAGAGTCCTTCCCTCTGGAGGTTTTCCAATATGGGTGATGCCACAGCACTACAAACTGAGACTGTAGGATTCTGTGTAAGCAAACAGTTCTACATGCTTTAAAGAAGCCATTGCTAAACATGTACCTCGTAGATAACTCCCACAGCAAACAAAGGTATTTGCAAGATCAGGTGTGTAGAATTGATAGCTGCCAGATACCCATTGGTGAGTGCAATGTGCCGGTTCAGTAGCGTGTTACCAAGATACAGTTCCCAATACTGGTGCAAGCCAAAAGTAGGGAGGGTTAGATACAGGTTTTCTTCATCACAGGAGCCAACTGCTTCTGGTAGTTCTGTGGGAAGAAGGTGGAATGAAAAGTTAGCCATGAAGGAAGGTTTGAGCGATAATGTTTGACCCAGGAAGGGATTTCTATCAAGGATAAAAACCCCAGCAGCTTGTTATGTGCATGCTGGCATTGTCTGCAGGGTCTTGGCTGTGTTGTGGGTGTAGCAGCTCACGTTTGGTGGGATAGGGAATCCTCATGCTTTAGCAGTGACCTTCCAGCTTGCTTCCGGGACTACTCCCTGTTTCAGTAAGGTAAGCTGAGCTATGCACAAAAATACATTTTTTGATCATACTTCTTTGAGTTGAATCAAGAGTTATTTCAAAGATAAAATAAGTCAGTGAGGAGACTGTCACCTTTATGGCATAAATGCTCTCTTTAGAGATCACAGTGACTTATTTGAGTCAGTTAAGTTCTGCCCTGGATTTAGAGGTAAAACTGTATTTGAGGACAAACTGAAACTTGTAGCAATGTCTGAAGGCTTTGCCAGTAGATGTATGTTCAGGTTCTGAGGCATCTGGTTCACTGTTTGCAAGCCAACTTATTCTACACACTTGTTTTATTGCTCTCAGTGTCTCGAGGGCAGACTGTCTTGCCAGGATGCAGAAGAGCTGCCATCAGCGAAGCAGCAAGTTGTCTATTACCAACAATGAGCTTTGGAAGGGTGGGGTTTTCCCCAAAGCTTCCACCCTCACTCTAATGCTATTCTCACTGAATTCAATGAAAGCCTAATCCATGCTGTTGATGCAAACCAGTTAATATCAGGGCAAAGCTTACCAATATCAGCAATCACACACTCCACCTCTGCTGAATGATAATAGAGTGTCATCTCTGGCCCCACGCTAAGAGTGTAGTTAACCAGGAGGGTGTATTTTGTTTCATTTCTGTTAACATACTGAAAGAGAGAGAAGTGTAAGACTGCAGCAGCAAAGGCTTCCAGCACAGACAGGCATGTATATCCTGAGCAACACTAAATAATTATTCCAACACCCTCCTCTCCCCTGCAAATATCTCAGTCTCCAAAAATATCACTTCAACTGGACTAAAACTATTCAGAAATCTGGCCTGGATTCAACAGCTCTTTCAGCCAAACATAAATGTGGAGCATGTTGTGCCTGTTCAGAAAATGGAGGGACAAGTGAACACAGTGGTGGTTCCTCTGTAGCCCACTGGTGAAAGAGCTTTTAGAGGGAGATTTGGTTCCAAATCCTTATTCTTCTTTACTTAGAGCGTGGGCTGAACCCAGGAGAGTAAGTAATTGGTTAAACGAAGGTGTGAGAAGATTCTATGAGAGATCCCTCTCAATATCCTCTTTTACTTCACTAAAAGTGCTCCCAAAGCAAAACCTGGTGTTCAACCTGAAAGAAATACTTCTGAATTTTTTGGCTTGCTTTGATCCTTAATGCAATTTAACTGCGGTTTGACTGCAGTCTTAAAACTATTTGCGAAAGTCCTGATCCTGTGCTTTCACAATGTAGTTCCTTGTAACAGAAAATAGCATCACAGCTCTGCGTGATTTGGTTGGAATAGTGGTAGAGAACTTGCAGTTATGCATCCTCCCACTGAAATGAGAGGTTGAAATCTCTCTGTGAGTTCATACTTTTTGAAAAATATTTAGATTACAAACGGTCTGAAGCTTAACAAAATTAGATTTAGAATACCCTGAGCCTGCCTTTACGTGCTCGCACATGGCATGGCTTGTGCCAGCGGTCAAATGGCTTTGCACAAACAGTGCAGAGGAGTTACTGGATGTTGGTAACTGGTGTTTGCAGCATTGCAATGAGTCATTTTTCCAAGACACTCCTGTTTCAAGGGACAGCATCTAATTAATACAGATTTGACAAGGCTCTTCCTGTTGGGTGTGCACTCGGACATCAGCCATGCTGACAGGCACTAAAGAAAGTGGTATTTCATCTCATCTAATCACACTTGATACTATGTGTCTCCCAGAGACTTATGGAGAGCAAAGTGGAGACATACAAGCCTCTAATTTTAACTCAGATGAGCTCAGAGTCATTGACACCTTTATGACTGAGGAACAGTTGTGGGTTAATAAAAGCTGGGCTGTGTCTGCAAAGGGACTGCCCCTCCTCCTTCACTCATCTGCTGAAGTGACTTGCTGTATCTTACCTCTTTTAGAACATATGGATCATCAAAAGAGACTTCCAGGATAAACCCTTTTGTTCTGTTAGAAAAGAGAGTTTCATAAACCTTGAACTCGTGGTACTGTGCTTCCCTCGGGGTAAATGGCACATTTCCTATTGCGATTGCCACCAGAGAGACATCGGGAAGAAAGTGTCCAAATGCAACATTAAAAAGCCGCTCCTCTGGCACAGTATCTGCAGGGAGAGAACATCAAATTACTGCTAATGTGGATCAAGTAACGAAGACGGTTGAGGTGGCTTCTCATTCAAATTCCAGGAAACTTAGCCAACAGCCATCTCTTTAATGGCTCTGATTAATGATTGTTTGTATTCTAGTCAGATCTGAAATACCCTGAGTACATGAGAATTGCTTCAAGCTGCAGGAGATTAACAACAAATACATACAACTTTATAGAAAGTGGCTTCAGTGACTTTCTAGAGGTGCACTATGGCGTGCAATGACTTTCTTATGAAGAAATCTAGCCATGTAAAATACAGAAAAACTATCATAATGTATGCTAAGAGGCTCCTTTTTCTTTCTATATCCCTTATACAGGCAGCTTCAAAGATGTTTAGTGCTTTAATGCATTGGAAAATACAATTTAAAAACCATGACTGCAGTACTGGATGGTACAATTATTTGAGTATGCTCCCCAGGTAACAAATGCAGGCAGTTTGGAGGAGCAAATGCCATCAATGAACACTGTCTTTCTTCCCAACATGATAACTGCACATCACAACATCTTTATTCTAGGGTCCCAGTGCTCACTGGAAAAATCTGGATGTTAATGCAAAAGAAATGTTTACGTTTTTATCAACAACTAATAAGTTAAAGCTAAAGCTTTGTGGTTGACTTTGGCTAGCAAATGAGAAGTGGAAGTTGAGAACATTGTGGGGTATGTAGGGGTGTGGCAGAGGTCAAGTGGAGCAATGTATAACACGGCAAAAAATTAGTAAAAGACAACAAGAGGAATGACTTACTGTTGATAACAGTTGGCATTTGTGGCATGAAAGGTGTAGTGATGGATTTGATGACTGTGTACTTTGTGGTTTGCCAACCTGCATCTGTCCACGTGTGCTCCAAAAACAAGTCAATACTGTAAATGACTCCATATACACCACCAGATATGGAACTCTAGGAAGTAAAATGTGTGATTAAGTCTTAGTTCTCAATAGCTCAATAAAGGGATGACTGTATATGGTTAAAATTCTTACACTAGCAAGAGAACATTATATACTAGTACAGTTTGGGATGGATTTTGCTAGGGGAGCTTGTTTGTTTTTTAGCTTGGCCCATTTATCTGGTCCATGTTTGGCTCAGATACTGCTGAGATTCTCAATAAGGAAGTATCAGGTTTGCAGGGATGTCCTCATTAAGTTTAACATGTTAACACATTTGTGGTTTTTTTTTTTTACAATCCCTGGATTTCCAGTCATGTGTCCCGTTCTGTCTCAGTTCACTCTGAAAGTTTCTCAGTGCTTCCAGCAGTTCTTAGACCAAGCCTGTCTGGCATTACCATACACACAGTGATGTAAGTATCCACTGATACACAAAAAAGGGAACTTCTGAAGGGGGTAACTCAAAATCACACCAATGTCTTCCACACAAAATGGAACTGATAAGGAGACTTGGAGGAATATTACCAGCTCCTTTCTAGGTGTTCAAGGTCATGTCGGATGGAGTTTTGAGCAGCCTGACCTAGTGAAAGATGTTTCTGCCCATGGCAGGGCAGTCTGGACAAGATTATCTTTAAAGGTGCCTCCCAGTCCAAACCATTCTATCCTGTTTGACTGAACAATTTTTTGACATCATCTCTGTATCTGTAAATTATACATTGATGAGAAATAAACTATGTTCAAGGCAGGTGATTGCACCCCAACTACATGTGGAGAAACTGTCCCATGGTAACTCATGCTATCTTCATGGAAATTACTCCTTGAGCCAGGCCAGAAGTTTATGAGGACTAGTTTCACAATTTAGCAACATAGACAATTGAATTCCAGTGTCCAGGAATCCTTTCACTATTAGTTTATTAGTATGCCTTAGAGATTATTAACAAAAGGCATTTGCTTCTATCATGTTTTGTAATCACAAAGTCCTAATTTCTGAGTAAGTACTTTCAAAATACGGAGAAGGAGCATCTAGGTTTTCAAATATTTATTGTATCTACAAGTTTTAAGCAGCAATCAATCAGTATTTGGAATGATTTAGAATGATCGTGATTTAGAATCTTCTTCCATGGTACAGGCCCTCAAACATGTTTGTGTGTTCATACTAACCTTTAGCTTGCCACCTTCTGCTCCAATAGGGATAGTTATTCTGATGTGTGTCTCATTGTGCTCCAGTAAGTAGTTCTTCTCCTCTGGATTTACTATGACTTGATCATCAACTCCCATTACAATGTTTTTAGACAGAAAGGTGGATTCTTGAACCACTAATGTGGGAATAACCCTTGGTGTCGTCCATATCAGCGTAGTATCAGTGAAGTTGATGTCATCTGTGGAGTTAGATAGACAGTCCCAGAGAATGGGTCATTGGAGTTACCAGAGCCATCTCTGTGCAACAGCTGCCTTTCCCTTACTCCTTTTCACCAGGATATCTGTACAACTTTCACTGATGCAACATCTTGTAGGATATTGGTCAACTGATGACTATTTTGTCACAGAGACCCTGGCACTCAAAGCAGACTTGAATCACCAGTTTCAGGTGAATCATTAATTTTTTCAGAAGAGCCAGCAGTCATGCTGCCAGCTATCTACTCTGTTGCCCTTCTGGTCCCAGGACTTGCTGGCAAAAGGAATAAAAGGCACAGAGCAACCAGTTCAGACCTCCTTGAAATATTGGCTTCAGGGTCATGATAACTTAAAACCTCCTGCTTCTCACCACTTGTTCACATTAATACTCTTCTGTGAGAGCCAGAAGGTACAGCCACTACTTCTCTTCAAAAAGGTAGAGTAGTTCTGCCTCTCCAGAGAAAAGGACTAGGTGAGTCCCAAGGATGCAGAGCTGCATGCCCTGCATGAAGTGGTACAAAAGAGGAGAGCCAAGGCTGTGGGATTAGTCCAGGGGAAGCTCCCTGGCCCTTCTATAGCACTTTTACTTGTCTCCAGTTCCCTGCATCTAACGTGAAGATTTGAGAAACTGGAGAGAAGGCAAGACCCTGCACTGGGAACACAAGTAATGTACTGTCACAGCAGGGAACATGTTTGTCCGGGACTAAAGCCACAGACTCTTAGCTCATGTTGCTCTGAGGGCAGCTTGTAATCCCCTTTTCTAAGAGTAGGTCAAAGTGAAATGGGAAGACTGTGTTTTCTACTAGCTCCTTAGCTGGTTGTTTTTAGTGAAGAAGGAAGAAATTCTTACCAACAGGACAGGAGACAGTCGTGTCAATCAGCAAAAGCAGCCACCGCTGCCTGTACATGGAAGTGGAAGTGACCAAGTTCATATTCACACCACTGACCTGATGGGATGCAGGCAGAAAAAGAGAGCTGATGCTCTAGAGAGGCAGTGGAAAGGGCAGAGCTTTGTGTGTGATTGAGACCAACAACTCACCACACTGATATCAGACTCGTTGCTGTGGTAGGGCGCGCGCAGGTACACTCGGGACAGCGTGTTATTGAAGCTGTATCCCAGTTTCACTGCATCGCTTACTGTTACTCTCTTTCTCCCTGATGGAGAAACAAACATCAGTTGCCATTGCTGGTATGCAACATTTTGAGTCTGCAAGAGAGAGATGAGTTGCATCAAATCTAAGTCTACCAAAGTCTCTTAAAAAAATATAATATTGTAGCACCCATTTTCCTGTTAGAAGCTCAAGTAACTGGAATGATACTGGACATTACTGGTTCATCCCAGGCAAGAAATTCCTTTGATATATATAAAGATAAGGAATTCTAGAGCTCTTTAAGGCACCTTTAAAGATAGTCTTATAGCAGCACTGGAAGAAACTTAGAACTTGTGGCCTTGAAAAATCCACTGTGGACAAAAGTATCTGTGCTGTTAAGAAAATTATTGTCTTCATGTCTGTTGATTGCTGGAGTACTCCAGAGGCCAAATGACAGACTACCCTTTATAGTATGTAGCCATACTGTGCCAAAGATAAGAAGAGAGTAATGCCTGTACTGTCCTAGAACAGACTCTCCTGAAATAATAGCTGTATGGGAATATAGGCAAGAGGAAAATGGGCATAAGGAGCAAATAAGAGATCAGAAAAATAGGACAAGCATATATATTCCACAGGATCACAAAATGGTTAATGTTGGAAGGAACCACTGGAGGTCATCTAGTTCAACCTCCCTACTTGAGCAGAGTCCCTTAAAGCACGTTACTCAGGATTGTGTCCAGGAGGCTTTTGAATATCTCCAGAGAAGGAGACCCACAACCTCTCTGGGCAATCTGTTCCACTGCACCCACACAGTAAAGAAGTTCTTCCTCATACTCAGGTGGAACTTCCAGTGGATCAGTTTCTGCCCATTGCCTCTTGTTCTATTGATTGGCATCACTGAGAAGAGCCTGGCTCCATCCACTTCAGATACTTACAGATATTGATAAGATCCTCTCAGTCTTCTCTAGGCTAAGCAGGCCCAGCTCCCTCAGCCTTTCCTCATAAGAGAGATGCTCCAGTCATAATTTCCCCATAATTTTTTCCATCCTCAAATACTTTTCATCTCAGGGACTCCTGAGCTATCTGTAGCTTCTTTGTATTTTGTACATCTTATTGGATTTCTCTTCAGTCAACTTCTCCAGATTCTCTTTGGGATCAAATAAGTTTTTAACAGCCACAGCATCTTTTGGCTATGAGTTTGACAGATTCACTACCCATTGTGTGAAGAACCACCTACCTCTGTTTGTCTTGAATGCAGTTTCCACTAACGGAACAAGCATATGGCTCTGTTCTCCCACCTAAATGTCTTTTTGCAGTCTAGAGATCTAAAAATACTTGAGAGGTTTTTCAATACTTGATGGCAACTTTGTCATCTCCCTGGGTTTTTTGAGAGAGATGGAACTGTGCCCCAAGAATGACTCATAAGACTAGAGAGAAGAGGCAGGCTAGGAACTGTTAGGAAAGGCTCCCCTTCATACCTCTGGCAGTGCTGACATCCACGCTACAGTGTAGTCATTTGAAACTGCAGGGACATCAGTCTTCACTGACACCTGGGAACACAGAAGACATTCTTTGGGAGCAAACAGATCTTCAACATTATTACAGGCATGGGGAACAGAGAGAGAGAGAGAGAGCATTCAGATTTCTTCTCCAAACTATGTCTGGATTTAGCAATTTGCATTCTTTGAAGGTAATTAAAGTGTTTCCGTAGAGGTTTTTGATGGCAGTAGTTTCTGTGGCCTTACAATCAAAGTTAAAACCATGGCCTTTATGGTGGTACCTGTATAGCAGAAGAAATACTTTGTGTATGACCAGGTAATCCAAAAGTCCTGCTTCGTATCTGGTAAGCTGTAAACTAGATTCCAATCTGGAGACTTTCAGGGACATCTGGATCTCTTCACCAGAGGTATAAAGAAACAGGATATTGGCTTTAACAGGATTGGTTCCCCTTCCCATGCAGGCTGAACATCTGAAAATGCAGGATCCCCGGTACCTAAGGTAGATGCTGTGGTGTAAATCTTGCCAGCATGTGCTTCAGAGTGAGGTGAGGAAAGAGGACCGAGTCAGAGGACACTGGGTTGGAAGTCAGTGTTTACCTCAGACATCTGTACCATGGTTTAAGTGTGTTGCAACACCCAGACGTGACTGCACAGCCTCATGCTCTAGCAGGAGAAATTTGCTTTCTTTGTCCTGCCTATAGCAGTTGTGTACAAAAAGCAGTGAAATTTGGTTTGTTCACAGCCTTATTTCTACACTGGTGCATAGATGGTGGCAGCAGGCTGGACAGCCCAATCATACCACCCAGTGGGAGGCAGGTCCTATCTCACAGTGATGTTCTGTGAGTTGTGTGATGCAGGAAAGGTGCAGCTCTGCAGACTCTAGGTTTTATTATTTCAGACATAAGGATGACATTCTCACAGATGCTGCAGCACTTTATAACATAAAGGTACTCTCATGAGCTAAAAAGCTTGCCCTGCCAGGCTGTTGATTTGTTTGAAGAGGCTTGACTTACATCATCTGTAGAGTTAGCTGAATTTCACTTCTTCCAAAATACCTATGGAATGTAAATGTGTTACTAATAAGCATCTACAGTTACACACTCTGCTAAATATCAGCAGGTTGCTATTACGCCTGGTACATAGTGTACAATCAACCTCTGACAGGATTTTTTGGAGGTTGTTGTGCCTGGCAGGGAGCTTGGATGTAGCCTCGACTTCAGTGGGAAAATTTTTACCTCCATGTAGTTTTCTTCACACACAATTTCTCTTGAAGCCCAGGAAGGGTAGGAGCAGTACATAGGGTAGGTGTAGGTCACAGCTGCCCTCATGCTTGAAAATGGGGAGACCTTGATGTTCACAGTCAGAGTAAACAGCTCATCTGCCTGGGAAGAAAAACTGGCAATTCAGTAGATACTGTGTAAGGTCCCAGGGTTGACTGCATGGGACAATCTAGTCCTGTTTCTGAGGTGTTTTATAATGATGAGAACAGGTTTAGAGCTATAGTGACAGTTCCTCCAACATACCACCCTGTTTGAAGTGGTTTGTTTGCAGGCGCTTTCTTAGCCGGAGGCATTGCTTCAGCACTCACAGCCTTTGTCTCAGATCACATCTCAGCACTATTCTTGACACACTATAACGTGCAGCTGGTCAAGAGAAGATCTCACCTACCTCACCATATCGTTCACCTTTCTCCCATTTGTGACCCATGTGCCTCCCCATGGAGAGAAAGTACTGGACCTTTTGTTTTGATGTAGGTTGTTCAGATCTGTCTTAAAAATGCTGTTTAGAGTCTATTTCACTTGCTCAGGTAAGAACTCCCTTTGGTTCTTCAACTGTCCAGGAGCCACACACAAAGCCATGGACCATGCTTCTATCTGACATAGATGTGTATTTTTCTACAGAAAAAGGCAAAAACTTTCCGGAGAAATTTCCAGCCTGGAAATCCAGGTCATTGCACAGCACACTGCACACCCCCTGTCCTTGTTAGCATAACCTTGCCCATAAAGTTTTACCATATTTTTTCTGTGGGGCTTCCAGGACCAACCAGACTAAACATGGACAAGCAATGAAGTTTCTATTCTGATATATTCTGTTTCTGGGTATGTTTCATCTCAATGAATATTTAGAAATTAGAAGTCCAGGCTACACTTTTACATGTATTTTTGGAAGGGGTGAATCACTTTCCCGAGATGCCTGCCTCTCTCCATTGACTATTGTGGAAGCCTAAACAACTAGTTTAGGCTAGACATTATCTTTTAGATGGCTAAAGTTACATGAGACAAATCTAGGTCTAACAGGCGTGTATGATCTACGTTCCTAGGCATGTGTTAATAGGCACATTACCACACAAATTAAGCCAGGAAACAATCTGCCAGAATCACAATGCTTTTTCAAGCAGATGCCTACTTCTTTCCAGAGAGGCTTTCAAGAAACTCTCTGGCAAATCAGCAGCTACAAAGATATGCTTGAGAACTGGCAGCTAGTCAGCAGCATTAGGTTAAGTGTCATTCCATGGACAGAGGAAATCCCATGTCAGTCACATTGAACAAACCTCGAAGCGGAGAGCCATTGCCTATTCATTTCTACACACTACCAACACTGGTTCCTTGAATTCACTAATCTCAAAATGTGCCATTAGAATACCATATAATTTCTCAGTCCTGTCTGTCTTGTCTTTTTGGAGAGGATGTGCAATCTGAGCTGTTTTTAAGCCCGTGTCTGGGTCTTACCTCGTTGGCCACATGACAGCCGAGCACTGACGCGCGGAAGACGGGGTTGCCCCACACATCTTCTGACAGCACGTAGCCACAGCGAGATGCTAGTTTCTCATCCAACAGAATGGGGCCAGCATAAGGATCTACAGAAAAAGGGAATTATATGTGAGATGTAAAGCTCGGGGCAGGTCACAGGGCAGAGTGGTGCTAAGGCCCTCTCGTGCAGCTCTTCTCTAGGTGCTCTCCAGTGATGTGTGCTGTTAAAGAGCTGGTGAAACTGTGCTGGCATTTGTAAGAATGTGTGACACAGTCTGATGTGACTCAACCTCACCTATGTAATGTGCACTTTAGTACCTCTTTCTTTGCATCCAGAAGCTTTTGCCACTGCCACCTTGAAGTGCTATTACGGAGAGCTTCTCCGAGACATCACCTACATTTTTCCCTCCCTAACTCCCTAGAAAAAAAGTGATGGACTATTAAGCCCATCCATTTTTAAAAATCATCAAGCTGTGATAATCTACTGTCAAAGGATGCAGTCATGGACCTGTTTTGGATGGGCATTTTTACATATTGATCATATTTGCTGCTCATCTGTGTGTACTGTGAAACCTATGGGGGAGCCAAGTAACAGACTCAATGAGGGCTGGCTGCACTCAGCTCTTGATGTTGGTAGAGTTAATAACATCATATTTTGTTAATTATCTGCCCTCTGATTAAGGAACTATTTTAGTCTTGGGATAGACACAAGAATCTGTACAAACAGATAGGGTTTAACTAGCTGCCACTGCAATTTCTAGATTTGTCTGTCATTATATGTAGAACAGTACTATAACTGCTGTTTGAGTAAATGTATGCTTGCAGCCTGGATAGACTAAGGAGATAAGTGGAAATAACTTTGGAATAAGAAGGAATAGCTTTTATGAGACCAACTGATAGAGCTGGAAGAAACAAACAACATTTTATGCCTGAAGGCTGGTCTGTTGTTTCCAGCAGTATCAGTTGTTCTCATAAACGCTATCACTTCTCCCCACACCCTTTCCATACTTGATTTTTTCAGTTCTGCCTCCAAATCAAGTGAAACAAAAACAAAACCCAGAAAAAAGTGTACTGATCTCAACAGAAATTAATCTGGTTTGGGGTGAAATCACATACTTTTTACAATCTGATATGAACATTTTCTGGTTTTTATTTTGGTTTGGTAGATTTTTGTTTTCCCCAGAAAAACGGAAACCTTTTGTTCAAACTGAATTAGGGTATTTAACTGCAATTGTGATGTTAAATGAAAAGGAAATAAAAAAAAAGTCCTTTAATTGCTGCAGCACTCGGCACTCATTGAGAGTGTGTTTTCTGGGTATTACCCATCCTACAGGGCAGTTTTCATTTGTGCTGTCCAGGACATATCCAGTCTGCAATGTCCACTTTGTTTTTCTTGCTAGACACATGTAAGAGCTCAGCAGAGGAAAGTATGAAAGCCAAATGCCAGTCCTTCCTCTTAAGACCATCCTTTCTCCTTTCCCCAGCAGGTTAGTTGTAAGGAGCAAAGGGGGCTGTGGCTGTAGATACAAGTTTTAGTGCTCTGTAGGGATACTGGCCAAATTGAGATGTGAGAGGCCAGGTCTAGGTGACAAGGATGTGCTGCACGTTCTTTGGGGTCAGTTACCAATTATCAATAGATGGCAGCAGCATCCAGATCACAGACTTCTGTGATCACTTGGGTGATTCCCCAGCCGTCATGGTATTTGGGGCAGACACTTGTGACTCACCATAGATTTCCAGCTGGAAGAACTTTCCCTGGAGAAAGAGTTTATTCAGTTTCATCCAAAAAATTCTGGAGCGGCAACTGCTCTCTACAAAACCTGGTGGGAGCACATATAGAGTAGATGAGTCATTGGGACTGAAGGGCAGAGAAGAGGTACATCCTGTTATGAGCAAAATAACCAAGTTCTCATCCTTGCCTCTTCCCACTATCCTCTTATCATATTTCACCAACCTGGGGGAACCATCTGCCTCCCTTGTCCCAGCCAGAACAGCAAGAAAAGCAGCCAGATCCTGCAGTATAAGCACATGAATTAATAATGGAGTGAACAGAGAAAAAAAAAAAAGGAAAATTAAGGAGGTGGTGACCAAAGTCTTGTTACCTGCATAGTGAGTGACCCACAGCCTCCATCTGCCCTTGGAGACCTCTTCATGGGCATCAAAGTCCTTCTCCACGTGAAAGAAAGTGGACACAGCTGTGAAGACAGAACTTGGTCAGACCTGGGAGGAGAGGTACAGCTTACCTTTTACAGACTGTGGTGTGTTCTCCAAACCTTGTGTGTAGACCAGGAGGGGCCAGTGGCTTCTGTCGTGGAGGGACACCTGGGCTGAATCCTGCAGTGCCCTTCGATGTTATCTGAGCTCACTCCTGGCAGTGGGAAGCAGCCTCCCTCTCACTGGGAGGGCACAGCACCCTTCTGCCAGGTATTTGCAAGGTCAGAGGCTGCTTCTGAGCCTAACTGTAATGAGAGCAGCAGAGGGTACTCAATGCTTTCCATCAACCCCTGGGAAGTATTCTCATTCCTTACAAGTCAGTTGGGTAGCTTTGGCTTCAGGTCTTAAGAGCACATGAAACATTTCCCTGGAGGTGTTTTAATTGGGTCTACACAGGAAATACATTTTTGTTTCTGTGAAATGTCCCAATGACCCAGCCATGCCAGAGATAACAGCAGTTCTTTGGCAGCTGCATGTTTGGCTTTTGTGGATCCAGTTAGGTCGCCCTTTGATTTGTTTGATTATCGGAGAGTGTTTTGGTGAAAACATCTTGTTTTTAGAAGTGCTCTGATATCACTGTCAGACCATGTGCAGGTCTGTCTGTAAATGGCCAAACCTATTGCCTGAGAAGAGAATGTCTTAGCTCCTGATGAGAGCTGTGGCTCTGGGACTGCAAGTGACCCAAGAAGCAGGAAGGCTGAGAGGCTTGGTGAGCTGAAAATACAGCTTGTGTGGCATTGATGAGCCATGGTGGGTACAGGACATCTAGGCTGACATTTGAGCAATTGAAACACAGGGCTCAATTTCCTTTTCATTTCCATTTTGGGGCATTGCCCAATGATTCTTACCTTACTTTGATTCACAGGCATGAGCAGAGCTGTGCTGTAGAATTGAGATTATTTTCACAGCACCCTTCACACTGCTTCAGAATAAACAGAAGCCAATGGGCACATCCACTCCCAGGACACAGTGAAATTGGTCTGATTTCTTCCTCTGTCCCTCTGTCTCAGAGGACCTCTGCAGTAACAGCAGAGGCTTTAGCAATCTCCTAATTAATGTCCTTTGGCCACAAGAACCTTTCTCATTCAGAGGGAACTGAAGTCCAACTTCTGCAACAACTTCTCATGGGCCCACTCAGGACTCGCTGCATGATCCTGGCCTGCGTTACCTCTGCGTCCCCGGGCTCAGAGTGACTCTTCATTGAATCCAGCTGGGGCTGGAATTCGGCTGGAAATGGCGGTACTCAGATACCACAGTGATGAGTGTGGTGTAACACTGAGATTTTAAATTTTGAGTGAAAACTTTAGTATATTTGGATAACAAACAGTTCCAATTTTGATAAGCCACTTCCAAGAGCCATGTAGCATCTCCCCAAGATACTGAGATTCAAGGTCTGAGGGAGCCATGTTTGAGAGAACATGACTGCAATTTATTAATTAACAGTCAACTGCCAGGGCAGGTACACAACTGAAATTAGCTGCCACGAGCAGTGAGATGAATTTCTCCATCTTTGAACAACGCAGACCATCACGGTTACTCTGTTTCTGGCATTAATCTTGTTTCTAAATGTGGCAGAAATGACTTTGGATGTGACATAGAAGTTGTGGTCAGTGTGCAATAGCCAGCTCTTGGCCTCGCTGTCAACCAAGCAAAGCAAAGCAAGTCCAGGTCAAACGCTTTTGGCTTCCAAGGATCGCTTAAGTCCTGTGGAAAGCATTGTTAGCATTGGGCGCCTGGAAGCATCAGCTGCTTGTGGTCCCTAAAGTTCCTCTGGTACTGATTATAAAGGTAGGGAGGATCAGCTTGTGCGTTCCAGGTTATTATATTTGTCTCCTCGGTTTTCCCCGCTGTTTTGGCTGCACAAGAGCACCCATCTTAATGTTCTCCTAGGGTAATAAACAGCTGCTGCGTTTTGACCTTGAAGTGATGGCATTCTGTGGTGGAGAAGATGATTCATGACTTGGGTTCTTTCAAGCTGAAAGGTACCGTATGAATGTAATGTTTTGGTTTCTCTTTATTTCCTGCATGGGTCTGGAACTGAGGGTTGTATTATATAATGTGATTGGAAGTTTACAACCGGCCACTTGGAGCAGCACACATATAGCACTTCTCCCAGTGAGGCTTGGTTTCAGAAGTGGAAAAAGGCTCCAGCCCTTTGAGTCATGGTGTTTGTATGTCTGTTGTTCTGTGGCACTGAAATCCCCAGATTACTATAGAGATAGATTTTTTATTTTTTCTATCCCAAGTATTTTAATTATAATTTTATATTATAAAGTTATATATATTACATTTATATATATATGTATATATTATATTTATATATATATTTAGATAATATTATAACTTTAATTATAACTTTATTTTAATTACAATTTTCCAACTGGTTAAAAAGCAAGGAGGTATTTTTTGTTAGTTTGGCAGTTTTTTTGGTTGTTTTTTTCCACTGGGGCGTGTGTTGATCTGAATTAAGCTTCAGAGTTTGATACTTAGTCTGAGTGTGGGATAGAGTAAAATGGCACCAATCATTGGACAAAAAAATAAGTAGTGAACAATGGGAGAGCAAATGGGTCCAAGTCTTGTTTTAATGTATCATAAACAGATTCATAGAATCATAAAATCACAGAATAGTTTGGGTTGGAAGGGACCTTAAAGATCATCTGGTTCCAACCCCCATGGCATGGGCAGGGATGCCATTCACTAGATCACTAGATCAGGTTGCTCAGGGCCCCATCCAACCTGACCTTGAATGCTTCCAGGGATGGGGTGTTCACAACTTCTCTGAGCAACAATCTTTGCTCATATAGAGCTGTGAGAAGCCAATATAAGGTATCTCTGTCCTTCTTGACCTCTTGCAGCTGCAGGACTGGCAGATTTGAAATAGAGATAGAAATATTGGTATATCATTTTTTCTAAACCTAGAAATAGCTGACCAAGACGATGAGCTAAGATGCGACTGTCAACTAGAGAGAACCTCTAGGAAATCTTCAAGAAGGAGATGCTAGAAGAGGTTCTTCTCCCTGGGAAAAGATATGCCTTGGAGTAAGATAAGAATTAGATAACCAGGTTGTGTGTTCAGAAGGTGAGAAATGAGAACAATGTTAAAATTTATCTCAGAGAAGCATTTTCTCAGGGTGTCTGTGAGACACAGAGAGGTGCAAGTGACCTCCACTTGCGGAGTAGCACTGCTGTTCTGGGACGAGCTTGGTCACCTTGACATGGGTGTGTGCCTGAGTTCTGCTCCCACCCATATGCACCATGAGCTTGTAAGTGCATTCGAAAGGCTTTGAGATCCCCAGAGAAAAATAGCATATAAGGACAGTTCTGGTTTAACTTCATGACATCCCACAAAATAACCTCACTGATGCCACTGCTCTGTGTTTGTATGCATGTCATGTTTCAGAGGGTTGAGGCTGTACTGTTCTGTGCAGGTGGTGCAGGGGAAAATATACCTGTATATAACAATTACAGAAAAATCACCTCAAAGAGCCAATTTCTTCCTATCCCTATGAGCTGGTAGTTGGCTTCTGCTCTGAACTGTGAGAGTTTATATTCCTCATTTGTTTTTATTAAAATATCATGATTATAATAATAATAATTATTATCTGTACAACGTGTGTTTAGAAAGTGTCCACGTGTTACTGCCATTTTTATCTTTAACATACGCAGCACTCAAATGCATGTGAATTCCAAAAAGCAACACTTGCATGCCACTAAATCGTTAATGTGGTGGAAAAAGCACAAATAAGCAGACCTGTACACTGATGGGCTTTTAATTATTTTTTAACATGCGATTGGTGTTAATTTCTCTGTGCCTGTAATGTTTGTGTTCACTGTAACTGAACAATAGAACTTTGTTTTTGTTCTTTGTGTAAATTAAAAACATCTGTTCTCTTTATGCGAAAACTTGTTTTTTAAAAGAAGCTGGTCTGATCTAACTAAATACCAATGCTGTGTCCACAATGAGTTACTATTAATATTTGGGAAAGGCAACCATCCAAAGCAAGTGTAATGTCAAATCACTGGCGGGAGTGCATATTTATTGCTCGAAGTGACAGATAAAAATGCAGAGGTTACAAAAACAAAATTCTTGCGGATGACTAATGATGCATATATATGCCCCCAATGCCCCATCACCACATTTACAATTGGCAGGGTGTTCTCCACTGCCTCTTGCTCCCTCAAGATTAATCAACAAGAGACTGGTAGCTTGGCACCCTCCCTGGAGGAGCGATGCTGCTCCCACCTTCCCTCCGGCAGACCCTGCATGGAATGACCTTTGGGGTGTGCTGGAATCTGATCCATCTATTTAATTTGTCAGAATTTTCCCCCACCTTGTTCTGGTATTTTACTGCATGGGTTTATTTTCTGCTGAAGGCACATGACTTTTTTGCTGTGCAGGTGGAGGAGGAGGAGGAGCATCCACTGCATGTTTCTGTAGTGCCTGTGAGTGATGCCAGCACGATGGTGGTCTTCAGAGTTGTCTGTTAAGTTGTGGTATGAAGGAGTTGGCAGCCCAAGATGGGACTGTCATCTTTCTCATGAGGAGCAGTCCTGCATTAAGCAGCACTCTTGCTGAAGTAGTTATTTAGGAGGTTATTTCAGATACACTATTTCTCATGATCTGCAGTAGCAGAACTAGGATCTGAGAGGCTCATGATCTCCCTGCCCAGGTGGCTATGGAGCCTTGTCACTAATGTACTTGAGCATCTCAGAGACGATGAAATAGCCCTCACAGGCAGATGTCCTCAGGAGAAAATACATATAGTTAACATTTCTCGATGAAGGGCCTGATTCAGGAAAACTTCTCTATCGAGTGCAGCAGTTAAGCCTTTGTTTAAATCTCATTTATTTCAGTAAGATTTAAACATAAATAAACCCTTCCCAGACCCTAGGCATGTCAAGCTCAGACCTGCTTCTCCCAGTGCCGCTACCTCTGGCGTCCTGTTCCAAGGGTGCTGAGCCTTTCACTGGCACGGACCAAGAAAAAACCTTAGTTGTGTTAAAGAATGAGGTGTTTTGTTGATGTGCTTATTGCAGTCAGTGCCACAACCTATTATCAGCATAATTTCCCTGCTCCCTCTTAAGATGCCCCACTCTTGTATGTCTTTCCCCTCTCCTGTTCTCCTCTAGAAGAGCTCTGTGCTGCTTCCTTTCCTGTACCCTTTTCCTTGATTACCCCTAATATCCATATTATTCATCTCCATCTCTTTTTGCAGCATCTCTGCTCTGTCTCTGCTATGTACTGTGGCATCCCCCATCCTGCTCCCAACAGGTACCCACAGCAGTGGTGACCTCCCACAGAGGCCAGCACTCATCAACTGGTCAGACACCAATGTCCTCCTCCAAGATCCAGCTGAACACAGAACTTGCTGAGTCACATTTTCACCATAAAAACACTCCTGTGCTTCCCTAGAGTCGCACAGTTATAGGCACAGCTTGGCCAGAGAGGAGCAGACAGCTCTCACCCTGAAGCGCATCCAGGAATGCTGGCAAGAAGTCTCTCTTGTTTCCTATCTCGGGTTACCGCAACGTGGGTTAGGACTACAAAAGCTTGAAATCCCTGGCAAGCTTATGCTGTACATCTGTCTAAGATGAGGGCCAGCGTGGACAACCATGGGCTCCGTCCCATGACCAGTATGAAGCACTTTGTTCCTTGCTGAGCAGCTGTCATTAACAGTGATCTGTGAGGTTTCTTCCCGATTTCAGTCAATGGCTTGCACGGCTGCTCTCTTCTCTCATGAGTTCTCCATGCTTGCCTGTTTGGCTGTGGAGGTGATCTACTGCTCGGCCTCACCAGCTAATTTGTCTTGTCATTTTGCTGTCAGGGAGGTGAGTGCTTTTTCTATCAGTCTGATGAGCTGCAGCCCCTCTCATACCCTTGGGGATGTAAAATCTGTAAAATGGGAAGAGCACTTGCTCCCAGGGACCCTTGTGAGGGATTAGCAGGGAGTGTTCGCAGTGTGACTCTAGAGAATCTATAAATCACCAGGCTCAGCCTCTCTGTAAGTGGAGGTCTGTTTCGGAAGATGAGTCAGAAGTGGAGTCACTGCCTCATATCACTGGTACCTTATGTGCCTATTCTACGGTCAGAAATTGGTGAATTAAATTGGTGCTACTCTACAGGAATTGAGCTTTTGTGTTCCACGGGACCTATCATACTTCACTTCCTATCAGTAGGACCTGGCGCTCATGGCCCACAGTGAAGAGCAGAGCAAGGTGCAGTGTCCTTTTGTTCTCTAGAGGGAAACAATTTTGATACCGATTGTCCCCAATTTATCCAGGCTGATCTACTGCACGATGCTGCTGTCACCTGCAGCCGTGGCACTTTTGGTGTGCGGGTGGAAGAACAGCCACCTCGGCTGGACGTATTTCATAAAGCAGCGTTCGAGGTGATTGTTGTCCACCCTCTCAGTTCTCAAACCATTCCAAGCGGCAGGACTTCCCCTCCCTCCTGCGGGGCCGCTCTTAGCACCGGTTCCCGTTAGGTGTCTCCCTTCTCCTCCTTATGGGCTCGGGAGGCCGGTTGGATCCGTGGGATTGTCCCTCGGCGCCGCTCCGGGATGGCGCATCGGGATCGGGACACCGCGGCCCGCCAGGGTCAATCTCTGGCTCTGGCCGCGCTGTCGGACTTTGAGCAGGGATTTTTGCGTAGGAAATTTCTTTGGCCGGGGAAGGGAACAGGATCCTGCCGCCGTCACCACTATCAGAGCAGTGTCCACCCGCGTTTTTCCACCTCCCAGGCACCGCACAGTGATCCAAGGGGCTCCGTGGGGCTCCTCGCCCCTGCCCGTTCGGGGCAGAAAGCATCCCCGCCCGAGAGGCAGGTGTGCCTGCAGGCAGGGACAAAGCACTGAGTATCATAGAATCACAGAGTGATTTGAAAGGGACCTTGAAGATCCAGTTCCAACCCTCCTGCCACGGGCAGGGACACCTTCTGCTAGACTAAGTTGCTCCAAGCCCCATCCAGCCTTGAACAATTCCAGGGATGGGGCATCCACAGCTTCTCTGGGCAACCTGTTCCAGTGCCTCACCACCTCACAATAAAGAATTTCTTCCTAATATCTAATCTAAAGGTTTTCTCTTTTAGTCTAAAGCCATTCCCACTTTTACTATCACTATCTGCCAGTGTTAAAAGTTGCTTTCTTTCTTTTTTATAAGTCTCCTTTAAGTACTGGAAGGCTGCAATTAGGTCTTCCCTGAGCCTTCTCTTCCCCAGGCTGAACAAGCCCAGCTTGCTCAGCCTTTCTTCGTAGGGGAGGTGCTCCAGACCTCTGTTCATCTGTGTGGTCTCCTCTGGACACTAATACATCCACATCTTTTCTGTGCTGAGGCCCCCAGAGCTGGACACGGCACTGAAGGTGGGCTCTCACTAGGGCAGAGCGAAGGGGCAGAATCCCTTCCCTCGAGCTGCTGCCCATGCTGCTGTTGACGCAGCCCAGGACATGTTTGGCTTTCTGGGTTGTGAACGCACTGTTGGCTCAAGTCCAGGTTTTTGTCTACCAGAACCCCATGAATACAGGGCTATATATATGTTGTACCATACAACTTGCTTTGCAGCTCCATCCAACACACCTCCATGGAGTTTCAGGCCGAGCCCAGATTTCCTGGTGTCCAGAAAGCAAGCCAATAAGGGGGAGAAAGGACTGTTACCTAGTCACAGGTACCATGTGCTGTCCCTGTTTGGAAGCTAAGATGTGCTTCAGTGGGTGAAGAAAACACATGGAAAGGGGGAGACATGATAGCAAACTATGCATGAGTGTTCCTGCCCCTCCCGAATCCTAATGTGAAATGATGACAGTGATATTCCCTAGCCTTTATGTGGGAAGAAAAAGGCATTTTTTGGCAATGGGATGGCTGAGAAGTTTTTTCCTCTTTTTCTGCACCTGATTTCTGATCCTACTTTGCCCTAATGAGTTTGGCTCCTGTGTAGCCCTTGTGACATCCCACGGAGCTGTCTAAAATTATTCAAGTTTCATGCATCTTGGCACTGGAATTTCTGCTGATCCAATATTATTTGGTACTGAAAATACAGCACTGCTGTATTTTGTGAAGGTAAATACTGCAACAACATGAATGCTTCAACATTCACAGAGATCATCCAGTCACTGCCATAGCTTTCTCCTCATCTGAAATCAACTTGCATGGAGATTTTTATGGCACTAAAAGTTTTATAGCTGATTGCATTATTTTATTCTTAATTCACATGCAACACTGAAGTAGACCACTGGCACTCCTGCAACATAAAAAATTAGGTCATCTTGTCACCATTCTGTAGAGAGGAGGACTTAAGCTTGAGACTAAGACACTATGCTAAGATCTAGCTGCTGGAGGGGAACATCTTTACAGAGGTATTTTTTTAAATTTTATTTTGATTTTAATATATTTATTAATTCTGGGCATGAGCTCCTGTTGTTGGCAGTGATGTTAGTTCAGCTGTCACACAAGCAGAGTTTTGCCCCAGATGCAGCTGCATCTACAATTTCTGGGATAGGCTGACTTATTTAAACAACATGTAGCATCTGGTCTCTGTGGCTTGGGCCACTTACCGGAGGTCACACAGCAGAGACTGGGAAACAGCCCAGCTCTCCTGCCTCTGATCTCTGTGCTTGAATTTTTGCAATGCTTCCTCAACCACAGAGCAGCACTAATGTCCACAGGCAAGAGAGGTAACAGAGCTGTAGCCAAACTCAGGAGACATGGAACACAAGGTGGCTAAAAATCTGGCTGGACCTGGAGGTGAGTGTTTAATGAGCTGAAGTCTGGCTGGTGGTCGGTGCTGAGCAGTGTCTCTAAGCAGTGGTACTGGGATGGATAGTGTTCAACACCCTCACCACTGCCCCGGGTGACAGCATGGCAGGCACCTCAGCGGATGATGCCAAGTGAGGGGACCATGGAGTGTGCTGGAGATTTGCCTGCTATCCAGAGGACATGACAAGCTGAGGAACTGGGCCTATAGGAACCTCAGGAAGCTCAACAAAAAGGAGTGTGAGGTCCTAAATTGGGGAAGGAGTAACCCCATGTGCCTGTGCTGCTGCCATGTGTGGGGACTGACTGCTAGGAAAAAGCTTTTCAACGAAGGACATAAGTAGTGGACACCAAGTGGGACAGAAGTCCACAGGGTGCCCCTGTGCCAGTGAGGCTACTGTGCACTAGGCTGTACCTGCCAAAGTGTAGCCAGCAGCCTTAGGGAAATGGTGATTCCTTTCTGTTTGTCCTATGCTGCAGTGCTGTGTTTAGTTTGTCCCCGTACAAAAATGACATGGACATACTCAAATGAGTTCAATCAAGGCCACTGAGCTGGTTGGGGGCTGGAGCACATCATGAAGTAGGAGGAGAGTCTGAGAGATCTGGATTTCCTCAGCAGGATGAACAGAGGCAGAGCAGGTACCTACTCACTGTTGTGTCCAGCCTAAAGAAGTGTTGCAGAGAAGATAGAACTGGACTCTTCTCAAATGTTTGTAGCAAAAGGGCAGAAGGCAATAGTCACAATCTGCAGCAAGGGAAATCCTGACTGAATATAAGGAAAAAACCTTCATGATCAGTGGTTAACCACTGACATGATTGCCCAGAGAGGTTGTGCAATCTCCATCCCTGAAGATTTTCAAAACATGACTGAACAAAGCCCCGATCAACCTTATCTAATTTTGAAGCTGTGAGCACAGGTTTTGACCAGATGACTTCCAGAGGTCTCTTCCAACCTAATTTATTCCATGACTCTACAATAGCTGGATACCTTCTGTGTAATTCTCGCTGTATTCTTGGGCAAACTGAATGGAACCCTTTGTCAGTACTGTTTTCACAGGCACACCTTTCATAACCACCACAAATATCACAAAAGAGAAAAAAAAAGTCCAACGATGAGAGGAAAAATTGAAGCAAAACAATGTTCTACAAGAGCTACACAAAACGTCCAGTGTCTCAAAGCTGCTAGTTGCTGCTAGTGTTGGCATGAAGGGAAGTATAGAGTGGATTAAGTGCAAGGACAAACAATCTGAGGCATTCTGCTAGCACAGTCTCCTGTCATCCTCCCGCTTCCCAACATGACAGTGATCCAAGCTGTGCAGAGTCTTGGATGAGGCTCCAAGCACTGAATCACTTTGACTCCCTTCCCTCCCCTGCAATGATCACACATAGAAAACAGACATGACTGAGAGAGACTCGCACCAGTTTATAAAAGGAAAGTCACTTTTTGACACAACCCTAATGACAAAGGATTGTTGGTTTTGTCACTTAGCAAGCACCCTGACGGCCTGATGAGGAACACACTTGTCAGTGTTGTCAGGCTGAGTTTCCTTCCTCAGGCTAGAGGAAGGTGGGTTTAGGAAACAGTAGTTGCTGCAAAAAGGTGATGGTAGCCTTGAGATGGGATCTGTCCCTTGATAGCCTTTCTCCCCCTTGGCCACAGTCACGTCTCAGAATGAAGATGATGCAAAGGAGTGATGAAAATACCTTCCTGCTCTCAGAAAAGTGATTTGACAAAGAAATTTCTATATGACACAAAACCTTTTGTATTTGAAGCATATTAAGGATACAAAAGTGAAACTCACATTGATGTAATATGAACTCTATTCTCTTGTTATTTTGAATGAGGACATGCTTAACTGGCTTTGGGTCCTGTGTACATGGGAAATGGATCCCAGGCTCGATCACTCAGGTAACACCGCAAATAGTTAGTGAATGGGTGCTTAGGTGAAGAATCTCTGGACACATCTGTATTGGTATCTTAAGCCAGTTGGTATCTAGGGCGCAGGTACAGGTAAGTTGCACACTTCTGTCGTGGACAAACTTATGCAGTACAGTCTGAGAGTTAGCAAAGGCAGATAGGAGGTCTGCAGTCAGACAGGAGAGTTTGATGGGATGAGTACAATCAGGGGAAGCTAAAGTTTACTAGTGTAAATGTATTTCTGTGCTTAGCTCCTCACCCTACTTGTCCCTGAGCCTTAGGCTTTACTAGGAGGAGCCTAGGCTATGCTTGGGGATAACCCACCCCTGGAATCAGTGACAGAACTCAACCCAGGAAAAAAGGTTTGGAAACAGTCATGCCTAAAGCTGGAATTAACACTAGCTCAGTCAAGGTTGTTTTTACTTTCACTCACTATCCTATTGAATCCAAGATCTGCATCAAAACTGTTTTAGTTGTGTTTGCCAGGCTTTGAGACCTTGATAATCATTGTTTTCTGCTTTGCACCTCTGGAGTTGACCTTTTGTTATTTGAGGTTGTTTTCCTTTGCTCTTGCACAATTTGCAAAAAAATCCAACAAAATCAAACCAAAAAAAAACCAAACAAAAACCCAACAAAAATCAGCATAACCCAAAATTTCAAAGCAATTTTTGGAGCAGTTTGAGAGTATTTTCTCTGCTGAGGTGAGCCCATGTGAAGCTGTAGCAGCTCAGTTCCCTTGGCAAAGGAGAAATCAGTATAATGACTGGCCACGGTCCCCCCTGTTTCTTGAATTTGGGCAGTTTCAGGCAACTCCATGGGTAGCAAGAACAGTTTCAATTACAGCCATTTGTCTCTCCTCTTTCCTAGAGAAACTGAACTGCTACTGCCTCCCGCCTTGTTCCCTTCAAAGCCTTTGGCCTTTGCTTGGGCATCACCGTTTTGAAATTCTGCTCATTACACACGTGCCAAGTAATCCTGCTTTAAAAAGCCAAGTCCATTGACTCCAGAAGAACCACTTGTACACTTCAGTGTCTGTGTGTTTACAAGTAGTGCTTGACCAGGCTTTACCTTGGGTTACCACCACAGAGGTTGATGGGAAATCTGTTCAGAGGGTAAAAAAAAAAACCCAGAGTGTATATCTAGCAGGGTTTCATTCCAGGCTCAAATTATATAAACACTCTTATAATAAGCATCTTTGGCAAAATCTATGACCCAGCTGTGCCACTTTTCTTCCAGTACTTCTATTCCTAGATCCATTCTGCCGAGCTGTAGGAAATTTCTTGAAGTGCCTAAGTAAGCATCTGCTCATGTCACACTCCCACGACAGTCCATAGAAAGAGCTTAACTCCTCCAGACATTGTATCTCATCTTAGCTCTGCTCTGAAAGTGAAGACGAAGCCTGTCTTTCTTCCAGGACCATACTGGGAATTTACGGTGGCTGGGCTCCAAAACTAGCCTCAGTTATACCCCTAAAGCTGGGGTAACGAGGGGATACTTTCAGGCCTTAATGTCTAAGAACCACCCGTGAGGTTATTTCTAAAGCCCTTGTACCCAAAACTCCCCCTGACCTTGAGCTGTTTGTTCAAGGTGGCTGAACTGGTGCTGCTCCTGCTGCAGCTCCTTGTGTGGGTCCTGAACCAGAGCCACGGGCTTGAGTGGGGCCGCGGGTGGCTGCAGCCGTCTGTCCTCTGTGCCCAGAGCTGTGAGATCAGAGTCTGAGCATCCACATTCTGCACGTGGACGGTTTTGCACCACACGTACAAATTATTTTCAGTGAAGAATCATGTATCAAGCAGTGAGTTAAAGAGACAAAAATCTTGCCTTCAGAAATTAGTTTCTAGCTGTGGAAAACAACAGATTACGTGTATCCATGGCAAAAAAATGTGGAAAATAATTTCAAGAGTTAAATCTGATGAATATAAAATACTGCATGAACTATAACTATAGAACTATAACTCAGGACATTCACTACATTCGTTAAATCTCTCTCATGCATCATTTTAAAAGATCAACATCTTTTAAAGTAATCTTTCCCCAGCTATTCAGTATTAATGACTATTTACATAATAAGTTATTTTTAAAGATATATACATAACGTACTTCTTTGAAGATACGCACTGGATAACTTGGAATAAATCCTACCTCATTTAATACAGATTTTCTGAGATGTGTAGAAAAATGAGAGTCCTGAAAAACCTGGAAAGAATTCACATCTGATGAAAAAGAAAATATTATATATGATTAAATTTTCCAACCAGCTTTAATAAATACAACGATATTTAAAACAGAGCAAAACACAATAGTGAGGTATGTCAACATTTTTCAAGGCTTCTAATCATTTCTCAGAACATGAATACTGCAAATTTATATCCAATTTTCATTATTCCTTTTCCTTTTTAAAATGGCTGTAAAGTAATTGAGAAGGTAAAACAGTATTGGAACATGCTGTTAAAATTTACTAGAACACCTAAATCCTCTTAACTGCAAACAAAATAAAATGGGGATCACTATAATGACTAAGTGATTTAAACTAAGCTAAACACGGCAAGAAAAGGTTTTTTTTATAGCAGGGAAGTGAAAAGCTAAAAATAACATTTTCTGTATGAGATTGAGGTTCATTAATTAAAACAGTAATACTTTTGCCTTTTAAGTCCATATTATATGTAAGGTACTCTAAAATCCCCTCTATTTAAAATTCTTTTTATTTTTGTGAGTTTTTCAACATTTGAACGTATTTTCTGCACGTAGAATTCAGTCCTTCATTGGGTTAATGCAAATTTTTAAGACTCATTACCTGAGTTTCTGGAAATATTTCATTATCTATCTCACAATACTTTCTCCAGCCTGCCACTCATACTTTTTTATATTTGAACGGAGTTGAAAAAGGGAAACTAAAGCAAAACAGAAAAGAAACTGTAACATGAGTCTGTTCAGCTGCAGCACAGCCTGTCTGTGAGAGGAGATCTGAACACTAATCTCATTGTTGATTTACATCAGATTCCTTTTACTTTTGTCTGACTCTACTGAAGCTGTTCAAATCAGTTTGTAAATGCAGATTGAAGAAGCAATTTATACCATTATCTTGACAGGCAGCTCAATCAGTATAATTCATTGAAAATATCTATTTAAAACTCATCATGGAGACAGAGCATTTAATGCTTTCCTTTTTCAAAAAAGTAAGGATGATTTGCTAAGGAAATGGGAAATTGAAACACATTTTTTTAAATTTTATTTTCTGGAAAACAGATGTACTTAAGGTCTCATTAGCTTTCTTTGCATTGATGTGATAATGCGTGATGCTTTCCAAGTAATGAATGAGCCTTTTTAAGAAACCTATAAAAATTACTTGCAAGTTGTATAATCCAAATTTTAATAAATAAATGTTTATCAAGTGATAGTAAGAGAAATAGTGTCCATGGTAACAGAAATGTATTATGACTTTAAAACATGGGTCCCTATTCAGCAAATCAATTTAACATGTAGGTAGTATATGAACAATTCCCTTAAATTAAATGTATAAGGAACTCTCCTGCAGCCATGGAATTCCGACATCTAAACGAGGAATCTTTCCAGCAATTAATGAGTAAGGCACTCACTTTCAGAAATCTTCTTTCCCACATGCTTCAAATTTAAGTCCTGCATAGGAGCACGGGTTATCTGAGCTGGCTTTTACCCATTAACTTCAGGGATAGATTTTTCCTGATGATTTTACCGCTCATGAGACTATATTTGCAATTCTCTGTCAGGTGTATCTCGTCATCACTTTGTAACCTCAAGAAGGGCTCACAGCCTCTCATAGCAGGGCAGGATCCCTAAACTTCATGCAAACTGGACATTTGCAGGGTTGCAGCTTTTGCCAGACTTTGAAGCTGCTTTCTGGTCAAAATTTGTGGGGCTGGCAGGGAGGGGCAGGGAGGATTTTAATGAAAGATGTTAGTGAAGGGCAGGAAACTACTAAAAGGGATTTCCGTATATTGGTATGAAATGGAAGCCCTGATTGCTTGGAAAACCTTGACTAAGAGAACATAATGCTTCTTTGTAGAAAGTGCCCAAATGTTTTTCAGATTAGAGTCCTATGAAGGAGTTAATATGTTGTTATTTCACTAACAAAACAAAGGCACAGACAACTTTTCTTCCTAGTGTCACAGAGGCAGCCAGTGGTAGAAAGACTCATGATCTCGTGTTCTATACTGCTACCACTGGGACAAATTCTCATTGCTTCTTCTTTTCTTGAGGAGTTATTAACATATTTATATCCCATAATAAATAGATATCTACGCCATTCCTAAATATGCCAAGAAAGAAAATGGGAGTGGGGTGTATTGATTTGAAACTGCCTTTTCAGAAGAAACATCCTAATCTTTTTGTTTTGCATGTTAAAAACAGTGAAAAAAGATAATGAAAAGAGTGAAGAGCACAACAAAAATAATAAAATTTTTATTATTTATGAGAGAACAGTTTTTCATAAATGCATAGGCAATTGGACAGATGCAAGAAGCAGAGGATTTTGGGTGGCAAGAGGCTCTCCTTGTGTCCAGTGGGACACCTGACTCCAGCAGGTTTGCCTAGGGGTGCCCAAAATGCCTTTAATTATGGAAGCTTAAGCTATTTTTGGAGGATATTTTAAGCAGATAAGGGCCCTTTTCAATTAAAAGGGCTGCTATTCAGCACAGAATGAACATGATGGGTTTTCCAAACAGTGAGATACAATGACAAAATTGCACAGCAGCACTGGAGAATAAATACGCGCATTTCAGGCTGATAAGCATCGGGGTACAAACTGAGTATGAAGATAATTTATATTTGTTTTTCTTTGGCTATTATGAACTTTGATGATTTTCATCCTAATTTAATAGCATGATAAATCATTTTTATGAATGTCATGTGCTTCAATTGCTTCCTTGTTAAAATGTGAGCTAATTGTCCTTGGTCTTGGAATAAAACTTCAGGGAAAAATAAAATACTGTTCTGAACAACCCGAGCCTCTTAAGTTCAACAAAGTTGCAGCAAAGTGCAAATGTCAGAACACGCTGCTGTTGTGCTCCTAGCTGGAAAAGATAAAATCAGAAAGCACTGCTGTGTTAGTTGTTGCTGTTGGGTAAAGGTCTGTGGCTGAAGGAATTCCAGCACTACGATTGCCCCTGAGCACCTTGGCCTTTTTTGACTGTAGCAATGGCTAACACTGAAAGCCTACTGACCTGGGGAGGCCTTTACACCTGCCTTGGACGTGGCAGCACTACCCTTTCTGTAGAGAAAGAGCTTTGCTGCTCAACAGCTCGTGTGCCTGCTCCTTGGGAATAACACCAAAGAATACCTTATAAATGAGGTATGCTTCCCATTAGGGATTACAGCATCATTTGATCAAAGTCCACTGGAAATAGCTCTTGGCAGGACAGACATTCTCTGTAACTCTTAATTCGCTTGAGTCTGATTGGCAAAGCTGGGAAAAACACTACTGACTTGGGGACTAGAGGAGAGAAGGACACAAGAAGTGTTTTATTGTTGTTTTTGTTGTCTTTCTCCCTGGTTAAGGAATGGTTGTGTGAAATTGGTTTTATGGTTGCAAAGAAAACATTGGCAATGGGCTTATTCTTCTATGTCGTTAATTGTGCCCTACATGCTGGCTTAACTTGTAAGAGTAATGCAATACAGGCATCTCTTAAAATTAAACAATTTTTTGGCAACTCTGGTGAAATATATTGTCATCGACTGTAGAGCTCCGACACACTTGATAGAGTTAAAGAATGTTTGGAAGAGTTCAGGCTCTCTCTGGTTTGAGTTTAATGAAATCTGGGCAATCAAAATGTCTACCTGGCAGCTCACAAGACACTTCGTGTTCATTATTTTGTAGTTAAAATATCTATCTGCCCTGATGTGCAAGGCTACAAATTTGTATACATTTTTATATCATCTACTTCCATTGTAGATTACCCATAGATTAGATACAGACATTTAGGCACCTTGGAGGAGTTTCTCGATCTCTATTTTGGTATTAGGGATAGATGTTGTTGAGTTTTGTACATTGGTTCCTCTCTTGAGAAGATCGGTTCTTGCACACTGGGAGAGAAATACATCACTCCACTGCCTCTTCTTCCCATTCTGTGGCTATAAATCATAACATTAAAAAAGATGAAATACTGGTGCAGTGCCATTATTTACAACTTTTGTTTGAAGACTGCAGAGCATCTGACAAATGTAAATTGATCCTGACAAAACCTCAGTGAGTTATTATGCAGCTAAACATGTCCTCCATAGAGATGCAAAACATTAGTGATATGATTTATAAAAACCTCCCTAAATACACTGTGAGCATAGTCCTAGTTAAATACGTTTGAGTCACCCTTCCTGTTGCACATAAATCTACAATGCCTTTAAGGCAAAAGGCAGAGATAGATGAAGAAAGCAGGTCCATTTTTTCTGTCATATTGTGCCTCAATGCTTGAGCTTCAATGCAAGAAAATGAAGAACCATAACACTGACTTTCTTGGACTTTGTCTCCATCCCAGGCGATGGTATTCAGCTCATTTGGACACAGAGATGTGTACACATTTGTTTTCCCTGTCAATGGGGAAAATTAAGTCCTGCTCCCAGCTTCCTCCCCATACTTAAAAGCTATCCCATTGAGAGAGTGTAGGCAATTCTATTAAAACAAAAAAACAAGTAAAACTATAAAAACATGGTCTCTACAAAGCAAGGAGAATGGAGGGTAAGAGTGCTTTCCTGCTGATGCAGGCCCTAGATTTCTCTGAGAGGTCTTCAGGCTTCTCTCACCCCTTTTCTCTCCGGACACACATGTTCCAGTTAATTTTATTTTTATTTCCTTTTTGTGAGTGTAATGTGCAGATTACGCAGCAGTCTTTTTGGTTATTAAATGGGTTTTAATAGCTTAAATATATCTCATGTCTGTGTATATAATGGTCCCAACATGTTTATGGCAGGTTATGTCATTGGTTCCCTTGTTAGTGAAACTAACAAAGCTTCTCCACTATCTTAAGAGGCCTGGGAATTTTGTGCATCCTGTTCTTGTTGCTGTATGTCAGTGCTGGGCAGGTTGCCATTACACCTCGGTGCATAATTCACTGGTTAAGAACATGCAAGTGTGTCTCCCTGTAATGTGTGGCTCCAAAAAAAACCTGCTCATTCCCCAAAGCTAGAGAAAGCAATCTTGCCA
The DNA here is from genome assembly GCF_003945725.1 of Corapipo altera. Classification (NCBI taxonomy): domain Eukaryota; kingdom Metazoa; phylum Chordata; class Aves; order Passeriformes; family Pipridae; genus Corapipo; species Corapipo altera. The sequence continues at coordinate 13,656,808 of NW_020884883.1, read as the reverse complement.
ATTCCTGTGATTTTGTTGTGAGTCCCTTGACATTTGGTGTGTGCCTTAAAAAACATAGCTCCTGGAGTTAAGATGAATGCATAAGAACCTCAGCTCTCATTTGAAAACTAACATAAAATAGCATTTTCTGAGCCTTCCTGTAGTGAAAATGTTTGGAAGTAGACCCTAGTGGTAAAAAAGTCCCTAGAGAGCAAATGCAACCAGCCCCAAATGTTTTATTAAAATCATATCTTTTGGTGTGATTTTTATTTAAAGTTCATGAGTATGGGAACCTGTCTGCAACTTTTGGATGGTTCAAGCTGGCAATGTAAGAGATGCTGTTCCTGTTCAAGTGCTGGGCTTTTGTACTTTTGATGCTAAAATTCCCATGCTTGATTCCCTATGACAAATATTGTGCTGATCTGTGCACTGCTCAGGATTTGACTCATCTGCAGCCAGCAGCCTGAGGCCAACCCGTGGAGCTGAAATCCAGGTATGTTGCACTTAGTCAAGGACAACACTCCCTTAATTCATTTGCCTGGAAGACAGATCAGACCTGTGCAGGTGCTAAGCAAGTTCCTCCCTAGTTACATCTGTGTGATTCAGAGAGCCCTCAGCCCCTTTGTCTTGGCTCCAGAAGCCACACAACCATGTTAACACTGGAGTGCTCTCTGGATAATATATCCTGCTTTTCAGAATGGTAGTTAGCTTGGGCACCCTTCTACACTAACACAGAAATACAATTTCTAGACAGGAGCAGCTTGGGAATTTGGGGTAGAGTGTGTTGGCCTGTTTGCATCACTGTAAGTAGCAGTGCTTATCTTAGCAGTGCTCAGGGAGTTGCTTCTTCATGGTAAACTGCCCAAAAGGGCCCTGTGCCACTGAAGTTAAAAGCTGTACTTTCCAGCACACTGTGCCCACAGAGGTTTGACAACTGTTGTGTTCATACATGTGCAAAAGAGGAGCATCCCAGGCTGGATTTGCATGCTATATGTTGAGCTTTTAAATATCTGCCCATGCATGTATCTAAAAGCACCCTCTTAGCTGGACTGGACTTTTTGAAGGTCACAATCCTTTAATCAGAAATTGGCACTTGTAGCAACTTCAGCACTGGCTTGATGATACTCACTGCTTGAGATCTTGATATTCTACATCTCTCTGTCTTTTTCCATACATTTCCTCCTTGGGTTCAGCCAACACCTGTGGCCCCATATGGGCAAATTTGGCAGGTGTAGGGGATGGATAACAAGCTCTGGAATATATTTTTCCAAGTGTGTCATCTGGCTTATAGGAGAACTCTGGCTTAGCTGTACTGCCAGTACTGGAACGACTCTGGAGCCGTCTCCCAGTCAAATGGTCGTAGAGCTGGCTGACTTGCTTTGTTTTCCTGGACAGCGCATTGTCTTTTTTAATTTCTTTATTTTTTTTAAATATATATATATATATTTATTCCCTTTTCACTGTGAGAAATAGGGTCCATATGAAACATCTGACATTAAAGCCTTATTTTGAATTCCTTCTGCAGTCTGTATGCTAGGTCCATTAAGATAAAGGGAAGTCTTTTTCCAGTGTCTGTATATGTTCACGTTATAGCTGGGAAAGGAATTCTAGGAACTACCTGTGTCTCTAATTGTGAAATCCAAATCTGAACTCTAAGAATGAGAGCAGAATTCCTTGCTTGCAAAGCTGTGGTTAATGACCATAATGGAGATGAAACAACACATTTTCTTGCAAACCTTAATAACTCCTGCACACATTGTTCACATTTTGCAACCACATTTTCAAAGTGCTGCATGTTTTTCAGAGGACAGCTGCTTAAGGAAAGCCTCTCTTGCTACCAAACGCTGGCACTTGGTTGCAAAAGTCTGCTCTCGATTTAAGAAGTACAAATACAACAGGCCTGGTGGCCCAGTACTAGAAAAATCAACAAATAATCAGTTAGCTATTATTGATTTTATTTCCCTCAAAATGGCATTGGAATTCAACATTCCTCAGGCTGAAGAGAATGAGAAGTTCATTTTTGAGTACTTGCCATAGTGCATATGTCAGTACTTGCCACTGACTTTCCCTCATTGCAGCCATCTGCAGCCCTCTTGAACAAAATCATGTGCAGCATTGTGTTTAATGTTCCTGAAAGAAAAGGGAACATGTAATAATTATTTTAAAATAAACACCAAAGGGACAAGTACTGTGTTCTTTGGCTTAATTCATATGTGGATGAAATCATTTCTCTAAGCAGGCCTGCCAATGTCTTGTTTCAAAGTCTGAGCCTTGGAGGAGGGCTGCGATCACTGAATGAAGTGTCGGCCACCCCTTCCTCCTCCCGCCCTGCTCCCGGCTCCACGGCAGCCCAGCGAGCTGCAAACCTCAGCCACCACAGCACGATGGCCGGCGCGAGGGGGGCCTGAAGTACCTGCTCAGGATAAGAATATGGCATGGGCATTAAATGTGAGCGAGCACCCAGGTGCCCTGCAGCACCCAGTTCAGCTGCCCTGCCACTGGCCCCAGACTTTACCTCTGTCTCAGGATGGAGCAAACACACATGCTGATGGCACATTGTGGTCTCAATGCCTTCAAGAGCTTGTGGGGATCAGTCTGTCACCCCTAATGGCTATGTGGGTCCCCTCGTGAGTGTCATGAGTGCTGCTGTCCCACCTGGCGCTGAGGTGCTGTGGCTGTGGCACTGGGGGCTGTGCTGTGGCGAGGTGCAGCCACTGCTCTGTTCTCTGTGTGCTCCAGCTTCTGGTGTGGGCAGCATTAGCCAGCTGTGGAGGTATAAAATTTGTTGTGTGTGTATTAGATATGTGTGTCGGTTGTTTCTCTCTCTCTCTCCCTTTCTTCCCTCCCAATCTGTCTCCTCTTTTTTGGAACATCTTCTGTGCAGCCAAAGAGGCACCCCCAAAGGCACCCGACAACACAGTGGCAGTGGCACAGAGAAGGGGTCCAACTTTGCCCACAGCCCATCCTGAAAATCACACTGCTCCGCCTGGCTCTTAACCCACAGAGAAGGAGCCATTAGGGTGGATATGTGAAGTTGTTGGGATCCCTGTGGGTTATTCATGTCACCCAAGGTCAGGCATGGTGAAGTCCAGAGTAATGTCCAGCTCCCATGTATTTCAACTGTATTTTTTCTTTTTTCTTTAATAGCTGATGGGAACAGGAAGAATTGGCATTTGTGAATATGATGGTGTGCAGCCACAGAAGTTCGGGCACGGTGACCTGTGCCATGACCTGTGCAGTGTCCTGGCCAGAGCTGTGTTCCTGTACTACCAGCATGCTGGGACAGAGGACCAGGTACTTGGCAAGGGCATTTACCACCTATTGGCAACCACTGTCCAGTTTAATTTTTAATTACCTTCAAGGCCAATCTCAAGATATTACCAATGCCCTCAGAGGGAGTTGCATCAGCCTGTGTTCAGGAATCACAGTGAAAACTCAAACTTTGCTTTGGCATTCATTCTGAGGACCATTATAAAACTTCAGTATAATTGAGATGGGACCCTGTAACTGACTTGTGTTTTGGTTTTAATTCCCAAATCATTATTTGATTTCTCTGAGATGGTTCCTATCTTGTCAAACAGACCATGGTACAGACATTGTTTATTTATTGTTTATAGGAAAATCTCCCACGCAGGGCTCCATATTTCCCACTTAGTGATAACTGAAAGAAGTGGACTTCATCTTGTCTGTCTGCATGAGGCTGACTTTCCCCCATTAGCATCATTGCCTTGGTGCTGAACCAGTATAATTCATGCCAATTAATGCTGTGCTAGCATGAGAAACGTTTACAGACAAACTATCCTTCACTAATAGACAGCACAGAGTTAGAAACTAAGTGCTTCAAAGGCTTGCAGACATCTCAGTGCGAAGATGCTGATCCAATGAGCAACATCCTGAGCAGATGTCTGCTCTGTAATTGCTTGTGTGCATGTTAACACTAGCAGGTGATGATCTGACCACGAGGCTGTGTGTGTGTATGCGTGTGGGTGTGCAGGGTGTGGGTGTGTGTGAAAGAGGATGATTTTCTGGATGCTGACATTTTGATGTACAGTAGTGTTTGATGAAATGCATCATTTCCCCTAAGAGAGACTTTATCAATAACAACAGGTTGAGCTCTATCTACCTGGTCTTAGCCATGTTAGTTGGTGGCTAGGGAGGAAATTGTTACTCTCCAGCTTGTGAAATGAGTCATGAAGAAGCAAAGATCCTGTGTGAGTTTGATACAATGTTCACTATGTCTTGGAAGAGCTATTTTAAGAAGAATTTGGCCAGAATCCTCGACTTTTGATTATTCTTTTTTCCTTCTCCTTGCATTTTACTGTTTCCCTGTAGCATGTTCTAAACGTTGTGTCTTGATTTATATCAGTAAATAAATCTCCTTATTTATGAGGATGTAATGTCCCTGGGGTCCAGGAGGCCCCAGCCATTCCATGTAGCTGAAAGAGACGTTACCTAAGTGGACCATGAATCAGAAGTGGGGCAGACAGGGAGAACTATTTTTACCAACCCGCTTGACTTGTGAGGAGGTCTGCCCAAAAGGCAAGTGGGGGCAGCTGGTGGAGGGACTGGGAAGGTGCTGCAAATTATACCATTGGGTATCATTTCTGAGTGTTACAAGGTGCTGTGCTGAATTATGGAACAGTGGAAGGAAGCAGGAGAGACAGTGGGAAAGCTGTTCCTTTGCTATCTAAGCAATAGCCAGGGCATTCTTGACAGAGGAAGAAAGGTAGAAAGTGGTGGTAGCTGCTAAAATGAATGAGTTACTTTCTGTTGCTCACTTGCCAGAAGCAACCTGATAGAAAATGTGTAGCAGCTGGAGGTAGGTTGGTCACAGTCTAAGTATGATGGAGTTTTTTTTGCAGCCTTGTAGGCTTCACTTCCATTCCTCTATTGCCTCTGATGCCATGAAATAAAGCCTAGTGTTAGCAGTGCCTTTTCTGGCTAATATCCACAGAGAGGTTACCTTTCCATTCTATCTGTTTGAGTGGGAAGCTTCTGGTAGATTTGTGCTTCTCTTGGGATAAAAAATCCTTCCATCTTTTTCTGGGCAGGTTCTGGTTGCAGAGATGTGATGTGATCCACAGCACATTCAGGTTGTGAGGAGTGTCAGTATCTGTCACCTGATCTTTCTCTGTCACCTGACCTTTCTCTGTGTTTATGGCCTTTTTTGGTAGAGTAGAAACCTTGTCCTAACATGAGTATAATTTCCATTACCTTTACTTTTCTTGCCCTTTTTTTTTTTTAATCAATCTTTATTTTTCAAGAACTCTTTTACTCATTTGTCTTGGTGATAATACTCTGCTAGCTCATCTCAGTGAACTGGATATGAAGAATGGCTTTATGTGCTTTTACAGATACTTTTGTTGTTGCTGGTATGGTTCTGAACTATGGTTAGAACAGTAACTGCCTTGGAAATGCTGTCTTCTCACTCAAAATATCTATTCTGGCTTGACTCAGAGTCTAGGTTTTTACTGTGAGTGATTAATAAAGATAACGTGTTTTTTTAATAAGCTAACAAATGTTCTACTAGCACATTCTGTTTGAAAACATTTTCATTGACCTTTCCTTAAAAGGCTCTAATTTCATGTGAAGATTGGGTCTTGGGCATGAAAAATGCAAAGATTTGAGTAAAACCAGGAAATATTTCAGGGGAAAAATATTATTAGAAAGTGCTATGTCAGACCAGCCTGATGTTCACACTTTCTCATATGGGCCTGACCCCATCTCTGTGCCTCTCTGTAGTCACAGAATTCCCACCTTGCACTGCTTCCCTGTGCAGTGTGAGGACATCATGGTGTGTTGGGGGATGCAGTCGAACAAACTGTTTTCATGAAACAAGCAGCATAGCATTTAAAAATTAAAATATTTTTTTATCAGGTCTTCTACCTCCCCAGAAGGTAATACTTCAAAAAGATGGAAAAATGCTGGCGTAGGTAGGAGGCTGACTGAATTCCTCTGCCTGTCACTTCAACACACTTATCAATTTAGTAATGATGACAGTGTCTTATTGCTAGTAGTGAGGTAAGTGGCAAAAAGCAGCCAATACATTATCAACTCCCTTGAGGAGTTTGGGGAGTGATAAAGAAGAAAAATCATCTTTCGTCTTGCACATAGACCAAATATGATATTTAATCACAGAAAAAAAAGAGCACACAACAAGCCAGTCTTTGTCAGCTGTCTAATTATAGCTACAGCCAACTAAATAGCCAGCAACATGCAGTCCTCATTAAATCTGCTATGAGCAGTAATTGTTAGGGTCCAGAGAAGCTGGGATAGCGAGGAGCTGGACAGAAGTACAGCTGCAGGGAAAAATGATTTGAGGGGAGGAACCACTCTGTGGTCCCCATCTTTGGAGACCAAGGAATTGAAATACTAATATTAGCAGGACATGACTTTTTTTTTTTTTAGCAATTCAGTGTTTGACTCACTCAGGGACGCTGGAGACAATTATTCAGCCACTCTCTGTGATACTTTTAGAGTACTTTCCTGCTGAAAACTTCCCTTCCCATCTTTTCATGTCTGAGTTTTCCTTTGCATTGACCTATTTTATGTTGTTTTGACATTGGTAGGACATGGGGCTGCCACTCTTGTAAAAACACACAAATAAACAAACAAAAAACCAAATAAGCAAACCTTCTCCACATTTAAAACAAAAGAATGCTTGGTTGCATGTGGGCAGTTGTGATCACAGAATCACAGAATATGCTGAGTTCGGAGAAACTCACAAGGATCAGAGAAGTGCACGATAAAGCTGGTTAAAATGTATGGGAGGTGTCCAGGTGTAATATCAATAGGAGGACTCTGAGACTCTTTCAAAAAACCAGAACACTTTGATAGCTATTTTTGAAAAATACGAACAGTACCTTTGCTTTTCCTTCTTTCCATGTGTCTGTTCTCTCTTGGGATTCTCCCGTGGAGAAAATTCCTTCCTGAACTCTCACTGCAATCATCTGTCTTCTGCTTAACTTTTGATCATGTACACACCAGACCCTGAAGCTGTATTAATGGTTTGATACAGTAGCAATAGCTGAATGATATGGCAATAGGTCAGATCAGCATTTTCCTCCTGAAGCAAGTTCTCTAGGGAATCATGAGCTTAAAAAAGGAATGAAAACTTCTTCAGAAAAAAAACCCAGCTCATGTTTTCCTTGGTCTCAGGGATGTTTAAAAGCAACCTGAAAATCCCCTGAATTTTTCTAGAAAAGGCAAATGACTGTGTGCAGTCAGCTGCTGCTAGGAGCTGTGCACCTGGAGTTGGTGCTATCAGGTGGAGACGGGAAATAAGCCCCTTTCTTCTCCTGCTTCCCTCACCTCCATCTCCCTCCCAGTTGGGCTGGGTCGACAGCAAGGAGTGAAGGGAAGGGTCCCCTGCCATCTTCCCTTCCTCATTGTGAGCCCAACAACCATTGCTTCTAGATTCAAATGCTTTCAGCCTTAAATTGTGGGATTCTAAATCCTCAATAGGTACCTCACAGCAGAGAGGGGGTGTATACAAGCCTGCCACTCACACCTAAAGGATGTTCAGAGGAGCCTTTGGGTCTAGAAAAGCATAGATGCACAAACTGAAAGACATGTTACTGATGATTTGCTTCTATTTATTCTCAAGGATCAGTGTGAAGGAGTTTAAGGTCTTAGCTGTGCACTGAAGTTGACAGAGTTAGTTCAGGACTGTGTTTGGCAGTATTTCCATATCCTGCAATTCAGCATGGAATATGTAATCATCTGACAGAAGGTTCAGTATGTTTAGTTGTATAACTGCTAGAACAGATAAAGGATCAGCCAGGCAAACAGTGAAATATGAAAACGGTTCTCGTAAAAACATCCCAGCCTTGGGGCTTACATCTGCCAAGACTACTCCGTGGTGACATGAATGGACACAGCATTTAACTACTCTCCAAGACGAGAGAGGATTACAAGGAGGTGGGGAAAGCAAAAGAAGCCAGAGCAACCCTGCCAACAATAGCAGGTTGCAATACTTAATCTCAGTGCTTGTGCCAATGTGCTTCGAAGCTGCTGTTGTTTTTATGAGGAAAAATGCAGAAAAGACTAATCTGTGTATTTATGTCTGTCTGGAAATGTTATAAGTGCCATGTGGTCATTTTGATTCCAGAACCAAAGGGGTCGGTATTCCCAGGATGGGGAGACTTGGACAGGGTGCCAGAACTCAGCCACTACACGTGGGATTGAAAGCAGAAAGAGTGAGTACATGAAGGGATTCAGTGAAGTGGGAGACAAACCAGGAACTCTACCCACATTTTCAAATGATAGAATTTTTCTGAGGCTGTTTCAGCCCAGTGCTACAACCTGTATGCCCTTGAGAAGTTTTAGAGCGTCATCTTCAGACCTCTCAAATAGCAAAGTCACTTAAGTTGCTCATTTGTTTTCTGTTTTGACTATAATGTAGTTTTGCAGGAGTTTATGCTGGTCAAGTGTGTTACAGTGAGCATCCTGTGTGCTGCAAGCTTTAATGAACACAGACAACAAGTGCAATAGAGGAGCAGTGCTCGCATGAGCAGCCTTCCATGCCAATATTTTCCTGTGCTTGCGAGTGTAATGTTTTATAGAATAAGGGACTGTTGTCTTATTTACTCTTCTTTACATTCTCAATTACAACAAAGTATTTCTTAACAAAATAGGCTGGATTTTAAACGGTGACTACTATGGTTTGATCTTTGGTCCCATGTCATTCTTTTGACAATGGTGGCAGAAATTGTCAGTACAGTACAGATTTTTTGTGGGCACTATGGTCTTTATGCCAGTGACAGGCACATCACATAGGCTATTGATCAGTATTGGTACAGGACAGGCTTAACATAACAGATACCTGCGTTCTGTTCCTGTTATGTGTCTACTGCAGTTACCGCAGGATGCTGGCAGGTGCTTTGGTGTCAGGTTTTGTCACTGGCAACAGAGCAAGAAGGAAGCAGATATTCCATGGGTTGTTTGAAAGACATGCAGAAGTGGATTGGATTCATTGGGACATACATTCCCTGAGGAGGGTGGAGGAATAACACAGATGATTTGCTGCTACTTCATACTACTCTTTGGTTACACAAAAGTGTAAAACGCTGATCCATCTTTCCTATCTGATCCTGCCATGGTAGTCTCCATGCTGTCTAAGAGTTTGTTTGATAATGTGTCTCTGGTGCTTTGTACAGTTTTGGTTTAATCCAGTTAAAGCTTAGCTCTGTTTGACTGTTAAAAGACAGTGACATAGAGGAGTAGGGCTTCTCTGGCTTGCTTTGTTGGGTAGGACAGATACTTGGCAACTGAGTTTCTCAGGGACCTAGGGATTAAAGTGAACCTTGAGTTCCTGTCTTACTTAAAAGTGTCTGTCACTCCAAAGTTGACATTTTTCTTCTATATAAGCTGCAAACTACTGCAGGGAAGAAACGTTTTCCAGATGACAGTGCTCCATAAATGGTGTTGTAGGATGTCAGTTAACTGTGATGGGAGTTGCACACCTCTACACAACTCACGGTACCTCTTTTGACAATAAAGTGTTATTTTGGAGATAAATGAAACATGTTCACTGGTAAGAAGGTGAAAACTAGCATGATCCTTGTCTAAAACTGATTTATCTAAGCTTCAAGAAAGATATCTTGGTGAAGTGGGCTAAACCTGGACTAACACGAGCCTCCAAAGGTTTGCTTCCATTAAACACATCTGTAAAAACTGATCTTTCAATGGCTCTGTACCTCTCAATGTTCCTACAGATTTTTTAAGGAATGTAAAGAACACTTCCACCATAATCATGACATATTTTGATGTTCACTCAATTCTATGACCTTCCAGATCCAAATCTGAGTATTTAACATGATGTTACATAGCATAAATGAGATTTCTGAAGTGTGCTGTGCAAATGGGAGTTTCAGCTGAGGTAGAAGATCAAACCATTTCCTTTGGAAAAGGAGTAGATAACAAGGAAAAGGAAAGTTCAGCAACATGGGTGCTTCAAATACATTCCCACATGTTTTGCTGTAATTTCCCTTGCTAATTCTGTGGAAACAATTTTTGCCTCATGTTATTGGGATCAGATCTCTCAAAGATATGAGATGGAGAGAAGGAAAAACTCCTTCAGATTAAAAAACCCCCAGATCAAGCAGCAAATAAACTTTGTGCTTGTGTAGTCAGACACTGATACTGCATACCTAAAGCTGTAATATCATATGAAGTTTATCAGAGGGATTGGAACGTTCACACTGGTGTCCTTGCCAATTTTCTCCTGGGCAAATTGCTATCCATCTTCCTAAATCCTCTTGGCAGTTTCTACTGGAGAAAGAAAAAAGGTTTGCCATGTGCTGAGGCCCTGGACTGCACTTAGGTCTGGGCTCATGTCCTGTCTCTGTGCATGTTCCCTACCTGAAAAATGTAACATTCATGTGCTCTGCAGGTCAGTTGTTCACCGGGTGATAACTTGGGATGGGAGATCAGGGATTGAATAATGGAGAGGCTTGAAGACTCTTAGCAGATGAAAGTTTTCCCTATCCCCTGTTCCAGACACCTGTGTGCTGCTACTGTAACAGCTCCAACCCTTGCTTGCTTTGTTCCATAGAGACAGTTGTGTTTCACCAGCACTATGGATGGGTGAAATGACTCTTGCAAGCTTGTAGGACAAATGAGTTGTATGAGTGCCATAGTACACGGGAGAAATGTGAGTCATAAATCACTATTAAGATCTTCTGGAAAACAAATCTGTGCCCCAGTGGCTGTAGGTTACTCTGTCAGAGCACTTGACACAGTACCCATGACCGGTGTTATTTAGCATGTTTGGGACACAAGTCCATAAAGATTGAGACTAATGGCTGCTTTAACAGGCATGTCAGTTTTGGCTTAATGAATTTGTTAATATCAAGCAACTTTCTTCCTCCAAACAATGGTGTTGGTAATTCACAAGCTGTTATTCTTGGAGCCCCTCTCTAACAAAAGCCAGCCTCTCTGTCTGAATGTTGATGCTTTCATATTTTATTGCAGAAATTACACAAAAATATTTGGCTTGTCTAATGAGGGCTTGACGATATAGTATATATTGCTGAAAATGTGTCATCACATTATTCCTACAAAAATAAACTTTTGTGGGTTTTTTCCTTGTCCATTGGCATTTTGCTAGTTCAAACTGGGGAACACGGGATGTCTGTGTAACTTGTCTAATAATACAAAACAAATTATATGGGTTTAATGCTGGTATTATCAGGGCTACATAGATCGTTCCTTTGTACTTACACTTGTTTTCCTCTCTCTTTAGATCTATAGGTTTAGACTGCTCTTGGCATCTGGAGTTTCAACGGCTTTAGGAACGCAGGGTTTGACCTCCCTGAATGTCCTTATTAATCCCTGTTCTTATGTGCTAGATCATGCAATTTGTTTTGCAGGAGGCTTTTAGGGCCAGGAAAGCTTATTGTGGTTATCTAATCTGACCTATTTCATTATGGAGGTCACTCAACAGGCCCCGCAGGATTTCCTGCAGCTGGGAGAGAGAGTACTTGAAGAAAGTTTTCCATTGTGATCAGTGATGGCTGAAGGCTTTTTGGCAGTGTAGGTAAAACTTCTTTTCAGAGCAGCAGCAGAATGGGTTGTGAGACAAGAAGGACTGGAAGGGGCCAGGGGATTTCAGGAGATGGAGATGAGAATGTTGGGATCAGTCAGTAGGACTCCAGTAGGCAAGTGTGAGATCAGCAAGCTTTTGGAGACCACATGTGTCAAACAGACGTAGGAAAAATCATGGAGAATTGCAGAGAAGATATAGAGGTGATTAAGGTTATTTTTTGGCAGGTGTGTGATTCAGGTGGTTTAAAAGTTGGAGATGGAAAAGAAAAGTCATGGATACCAGAGAGGGAATGGAAGTGATGATACCTTTGTGAGAGGTCTCACTGAAGGGCAGGAGACATGGGTAGTTTGAGAGGACTGTCATTTGGGGCAGAGATCCCTCTGCTCCCCTCTCATCCCATCTGACCCCTTTCCCTCTGGAATTACAGCTTCCACACTTTGGAGGAGTGTGAGCCTCCAAGCCTGAGTCCCAACCAATCCCTCGAGGTGAGAGACATGCAGTTTGTGCAGTTCCTATTTGTCCTACTGCATCTCAGGAGACTAAAACAAATGGATGGGGAGGGGGCTACAGGAAGGCAAAGGCCTAGAGAGGAGACCCAGGGCATGGTCCTTTCTGCTGCCGAGAGTGTCAGGATAGGCCATAAACTGCTTCCCATTTCAACTGTGCCCCACTACCATTCCCAGTCCTCTCCTTGTGGCAGGATCAGGGCATTAACCTGGCATCCAGCTGAGCTGTGCTGTGGCTCAAAGGGATGCCCCCTCTATTTTCTGGCTCTGTATGAGAAGGTATTTTGCGGATCCCCCTTCCCCCTGCTCTGGGCTCAGCTCTGCTCACCTACTGCTGTGATTTGGCTCTGACCTTATATAAAAGCCACACAAGTGGTGGAGAGTCTAGCAAGGCTCTTGGTCAGTCATTTCAATGAACGTTGTGAAAAATGTACACCACTTCACTGGTTTGAATCTATTTACCACAAGAAGCATGGGAGAAAAAGAAATGAAGCAGAAGAAAAGTACAAATTTTGACAAAGTTGGTCAACTGTTGGAAAAAAGGGATGGCAAAGACAGCTTTTTTCTAGGTGCAAGGTTAGAAACACAAGGCAGAAGAAAAGAGGAAAAGCTGACATGAATTGGATTAGGCAGCTAACGAAGGATTGAAGCAATATATTATATTGCTACTGTGGAGGAAAACAAATACCTTCCTCACAGAGATGAGAGATGAGGAAAGAAGGGGATATTTTTTCAGAGTAGAGTGCAAAAAGCTGGATGGTTGTCCTGTCAGAAAACGAGATCATTGGCTCTGTGAGGAGGAAAGTGTGGAAGCATTAAGACTTCCAGTCCTGGACCGAAGATTTATAAGCTGTTCTTGTAAAAAGAAAGGAGAATTTTGCTTTGATAAACAGAATTTGTCAAATGTCATATCTTTTGTGTCCAGTTTGGTATTCCCTCTCTGAAACTGGCCCAGACCTGATTTTTCAGAGAAAGACAGTATAATACACACACATACACACACAGAGGGAGTAGCTTATAGAGGGGAATCAGGCCACATATGGACACCTAAATCCCATTTTGTTTTCCTGATAACCTCTAATTCAATCTTTGACTGTGTACTCTCTCCTTTTTACTAGCCACACTGCTTGACCCATGACTGGAAACAAAGTTAGAGCATTGAGGGCTTTCTGAAAGGCCATTCATTTCATGGCACAGAGGAAACCTCACAGAATAAGGACGTAAAAAGAGACCATAAACTAGACAATATTGTTCCTTGTTGGATCCTGAACTGAGCAAGCCAGAGAAAAGGGATATAACCAAAGAAGTATAGGAGAACAAAATAGGATGCCCTTGTGTCTACTCACCTAGTTTGTTATCATAGAATGATAGAATATCTTGAGCTGGAAGGGACACAAAAGAATCACCGAGTCTCACTCCTGTCCCTGTTCAGGACAACCCAAGAATCACTCCCTGTGCTTGAGAGCGTTGTTCAAATGCTTCTTCAACTCTGTCATGCTTGGGGCTGGGACCACTGCCCTGGGGAGCCTGTTCCTGATCACCCTCTGGGTAAAGAATCTTTTCCTAAAATCTGACCTAAACCTCCCCTAACAGAGCTTCAAGATATTCCCTTGGGTCCTGTCACTGGTCAGCAAGCAAAAGAGATCAGTGCCTGTCCGCTTCCCCTCATAAGGAACCTGTAGACTGTGGTGAGGTCTCCCTATTACAAACAAAGAAATACAGAGATGCCATTTTCTAAATGGAAGTGAAAATCAAAATGCCTTTTTTAAGAACTGATCCAGGTCCTGGGAGAATATTTGCCCAGGACCATCCCTCAGGAAAACTGCCGCTGGTAGGAGTGTTTTTCCTTCAATGACTGAAGAAAAGGGCATAATGGAGAAATCAGGTCGTCCTGGGTGAGGAGTGGGGGTCCAGCCAGCTGTTACAGGTGTGCCGTGGGGCTAGTACACATCTGGATGCACTAGGTGGCAGGATATGTCTGCAGCAGTGAAACATGCAGTGGGAATGGTGTTTGGATGGGACAGAGAGCAGGTGGAGAGCATATTTCCTCGGAGATGCCAAAAATGAGTCCAAGAGATCTCTATCTAAAGATGGTATGCAATTCATTACCAAAAGCAAAACAGTCTGCTACAGCATAGCTCACTGATGAGCAAGAGACTTACATTTTGTTGATTGAAAAGGAAAAAGGGGACTTTTGCTATCAAAATATCTATGAGCCTTGTTTTCAGGTAAAAAGAGAACACCATGGAAAACAGCTCAGTGTCCTCTTCTACCTGTTTGCTACTCAATAAATTTAAAACTGAATTGCTCCCTAAATGTTGGGCAGGCAGAGATTCATGTCTGCTCTCATATTGTGCTCTTGGCCTGACAGAAACATCACTTGATTCTTGTTTGGAAATTGTGCTCAAGAGCAGCAAGTGGCAGGTGTGTGTGAAGACCAGAGGTCTTCTCCAATGAAAGCCTGACCTTGTTTGGGAAATCTTGGTGCAGGGGAGGGTTTCTTGTGAAGAGAAGGTTACTAGAGATGTTGGCGGCAGCTACGGTGGCAGAGATATCAGCAGAAGGAGAAATTGTATCCTTGCTTCTGTGGAGTGGGATATTAAGTTGATGTGACTTGTCTAGAACTACATGGAAAGTTAATAACAGGGCCAAGACTGGTGCCAAATGAGCTCCCTGGAGCCCTGAGTTTGGATGTCCTACCAAGTCTGGTGTGAAAGCAGGTGTTATCTGCTTTCTTAGGTATGGGCCAAAGATGTTGACATTGTCTGACAAAAAGAAGATCAAGCTTGGGAATAGTAACAAACCTGACTAAAATATTTGAATGTCCTCACCTTGAAAGTGTACTGTTGTGAGGAGACAGCTCCTGGTTTTCCCCACCATAATGCACCGTGGTTTTCAGCCTCCTCTTTGCAGATTCCAACAACTCACATATCAAGTATGCATTTCCTAGATAAGATCCATGTCTCCGCTGTGAAAGAAGATTTCCAAGTCGCAAAAACTTGAAAGCCATTGGTGTGGTTGTAGATTTGTACTTCAGAGGCACAAACATAAAAGACAGGCCCAAAAGAAGAGGGGAATCTTCATCCTCTGCCCCTGTGAGGGACTCTGAATACAACCTGGCATTTTTAATTTTGGGCAATAACTAAATATACTTGTATGACTTCATACAGACTTCAGTTGTTTTGGCTTCTCTCTGACAAGCAAATAGTTAAAACCAGGTGGTAGGCAAGATCCAGACACACTGTCCCTTTATATGTCTTTCCCTGAAGATTCCATCTATGAAAAAGCAATATAGGTTTTTTCCCACTTCCATTGGCAATTATCTGCTCTCTCCTCTCCGCTTACCCCAGTTAGTCATACCTCCTTTTCTTCTATTGGCTGATTCCAGTTCCCCCACCTCCTCTCGCCCATGTTTTTTCTTCCCATCTTTCCTCTGGTGCTTTACTAAGATCCTTTGCCAGTTAGAGTGCTCTCTTACATTAGCTAAGGCCAACACTCATCCTGCCTCCTTCCAGCAGACAAACCCGGAAGAGGCCAAGGCAAGATCAGGAATGGCAATCCGAATGCACCAGCAAAACACGCAAATCTAGCACATGTGAATCACCAAACTTTGGCCCTAGGAACAGGAGAGCACTGGTAATCACAGGAGACAGAGTGGTTTTGGCAGTGTAGAGGGATGAGATCTAGTCAGGACTTTCCAGGTGCTTGCAACATACAGCTTTATTTCCAAGGGCTCTGTAAAAAAAAGACACCAAGGAAGGAACATGGACAGCCTAGGAGGATGTGTGTCTGTGTACAGGGGGATTTCTAGCCCATGTTTACCATGCTCTATCAAGTTTGTGGAGCTATCCACTGCCCCAGGAGTAGCCTGAGCTGGTATCCAAGTACAACAGGTGGACTTTCCTCTTGTGAATGCTTGTTTGTTTCCAACAGTGGTTCCACCAGACACCAGTCAGCCTTGACCAGGCTGAGTTCACTCAGCAAGTACCTCAACTCAATCACTTGTTTTTGGTTTGTCTGGGGGAAGGAAAAAAAAAGGAAAAAGAGAGAAAAAGAAATCCCAGGAAAAGTGAATATTTCTGAGAATGACGGTTGTTTGCTGTTTCGCTTCAATTTTATATGAACTATTTGGGTTGGCTACAGCAGAGCTGCCAGGTGGCTAAACATGCCGAGTGAGTGTGGTCAGGGCTTGGGACACGCACTGTGCTCAAGGCATCCAAAAAATTACTCCTGACCTTCATTTAGTCTGCCAATCACTGCAGGCTGCCCTTACATCACATTTTTTCACTAGCCAGTAACAGATTCATAGAAATTAGGGATGGAAAAGACCTGTTAGGTCACACAGTCCATTTCCCCCCTTTCTTTCCCTCCGCTCCCTGAAGGTCAGCCCAGGGCTGTTCTCTACTTTTCTCTCCCAGTGCTTTGTCCAGTCTTGTTTGAAATGACTCAAATGGTGGAACTGCCAGCAGTTCCCTCTGGGAGCCTATTCCACAGTCTAATGGGTTTCATTGTTAATTTTTTCCTGATTTCCAGCCTAAAATATCCCTTTGCTGGTTTTGTCCCATTACCCACTTGAACCACCCTCCACAGTTCCTATCCTTCCTCCTCTCTAGCACCACTAGAACTCCATGCTGAGAAAGCACCAGTTAGCTGAGAATTCAAAAGCATTTTACAAAAAGTAGGCACTACTGCTTCCTTTATCACCATTGCAATGGGAAGTTAAGGAGCTGGGAAAGTGAGTGATGACTAAAACCAGACACAAAGCTCACATCCCCTAACTCATTTCATGGCCTTTGTAGATAAAAGCCTGTTCTCACCTCTCCAGTCAAATTTACACAGAGGGACTTGAAAATGAGCAGAGAAGAGAAGGTTTTGATACTGATCACAACAATCCCTTGACACTTCAGTTTATTGAAGTGGTGATGGGGAAGAAGGTTCAGAGTCTTTTTCTACTCCATCATCTTGTCTCAAAAAGATTTCTTATTGATGTTTGGACTTGGCAATATCCAGGGCATTTGTTTTGAATAGAATGAGGCAGGTTGCCAGTATTTTCTGACTAGATAATGTCCCAATCCAAATTTCTGGATGTAAACAGATACCATAGTAGACTGTCTCCAGCTCCAAGCTTCACAGCTGGGCCTTGTCTCTAACGATATATTGTACTAAAATCCCAGCTCCAAACAGGCACAATATGAGATAGAGATTTTGAACCTTGAGCCTCTGTCTAGTCAAAGAAGAGATGCTTTCTCACGTACCCTTCATCAAGTGTTTTCAAAACTACTCTGACCTTTTAGACCAGGTCTTATTGCCTGGTAGACCTTTGCAAACGAGTTTACTAATCTGTGATAATGAGATCCTAGCTTTATCTTAACTCTCATCAATGCTTTTTGAAACAATTTGATGTGGTGTGAGCCCAACCTGTGAGGTCCCTTGAGGACTGGGCCCTCAGAAACTAGATATGGAAGAGACCTACAGGATTAGCTCATCCTGTTCGTTCCCCCGCCAGTAAAAGCCTGTTCCCCACGGTACATTTTCCAGTGCTATGTCCAGACTGATCTTATTTTTAAATGATTCATATGATAGGGTTTCCTCCAGTTCCATTGGTGACTGGCTGGTTGCCAGATAATTTCTTTTCTTCCCCCTTTCTTTGACTTTGTCTCTTTGGATTCATCCAGAGTTTTGAGGTCTGCAATTTGTACTGAGCATAAACTGGCAGTAGAGTGAGTAAGTGCAGAGAAAATTTTTACTTTACTTTATCCTTGTTTCTTGAGGCAAACAAATCTCTGATAGAAGCCAAGTTTCAGAGAAACCGGGCTGTTGGTGAAAGCTGCTTGGTTTGAAAGTACCTCTCCAAGCCTTCATGCTGACATCAGTGGTACCACTGAGTTTTCTATCCTGTCTGTTGAACTCTCGTGGTTGTAGACCGAGAGTGCTTTCTTCCCCAAATTTACAATGACAGTCTGAATTTCAGGGGAGTGTGCTGGGCCTATAGCCCATGTGGAAGGAGTGGAGTTAGCCAGTTCTCTGCACTGTTCAGAGTTCTTGGATACTTATGTCTGTGTCCTCAGAATCTCATCATTCATGAAGAATAAATTACCACCTGGAAAATCATTTGGGATGAGCAGTGTGACCAGATTTTCTGAGGTCTTCAGCACTTGTCTGGGAGCAGCTGTGTCCTCTAAAGGACAAAGGTTCAGTTCAGGAAAGAGCTGAAACCAGTGAAAGGACAAAGGTTTCACCCCTTGTACTTTTCCCTCCTTATTTCTCTGCTGCCTGCCCAAACCTTTTTCTTTTCCTTTTCAGGGATAGTTTGTTTTGTGGGTGGGAGGCAGGGTTTGCCTTCAGGGAGTGCTGCACCTGTCACTGCAGCTAATACTTAAAACCAGTGCTGCCAAGAACCAGGTCTGGAACATCAGTCATTTCTATAATGTAACCTACAGGCTCATGGATCTCTTGTAATGGACAGTTCAAAAATAAGAGAGATGTGGAAATAGTGTAGAAAACACTAGAGAAGGAGAGTAAGAGAGACGAAGACAGAGCTCAGAGCCATCTCTTCAGAGACCACAGTTGCCCCAGAGTCCCTTGGAACTTGCCTGCCCTCATCCATCACAGGAGCCTTGACATTCGTCCGTAGGATGGAATTACCTCTGCAGATGAGTCCTCCACCTCTCCACACTGGACCCTGAAAATCTTTGGCCCAGACCTGTTTCCTCCTGGACAATTAGAGGTTTATTTTAAGTGGCCAGACATCACATGTAACTGAATGACAAACTGTGCTCTGGTATAATTAACCTTAGATAAGAGGTGGGTTTCCACCAGCATAATTATTATTTTTACTTAGAGGATTGGCAAAACCTAATTTCTTCTTTCTGCCAACCAGCTGCAATAGGCTTATCTAAAAAGATCTAACAGCACTTTTTATTCCTGCATGTGCTCTTAGAGACGTCTACATATGGTTCTCATTCTTTTATCTTGCCGGTTTTTCTTGGAGCCTGGAACAAACACTCTTAGACTGCACTGACTTTTGTCCTGTAGGAATAAAACCAGTGGGATCCAGACTGGCTTAGAGGGATGATGATCAAGTGACTTCTAACTGGTGACACTTGTGTGCACTGCACTGTGCTATGCGTGACGTGTGTACTTTTCTTTTTTTACCTGCATAATTAAAATATGTGAACTTGAGATAAGGAGCTACTATCCTGGAAAATTCTTGCCACTCTTCAGTCAAAAAACTCTTGTTACGTAGAGGAAAAGGTCATCAGGCAACCCGTATTGTTTAGCAGGAGCAAAATTATGATTATAAACACTCTGATCTGGAAATATACTGTGCTGTTACCTGATAATCTGCAGAATAAAAGTATTATTCCTTCAGCATCAGCTGAAATGGAAGGCTGATCATAGAGTAAATCATATGAATTCTGACACAAATTAGTTGAAGCAAGATAGTTAGAAACCTAAATTTGAAACCGGCATGGAGGAATTTAGTCCAGTTCTTTCCATACTGCAGGTGACTTTCCATACTTTCAACCTGAAGTATGTTTCTTAACAACCTCCCACAGTGAATGCTTTTGATGTCAGTGCCTGCAAGGGTAGCCCATGGCTAGAATCCAGGTTGTGCGGTCATCCATGGCATAGGATACAACTTCAGATCTTCCTGCTTCCAAGGAAACCCACTGCTCCATCAATAGTGGTGAAGTATCACAGCTGAAATCTGACCACTTAGATTACTTAGCTTTTCCCTGTATAGCAAACAAATCACATTTAGTTTTTTATAGATTAAGCAAAAGTTCAGATTTTGATCACCCCTGTAGACAGACAGCAGATAAAAAGGTGTTCCAGAATACAAACCAGAGAGAACCTGAATTTTTTTAAATCCATCCCACAAAGCTCAAATTTAATCAGTTTCAGGGTAAAATGAAAGAATAATTTTTTTTATCAGGGATAAAAGTGATAACAGTGAATGTGTTTTTGGTCTGTTTATTTATAACACGGCCAATACTGTAGATATGGTGGGTTGAAAATTTTCCATAAAAATTATTTTTGGATGAAAGCTTTACTTTTGACAGAGCAATTTATTTTGGTGATGAAATGATTACTCTTGGGGAAAAGTTTCCCCTGAAAAATAGCATTTTG
Source organism: Corapipo altera (assembly GCF_003945725.1). Classification (NCBI taxonomy): domain Eukaryota; kingdom Metazoa; phylum Chordata; class Aves; order Passeriformes; family Pipridae; genus Corapipo; species Corapipo altera. The sequence continues at coordinate 13,636,642 of NW_020884883.1, read as the reverse complement.
GCTGAAAATAGATTTTTTTTTCATTTTTCATTTTTCATTTTCTGATGAAAATTCAGAATTTTCCATGGTGAGAAAAGAAAATTCCAAGTAGTTTCAGGATAAGGCATTTTATAGATAGGCGAGAAATGATCCTGCCTCAAAGGAAATGTAATATAACCTGACAAACATCTAAGAAATTTGGATCATTAATTTTGAAGATACAAAAGTTTAAATTCAGCAGCTTTTCATGTGTTTATTAGAACCTCTCCAGTGATGTATTTTTAATGCCTCAATTTGGGATTGCCCATCTGAGAACATCTCATTCCAATCACAAAGTCCTTTTCCATTGTGTCTAAATTCAGTAGAGACCATGAGATCATTTAATTTGGCCTCTATGTATAGCTCAGTTAACCCCTTTCTGAGCCCAAAAGTCACATTTGGCTGAATCACAAATAGAACAACGAAGTGCCTACTCTTTACTTTCAAATGGTTCACCTTCTTCATGTGTTGTTTCTTCTGTTTCTAGATTTGTCTAAAATTAATCAAATATTTAACTGAAAATTTGTTTTGTTTTGGCTATTGACAATAATTGTCCATGTATATTCTGACAGGTCAAAGGTCACTTGTAAAATCCATTGCTTTATTTGCATAAGGTTGTGGTATATCATCATCAAATTACCAGAATTTTAATAATTGTTAATAATGTGTTGATGGTTTATACAGTAGAGCTTTTCAGTCTCTGCCTGTGCTTGTTGGGTGTGGGAGGAGGGGAGAAAAGAGTAATGCAATGTTCCCTAAAAATGTCAGAATTTTATTCAGTGTAGTGCCTTTGGTCCTCCCAAAAGATACAGGAGAAATTTAATCATAGATAACATCATTTTAACAGGTTTGCAGCAGCATTTTTTGCATGGTGCTGGGACCTCAGCCTAGTCCATTGCAGCTTTAAAATCCATCTCAGAACTGTTGCCTTCCAGATGACCATTCCTGATTTATAGGAACAACCAATTCTTTTTCTCTTTAGACATGATTTTATGAAAAGCCCTTTTTTTAGTAGACCCAGATTACCTGGCAGTTCACTCTGATTGCCTTCTACCCGCTTTTGTCTGCCATTCCAGCTGTCTTTACATCATCCACAAAAAATATCAGCTCTAATTTTATATTTCCTTTCAAATACTTGAGGATAGAATGGTGTAAGTCTCAGGTTTATAGCCATTATTTTGTGACTCTCACAGAAACAGCTCTATTTGGTGACATTATTTACAAATACTTTATGTCAGTTAGCTAATTCTCAATATCTTTTGTATACAGTTTCTTAGTACTATACACTGCTGATTTTTATATCAAAATGTTGTGTAGTACCAAGTCAAACACCCTATAAAATTTTATTACATCTACACAGTTACATTTATCCAAAAAAAACTTCTTAAAGAATGAACTCAAGTTTGTTTAAACAACACTCTTTTCCATAATGCATTTCATGTTGTCTGGTATTCATTATACTGTTCTCCCTTATTTTGTTATCAGTTAAATTCCGTATGTGGTTTTTTTTAGTCCTTTGTTTGAGGTTGATGTCAGGATATTCAGTTATGTAACTCTGGTAGGTAGCTTGCTCCTCTCAAATGTTTGCACAAGATGATCATTCATCTGGTGCTTTCAGATTTCTTTCGTATTCTGGGATTTAGTAAAAATAAGCAAGAAGTGAGATCTCTTTAGGCAAGTCCTTTATGACTCCTAGGTTCAAGTTATCCAGGCTGATGGCTTTAAAAAGTGTATCTTTAGTAGATATTATCTAATTCCTTATTTTGGACCCTTTCTTCCCCTTTTTCAAATAAAAAAATTGTCTAATCATACTTGGCTAATGAGGACACATCACGGTCAAACCGAAAACAGACATCTATTCAATTTTTACTTGTTTTTAGTATTTCTATTTAGAATTTTACCCTTGTCACTGAGAAATCTGCATTCGTTTTCTTTGATCTCAATATATTTAGATTTCTTCTGACAACTAGTTTTGCCAGCCATGACTTTTTCCTTTAGGATCTTTTGGCCATCTTATACACCTTCTGCTCTTTACAACTTCTAATCTCTATGGTTTGGTTTCTGTTTGATGTCTTATTTCTGGAATAAAACTTCTGAAGTTCCAAGAATCCAGTATATCACTGAAATGAAGCAAGCTTTCAGGCAATGCTGTCTTTTTCTGTTGATCATATGCTACCTGGTCATCTAACGAGTTCTTGAAGAACTCTCCACTGTCTTTCATAATTTTTGTCTACATTTTTCCTATTACCAAATGTCTTTTATGTTTTCCCAATGTCAGAATATAACTGTTTGAAAGTACCTGAATATTTTTGTTATTTGATCTTTACTGTGTTTGCCTACATGAAATAAATAGAAACTGGTCATGACCTGCTGGTCAAGTTCCTGATCAAGTACTCTTCTACTGTTCAGAATTCAATTTACCTTTATCCATCATAAAGAGTTACCACATAGAAGTGCCTCATGGATTTGTTTCCTTTTAACAGACAGACACTTTGTCATTCCCCTTTTTCCTTGGACATTTGTGGTGGCTCACAACCTTCTGCCCTCTCTCCTCAGAAACTTCCTTTGGACTTTGCTCATTGCATTGACCGACCAATGTTCAGGTTCCTGCATTTCTGACATATCAAAATTCAGTCATGAGCTTATTAATCTCATTTATCTTATATTATTATCTGATTTGCCTTATAATACTACCTAGCAACACTTCCATTATAAATTACTTCCTTCTGCTGTGGTCAATAGGGACTGCAGCTCCACAGATTGAAAATACCCATTTATGGCAATGCACTCATTCAACCAGGAAAAGCTAAATTTAAGATGTCTCTCTAAAGTCTTTTGGGTCTTTCTGATTAACAAAGCACAGAAACCTTTATATTCTACCAGCTGAAGCATTGAGATTTATGAATTCACCAATAAAAGATTCATAGGTTTAAAAAAATAAAGTAAGCAAAAACTTCCTACAGTTAATTACTGAAGTGCTGAGACTGTGTAACTGGTGCTGAGAAGGCAAGACATTCCAAAGCTCAAAATGTTGTTTCAAACTAGCTCTCTTGCCTGCACATATGCATTTTTTCTAGTTTTTCTTCATCTGCAAACTTTACTTGCAACATAACTGTAACATATTAAAGGTGAATGATGTGTAACATAGCCAGGTTAGAAGTATGACAAACAAAATGGTTTAAATGCTCACGTGTTAATGAGATTGGGGGCTCACAGATTTTGAGGCTGAAAGGGGTCACTTGTCCCAGTGTATCTACATACACTACAGTGTATCTACTACATCTACATCCCAGTGTGATAAGTGCCACCTAATCCCAGGCAGGAGTTTTGCAGTGCAAGGAACTGGAATTATTTTACATTTAGACAAGTGAATGATATTGTGGCTGCTAACTTGTTGTTGAACTACTAGAACATGTCACTTAAACATCCAATCTGCATTTGAAGACTCCAGGCAATGATGAATTTACCACTTCCCTGGGTAGTACATTCCAGTGATTAATTACTCTCTCACTGTAAGGAATTTGTGTCCTATTTTCAGTTTACATTTCTCTACTTTGCACTTTCAGACAATCGATCTTCCAGGGCCTTTCTCTGATACAGTTAAGGGGTGGCTCATGTCATGACTCTCTGCTTCAGAAGCCTTAAAACTGGTCTCTGTTTCTTTGAGGGCCTAAACTGAATGAACTCTTTACATTTCTTGTTGGAAGATGTGTTTTCCAGAACCTTTCCAACTTCTGGTCTGCTTTAAAATGCAAATTCCAGATCTGGACACATTGCATAAGGTTCTTCCAAACCGTGTGTGGAGTCAATACTGCTATGTTTAACCCAAAGCAATACTATTTTTAGCATGCAATTAAAGTGATTCTTTTCCCCTTCTTTTTGCTGCTGTATCATGATCCCTGTAGCAGATTCCTGTGATCCATAGTTCACCTCTGCAGTGTCAGTCTTCTCCTGTGCATACCACTACCATTAACAAAGGTGGGTTTTGTGGCACAATTCACTTTGTTACAGCAAAAGTAAATAAAGCCTGTCACCACTCTAGCATTGATCGTAGGTGCTTACCTTGGAGCTGAACTGGGTAGGTAAATATACTGTGAATGGCCAGCTGGATTGCATCCATGGGAATACGTCAGAAAGGAATCCTGACAGTCTATTGTTTCACTTGTGCCTGTGTCTTTAATGTTCGCCTGGTGCAAAGAAGAAAAAGCAATTATCAAAGGCAGCTTTTAGGAGTAACTTTACATATGGGATGCAATTACAGTGTGAAAGAACACTGGCTTAATAGTGACAGACAGTGACTAAGAGATGTGATTACCAGGGAACTAGCTGCCAAAATCACATCCAGGAAAAAATGTGGGGGGAAAACAGCTTTCAGACTGGCCTGCATATTTGTTAATCCACAATTAGTGATACTGGCAAACTGCTGAGCATGCTGGTTCATCCTCAGATGGACTAGTGCAGCCCTGTGTGTCCCTCAGACACTAGTACATGCCTTGCATCTCCCTTGTTGGACCCTGGAACATGGCAAAGGTGGGAGGCAGAGCCCAGTGCTGTCACCTGGGTGCCTGCATTTTACCCAGCTTTGGAGCTGATGAACTGAGGTGCCACGTGCTTGGTCACCCTGCTCCCAGGCCAGTGGTGTCTGTGGCACAGCAAGCTGAGGGCTCTACACTGTGTCTGCTGTCTGGCAGGGAGGGATCACGTGCTGGCAGTTTTCTCAGCAGCTGCCCTTCTCCACTGCCCTGCCAGCAGAGTCTGCTCTATGCCCGTGTCGTGTCGTTCCTAGCTGAGATGCCACAGGCCATCATGTTTAAGTCTGGGGACCTAAATACCTGATGCAGTTAAAAACATTTGCCAAACTGTGACCACTGTCACCTGCCCCTTGGTATTTAAACCATCAGTTATTTTTCTACAAAGACATAACTCTAACAAGCAGTATAGTTTGTCCCCTTTTTTTCATCTTCCACTTGTCATCTCAGATTGAAATGTTTAATACTTTTTCCCTGTGGATTTCTTTGGTCTGGCTTTGCTCTGAGCCCCGAAGGGTCCAGGATGTCACAGCAAACCAGCTGAAGTCATCACTACACCCTTGTGACTCCAGGCTTGCTCTTGAATCCTGAAATCACTTCAGAGTGACTGTTTTCAGCATACCTTGTAGCTGGACCTCAGGCTACTACTCTTGGACTCCACATTCCTTCTCTCTTGCCTCATGTTTTGTTTCGGCTTCTCCATTCTCCCCTACTTCTGATTTTGCTCAGTGTTTCCCAGACTTACCACCACTGACTGTCCCTTCAGAGAGTTTCTCTGTACTGAACACCAGGGAGCCGGATTGTTGTCTGTGTTTGTGCTTCTTTTGCCATCAGCCTCAGGTGTCACCATTCCATCTGGTAGTAGCCAAAGCAGGATGGTGGCCTGGGAAGGAGTCAGGAGGGCTCTGGGGGGCTGAGACCACCCACTTCCTCCTGTGAAACTGACAGCGTGGTCCTGGGCATGTGCTAACAACCTCCTTTAGGTGCAGTTTGGGTGGGGGAAGCCAAAGCCCTCACTTATGTTACTGCTATGGATAGAGCCTTGGTCTCAACACAGCCCTGCATCTGCTCTAGGATCATGCCTTTCCAGTTGGGAACTGCTGGCTTTGCTGATGCTCTTGCTTGTGTCTGCCTTGGCTGACGAATCACTCACGCAGAGTTGTGGCATCTTTACGCCCTGTTTTAATACTGCTACTTGTCAGTGGATACATGAGTCAGTACATTGCTGGCTGCATCCTGCTGCTCTCATCTGGGGCCCAGTCTCCAGGCTCTGATCTGCAGGGTACGTTGTGAAAGACAGCACTCTGTATTGTTTCCTTTTTCATGTGCCTGCCTCTGGACTGCCAGAGGTTTCAGATGTTTCATTTCTCTACTTGCTTTTATCTCTTTCTAGTTTGTTTCCCAGATTGGGTCTGAGAGGATGAGCAGGTCAGACTCAAACGCGTTTGGGAGGTCAGAGAAGGTGTCCTCCAGGGCAGGCATTGCTGCATCTCCTTATGTGTCCTTAATGGTGCCTGGGTCTGACCTGGAGCTGTGCTTTAACCAGAGCTCTACACTGATGGGGGTGAGTTCTGAAAGATATGCCATTACTCCCTGTATCCTTTGTCCCAGACCAGTGACTCTGTGACCCTGTGATGAGCCAGTGCAAGGGCTGCTCTGAGAGAAGCACAGTCTCGTCATTACCCCCAAAAAGCATAAGACCTAACAACTGGCAAAACTGGATGGGCCAGAAAAACATGCACTGTTTTTCTTTTTCATGTATCCACATCTAAAAGAACTTAAGAAAAAAGGGAGATTTTTTTTTTTTTTAATATTTTATTTGGGTATGGAGAGTGCAGAACTAGAATGGAAAATCAGATACAAATATTTTGTTTCTGAGATCTTTTGTGTACCTTAACAAGATAATCAGCCACAGAAGGGCCAGCAGAACTAGATAGGTAGGGCAGACTTCTTAGAAATGTGACTCCTGATTTTTTATTTGGCACAAAATTTCTATGCCACAGTGTGCAATATAAAGAAGCATTGACAGGTAACTTGGGTAATTTAGCCTCTAATACACACTCGTGCTCGTCAAGTTCCATATCCATTTTTCTTTAGAGTATCTCACACCACTTGGAAACAGGGTAATATTGTAATTTCATGATGTATACTGTCTTTCGGATAGTGTTGCAGTTTTTTTGTTCCTATCTTCTTTTACAACCAGCAGATTAGATTTGGAAAACACGCTTTATATTCTGACAATGGAGGAGGAGTGAAATCCTGGTCCAAATGAAGTCTGTGGCAAAACTCCCGTTGACTTCAGTGGGGATAGGATTTCGCCCCTTCCTGCTGCCTTGCCTAAAAAAGGAGATGAGACCTGATCTAGAGCCTATTGTAGTCAATGGAGAGACTCCCAGCAATTTTAATGGGCCTGTACTTGGTCCAGCATAAAGTTATTCAGTCACCTTCAAATTTTACAGGAATATAGCACTTGTGTGGCATTCTCCAGAGACTAATAAGCTTTCTCTGAGTTAGATACATTTCTACACACTTCTTCTCCTGATCTTGAAGTATTTGGATGTGCTAAGAAGTTCTTTCCTTTTTTTTTTTTTTTTTTTGGTCTTTTCCCAAGTTTCTCTTTTCAGACACTGCTTTGCCTTGTGGTGATTCTAAATCATCACAGAGCAAGTCAACACTGAACACTGACCAGGATATGTAAGTTTGAGTTTATAGATTCCAGTTCCGTGAACTTTGATTTAATAAACTTACCCCTCTTTTTAGCAGAAAGCACAAAACATGGGCGTGTTGGTGATTTTCAAACCTGGTTCTGATTCTGACCTACATTTAAAAGCCAAATTTGAGTCTGATAAAGTTTTAAAAACAATGGTAATGTGAAAAAGATGCTCAACTGTTCCCTTTGTGTTTTTAACCTTTTTTCCTATTAAAACTGTAAACAGTTTTATATTATTGCACTGAATTCTTCTCTAATTTACTCCAGTGTAGATCCAGAGCAATGTTTCCGACAGCAGAAGAGCTGGTCTGCATTCGTACTGGGATGAGAGATGGTGGGCTCTGCCAGGCAGTTTCCCCTTCCTTTTCCTCCTTTCACTGTTTTTATTGGATAAGCCTGGGCAAAAAGTGTCATTAAATGCTTCACTGGTTCCAGTGATGGTCAGTTGTCTCCACCATTCTGCATCCCTGTGGCTGTGAGGATCTAAGTGCCTGTAATAAAATCAGAGAAGCTCAGGCTAAAAAAAGCCTTTCTGGTGGATTCTGTTTAGCCTCTTAAAAATATGACTATTTATTTTCATTTTTGCATTGGAAAAAAACCAAAACCTCAAACATTTTATGAAAAGCTTTCTGTGGGCTGAAACATCTGGTTTTGCCTCACGTCAGGACCTGATTTGAATCTCTTGCATAATTTTTGATAGGGCAGATGGACTGTCTCTTTCTCCCTCTCACACACACACATACAGGCATTATCTGTTTTGTATTTCAGAAACTTTCGTGTTGAACCCTTTTTAAACTTGAAGAAATTTTATAAAATTGGGGTTTTTTCCATTTAAGAAATTAGCTTTAAGTTAATGTTTGTGAAGAGTTAGTGTCAAGAGTGTTTCCAGTTTGTTGTCTTGCATAATGAAATTAATTTCAGCAGAGAATGGACTTTTAATGAGATTCCCTCCAAAAGTAAAAGTATTCTGTAGAAAATCTCACCTTTTTTCAATTTTCCTCTGTTCCCCTCCACAGTTTTTCTTCATTCTTTTCCTCACAGTAGTCTATAAAAATAGTGAATATACAAGTGGCTGATTTTTAGGTTTTGAGCTAAATCAGTTTCTTGTTCACTGTGTGCAGATGAGAAGCACAGATCTGTTGTCCTTTGGTTGATACATAGTTGTATCATTTATTGATCTAAGTATCAGTGCTCATTATTATAGTGAGTCATCAAGTCCAGCTGCATAGACCTGAAGTTGTATCTGTAAATTGAAATATTCACCTGCAGAATTAGGTATCTCCAGCATGAAGCCCTGACTGCTGTGTCTACCATAGGATAAATAGTTTCTGCTGCTTCTCTCTTTGACCCTAAAGGGAACCTAGTGGTTAGTTCAGGCTTAGACATTTAAATCTCAGATGTGTACACTATGGCGGATGAATCCTACTCAAAGTCCATGGAACCGTTAATTGGCTTACAGGGAGAATCAGCTTATATCTTTCACTTGGTGAAATGATATTTTTTATTTAGCTACTGTATGAAATTCTTGTAAACATGAAATTGCAAACTAAAGATGCTTTGTGCCTCATGTGGTTTCTTTTCAAAGACAAGCCCACTCTCTTTATACCTACTCTATGAGCTAATTTTAGAAATTGTGATTGCTTTCTTCCACCTCAGGAAAAGAGAGACTTCTCCTGGGAAAAGTTGCAAGGTGATCCAAAGTCCAAGTCTTTCTGTTGACTTCAGTGACTTTTGAATCACAGAATCGCAGGATATGCCAAACTGGAAGGGACCCACAAGAACCATTGAGTCCAACCCTTCGCTCTGCACAGGACCATCCCCAAGAGTCACACTGTGTGGCTGAGAGTGTTGTCCAAATGCTTCTTGAACTCTGTCAGGCTTGATGTTGTGACCGCTTCTCCGGGAAGTCTGTTTCAACACCCAACCACCCTCTGGGTGAAGAACTTCTTTCTAATACGCAACCTAAACCACCCCTTTCTAATATGCAACCTAAACAACTTCAGGCCATTGTCTCAGGTCCTGTCACTGGTCACTACAGAGAAGAGATCAGCATCTGCCCCCACTCTTCCCCTCACGAGGAAGTTGTAACTGCAATGAGGTTTCCCCTCAGTCCCCTCTTCTTCAGGAAGAACAGACCAAGTGACCTCCTCATACAGCTTCCCCTCAAGACCTTTCACCATCTTTGTTGCACTCCTTTGGACACTCTCTAATAACTGAATATCTTTCCTATATTGTGGTGCCCCAAAGTGACCACAATATTCAAGGTAAGGTTGCCCCAGTGCAGAGCAGACTGGGACAATCTCCTCCCTCGACTGGCTGGTGATGCTTTGCCAGATGCCCCCCAGAACAGGTTGGCCCTCCTGGCTGCCAGGGCACCGCTGACCCATATTCAATTTGCCATTGACCAGGACCCCCAGGTCCCCTTCTGTGGCACTTCTTTCCAGCATCTCATTCCCCAGTCTGTATGTACATCCAGGGTTGCCCCACCCCAGATGTAGAATCTGGCACTTTCACTTGTTGAACTTTATATGATTGGTGATTGCCCAGTCCTCTAATTTGTCGAGGTCTCTCTGCAGGGCCTCCCTGCCTTCCAGGAAGTCAACAGCTCCTCCCAGTTTTGTATTATCTGCAAACTTACTTAGTATCCCTTCTAGTCCTGTATCCAAGTCATTTATGAAGATGTTGAAAAGCACAGGGGCCAAGATGGAGCCCTATGGACCCTCATAGTGACATGTCACCAGTCAGATGTTACCCCATTTGCTGTTACCCTCTGTGCTCGACCCATGAGCCAATTTCTCATCTACCACATGATGTGTTTATCTAGCTGTGTTCTGTAAGGATCCTGTGAGAGACAGTATCAAAAGCTTTACTGAAATCCAAAAAGATCACATCAACTGGCTTCCTTTGATAAACTACGTGGGTTACCTTGTCATAAAGGGAAATCAGGTTTGATAAGCAGGACTTTCTTCTCATGAAGCTGTGCTGGCTGTGACCAATGACTGCATTGTCTTTCGGGTGTTTTTCAATACCTCCCAGACTAATCTTCTCTGTAACTTTACCAGGCACTGAAGTGAGACTGACAGGCCTGTAGTTTCCAGGGTCTTCCTTCTTACCCTGGAAAACGTTCGCCAACTTCCAGTCAACTGGGACCTCTCCAGATTCCCAAGACTGCTCAAAAATCATTGAGAGAAGTTGTGCAATGACATTAGCCAGCTTTTTGGGGATTCTGGAATGAATCAGGTTTGTAGGTATAAATCCCATAGGTTTGTAGGTATCCAGCTGGAGCAGCAGATCCCGCACAATTTCAGGGTTGACAGGGAGTTGATCATTCTTGCAGTCATGGTCCTCTAGCTCAGGGCACTGGGAACCCGCTTGGTTTGTCATCCATTTTGAAGACAGAGGCAAAAGAAGCCTTAAACACCTCTGCCTTGTCTCTGTCTCTGTTTGTGAGGTGACCACGCTCATCCTGTAACAGACCAATGATATTTCTACACTGCCTATTGCCATTAATGTGTTTGAAAAACCTCTTTTAATTGTCCCCCACATTTCTGGCAGCTACAACTTCAGTTCAGCTTTGGCTGCGCAGATTTTTTCCTACAGTGACAAGCAGCATCTCTGTATTCTTCCCATGTTACTTGACCTTGGTTCCACTGAGCATACACCTTCCTATTTTGCCTTATTTCCAAGAGAAGATCTCTACTCAGCAAAGCTGGTCTTCTGCCTTGTCTGCTTGACTTCCAGCGTTTGGGAATTGCCTCCTCATATGGAACTTTACCTACTAATTCCCTGAGCAGCCTGAAGTCTGCTCTCCTCGTGGTCAGAGTTGAGGTTTTGCTGCCACTTTTCCTTCTGTCAACAGAGATTTTAAACTGGATCACTTCACGGTCACTGTGACCAAGAGGCCACCAATCTCCACTTCGCTCACAAGAACCGCTCTGTTGACAAGCAGCAGATCGAGAAGGGCCTTTTTCCAAGTTGGCTCCCTTTGGACCTGTTCCAGAAAGTCATCATCCATGTTTTTTAGGAATCTTATTGCCTGGCTTGTACCGGGTTGTGTGATGTTCCCAGTTGATTTCTGGAAATTGACTAAGTCCATAAGGACAAGGGCAGTTGTGTCCCTTAGTGTCCCTTAGTTCCTCAAAGAATAATTAATCGGCATCATCGTCCTGGCTGGGAGGTCTGTAGAGATTCCCACAATGAAATCCACATCATTTGTTCACCCCTTGATTCTTACCCAGAGACTTTCAACTGTGCCATTGCCAACTGTGAGCTCCACACATTCTAACCCTTCTATTACATGCAACGCCACCACTCTGCCTCTTCTACCCTGCCTATCCCTCCAAAAGAGTCTGTAACCATCCAACAGGGCACTCCAGTCACAGTTGTCATCCCACCAGGTTTCACTTATGCCAGTGATGTCAAATCTCTGGCACTGGGCCAAAGTTTGAAGCTCCTCTTGTTTGTTCCTCATGCTGCGTGCATTGGTGTAGAAAGATTTCAGGAGTGGTGCATTGTAGCCAACACCTCTTGAGACAAATTGAGGGATGCCATGAGTGATGATTTTCTCAAGTTTGGCACGCAATCCAATTGCTCACCACTGGCGAGCCTGGTTTTGTCCTTTTCTCCCATCCAAGCTAGTTTAAAGCCCTGTCAAAGAGCTCTAAGAGCTCCTGCACTTTCCCTCCCGAGTTAGGTGCTGTCAGGTGTCAGTAGACCAGGTGTTGAGTAGATCATCCCATGGTCAAAAAAACCCAGATTTTTCCAATTACATCAACCTTGAACTATGATCAAAGGTGTTTCACACTTTTTTTTTGTGCATAAAACCCTAAAGTGAATTTTTCCATTATTCAGAAGAGACCAGCTGCTGTCAAATGTGATTTGTAACTGAAAAGTAGTGCCATTAATTATACTGGGAAAATTTTTTGACTTTTTTTTTTTGTTTTCTCCTCTACCTACTGTCTAACAGTTGATAGTTGTTTATTAATAACAAAAATACACATCTGTAGGCAGCAGGATTACATCAGAAATGAAAGCTTTTTTTTTTCCTTCACAGATTAGATCCTGATTAGAAACCAATAAACAGAAAATAAAATCCATTAAGATATTGTTGGACTAATTTTCCTGTTTCTAATACTGGATAGAAAAAATTTTGACAAGTTGTTTTCTAAACCAAAATATTTGTTTTGTTATTTTAAAATCTTTTTAAGGCAAATGTTCCAAAGGCTTAGGCTGTATTTACATATTTTTAGCAGCTTTGTGTAGTTAATTTTTGTCATGTTATCAGCACTACCTTCTGTAGTTAATTTGGCGTGCAGAAAGCTGTGATTAATGGGCCTTTGCTATAGCATTAATTTTCAGCCCCAACCTCTCCTTGCCCTTTGGTGTTATGTTAATTACTGAAAAAGAACCGTGAAATCGTGTATGGCACAGAGCTGTGGTGTGGCAAAGAACAACGGTCAGAACCCAGGTTCTGAGATGTGTCTGAACAGAAGAATTTATCTGATCCAAAAGCATATGATCTGGCTAACAGTACCAAAAATGTAAGGGATTCTAGGGATAAGAGAGTTCTAGTTTGTTCTGGACAAGTACTCCATATTACTGCTCTCCTTTGTCAATGGTGATTTTTTGGTTGTTCTGAAGAAAATTACTGTGTGCTTCTTTTCAGTCCTTGGGAAGACACTTAATTTGAAAGCTGTTTCCTCAGTAGATTGTCTGACTGACCTGACTGTTGTAAGGACTGTTGGTTCTTGATCCAAAACCAGCTGGAGTCATTGCAGTGAGTTAAGCTTTACATCTATCCTGTTCTTATGGAGAAAATAGTCCTAAAATGGTCACCCTTGGAGAAGTAATTTGCTGTGTTAAAAAAAACCAGCAATGCTACTTAATAATAATGTGAGCCAGCTGCTAGAATAGCAAACAAAATAATTTAGTGATGAGACCAGAATTATTAATTACTACCAAAATAAATGTGAACATGATAAGCTTTAGTGGAAAAAAGAAAGATTTTCTTTAACATGGCAAAATATAGTAGTAGCCAAAATTAGGCTTGTCTGAAAACTTTTGTTAGATAAATGCGCAGTTCCTCACCTGGTTGTTACTATACATAAAGTAAATGAACTGTTGTCCTGGTTAGATAAATTTGGACACATCTAACAATGACCTTGGGCACACAGTCTGGGTCTTGCCAGAAAGTACAGAGCTGCATTTAAAAATGTGAGCTTCACAGCCACTTCTGAAATGGATGTCTAGAGTTTGTGGGTTTGTACCCATCCTGGCTTTTAAAAGCAAAGCTTATTTCTTATCCTACAGATGCCAGAGTAGCCTAAGGAGGCCCTTCTGCTCAAGTCCAGCCTGGATTCTCTGGCCAAGGGGACATGCTTTTTACCATAGGCATGCTCAAAACACTCTGGCCACAAGCTGCCCACAAATCTCACAAAGTTATCATGACCAGTTCAACTAAATACACAATAAATGTTGTGCTACCTATTGCTCCTTATTAAGGAGCAATGAGAGCAGTTATTCAGGTTGTGGGTGATTGGGGTTTCATGACGTCCTCCTTCAGAGGGGATCCTACATCTCCAGTCCTTGAAAATATCCTGCCCACTAGGCTGCGGGCAAAAGGGGAAAAGATAGGAAGGTCATACTTCTGCCTGTTTTTGAAACTGTTCCTAGAGGTAGAAAAAATTGCTAGATTCAGCAGGAAAAGATTGAAGAGAGAGCAGGTGGTGTAACCAACTCTTCCATGGGCTCTTGCAGTGGTTTGTGCTGGAGCTCACAACAGTGGGCAGGACCCAGAACTCACCTTTTTTACACACATATGCCCTGCTTGCTGGGCTGGAGAGTCACACTCATTAGTCCCCATGTTGCCCCTAAAAGATGTACTGTCCTTCTGAGGTGTCTGGGTGTGAATTGAACTGCAGGGTTCAAGCCAGTTGTCAGGTTGGCCCAAGGGGTGATGACCCCTAGGTGGAAGGGGCAATGCAGATATGTCTGGAACTTGGTAAAACTTGTGACACCCCTAAGTGACATCAACAATGGGTTCATCCACCTCAACTCATCAGCAGTGGCCTTGTGAGCTGATAAAAGCCTGGTCTCACCAGCAGACAGGGGAATACAGGAGAAGAAAGACAAAGAAGTAGATACTGCATCGTGAAATGCTGTGATTTTGTATCTTTTCCAGTTTAAGTGCTAGACTTGCCTCTCTGAAGCCAAGAAGTATCATTTCAGTCTCTCCCACTAATGACATAAGACTGTGGTATGACACATAACCTTTATAAAGCATCAAACATCTAGCAATGTGATAGTTGTTTTTATCACAATGCTCCCAACAAATAGCACATACTGTTAATATGAATCTATCTTTCAGCAGGAGATATTTCAGGCACTGTTAGTAACATAATCTCATGACATTGCCCTAATAGAGGATGCTGCAGATCTAAATCTTGCTGGAGTGAATTCTTTCTTTGGTTATTTTCCTGTAGTTCTTGGCTTCAGTGGGACACGTGCCCACATACTGTGAATATGCTCAGCCTTGTTAATCTTTTTCTAATGTTATGTCTCTGCCAACCTGCTTGTGGGTTCAGAGATGCTGGGAGAGCACTGCAGATTATGGTATGGACTGAGGGACACTGTGGAGGAAAGGAGGAGCAGCAACAGGCCCAACCAAGAAATAAAATGGGACAGTAGTAAGGTTGTGGTGCTGTTATACACTCCTTAAAAGAGTGTATAATACATTTGAGGTGGGATTAAGAGGGGTAGAGGAATCCCAGGATTCCTGCTACAGCACTCCCAGAGATCCTGTGCTGCTCTTGAGGCGCTACCTGTCTTAGTGTTGGCTGCAGGACATGGTCAAGGGTAACCCATCTCTCTTGGGTAATTAACCATATCCCTTTATGGTGTCCATGCTAACATATCAGCAGTACCAGAGGTCTTGGCCTGTGGTGTTTCTGTCATTAAAATGTTAGAGCTGTCCTTGGCATGGGTTTGGCTTGGGCTTATTGAAAGTCTCTTGTACTATTCCTGGTCCTGGTTCAGGAGTTAACCTGGGCCAGGGACCATCAAAAAGGTGGTTTGGATACAGCCTCCCTATTTTAGAGGCCAGGAGAGTTCAATAAATGCATGCAGCCATGTTATGACAGCATGCTTCTGCTCCCAGGGCCAGAGAACAGGGCCTGGATCTGCCGAGTTTATTGGTAGGGTTGTAGTCATTGCTCTTGAGAGCCTTCTGCAACGGGGAGACTTTTGTTTCTTCTACTGTGATGCAAAAATCAGATGAAATAAGACCAAACCAGACACTGATTATATTTTTGAAAAGGATATGGTCTTTGAAAGTTACATTTTTGCTAACTAGAGATGAAGGCAGAAAGATTTAGAGGTTAGAAGAACTCAAAGAAAGGTGGATCTGGTATACTAGACAATAAAATTTTGCATATGTTTAAAAAATTAAGAAAGCTGCAGAAAAGTAGAAATGACAGAAAGTCAATGTATAAAAGTCTACATGTTTGATAAACTAGATCTGGAAGATCTTTGGTATTTCAGGTCAGTTTTACAAAAAATGTATTGCCAATATTCATATGAACAGGTCTAAAAGGGTTAGTATAGTATTTATTAATTGCTACCTTTCCTGTAGGTGCTCTGTCTTCAGCCAGTAACCTCACTAATTTAAATGGAATTGATCTAATATCAGATTGGTGGGTGACATTGTTGAATTGTACACAAAAATGCTTATGGAAGACTGTTAGGTTTATTGTCACAGTTCAGGTAATTGTTAATCCTTTGAATTTGAAATGAATAACATTTTAGTATTAGAGCTTCATTAAGTCCTCTGCATTTGTTAATCTCACACTCTGTGTAATCTGAATTAAGATCCATTTCCAGTATATGCCTCTGTTGCCCAAGCCCTGTGTGTATATAGCACACAGTTTTATACTTGGCTATTTGGAAAAAAAAACAACCGAAAATGACTTCACTACTGTGGCCTGAGAAAACAGTGTACTTGCAGCTGCCTGCGACTATCAGTCAGGAACATTTGTGTTGACCAAAATACTCTAATAACTAGGTCATTGCTGTATTATTCTAGTTTTGTTGTAAAACCTGATCATGGTGTTACTCTGACAATGTTGAAGGTACAGCCATAGTATGATGTGGCTGTCATGTTTCTCCTTCTTGCAAAATGAACCTCCAAGACCAGAAACCAGGTAACAATTATAATAGTTTCTTAGAGTTTGAAACTTTGGGTAGTGTTTCTAAACTGTCTCTTGCGTTCTTACATCGCTTCTCCTGGACAGCAGTCCCTGAGCATGCTCCAGTCTGGGTTGCCAGACCTTGTCCTTCTTCCTACCACTATTCCCTAATCATCTGACTCAGGCACATCTTTAAATTTTCTCTTCTCTTGTTATATGTGAAAATTCATGTGATGGATCCTATGTGTGTTTCTGGGCAATAACACTATGAGTGTTGAGGCAGCAAAAAGGAGAGAGTTGACAGCATTAAATTGCAGCTGTGAAGGAATCACCTTCTTGGATTTGAGAAATAATACTCCGCACGCTCTTGGGCTCCCAAGTGGGTTTGATGCTGATTCATTTATGAGACTTCATGCCAGTGAGCCTCTCTGGCATGTGGAGCCACAGAATGAGAAAGGGGACAGGCTGGGCTGCAGGGGCACATGGATGACCCCCAACAAATGTCTTCTCCAGGAGAGCTGATCTCATGCATCTGCATTTTCTGCTCACACCAGCTAACTTGAAACAGAGCCTAAAGGAAGCAACAGCAATTTGCTGATCAGAGTTCAGAGTACATCTTTTCCACGACACCCATGAGGCCCCAGTCCCAAGCATTTCAGGGAATAACATTTTTCCCTTCTGCTTCTGCTCTTCAAATCTGGTAATTCAACATTACTTTCTGCCACAGACCTGGATGAGAGCAAAAGTTTAATCACTTCCATACTGCCTCTGCTCCAGTCAAGGGTTTAGCTTGAGCCCATTTGCAAATAAAACAATGAAGAGAAGACTTTGTCTTAATACATATAAGCTGGAGCTGTGTATTAAAAAGATAAAAACTGAGAAGCTGCAAAGCCTGTTCAAAGGTAGGCTGGTAGAGTTAGGAAGTATTTTCTTTTTGCAGAAAGAATGCTCAGTCAAACACCTACAGAGTGTAATTGTACATGACAGTCCATGTCAGAGTGCAGCAGTGAAAACTGAAGTAAATATTTTTTTTTTTCCAAACTGGAAATCATGTATCAGCCTAATGAGTAACAGGTTTTGTTTGTTTGTTTGTATTGTGTTTCTGTTGGTAGGGAGGATGTGTTCTTTTGTTCTCACCATTTCATGCTGGCTCGGGTCTCTAATGCTACCATCACATTGACTTTGACAGATTCTGCTGGAAAAACAGGCACATTTTAACTAGTGGTGCCCAAATACCAGCTATGTGATATGATTCACTTTGTGGAGGTGGAGGAGAATAGTTTGCTTAAATCACTGCTCAGTTTATACCCAAAGCATGTTACAAAGGAGGTTTAACCCGTTAAATCTACGCTACCTGTTCTCTTTCTAAAGGACTGTTTTTGACAGTCTTCACATATATACACATGCTGTATAAATGAACTGAGGTCTGCCTCACACACTTTGATTTATAACCACATCGTGGTGCTATTAATTGTCTTTGCTATTGGTTTGATCAAGAGTTTGGTCCTCCAGCACAGCCTCAAAAAAAGAGGCACAGCTTTTTAGAGGAAAACCTTGAAAAATATATTTCTTCCAGAGACAAGGTGTAAATACTTTTAACTTTAAAAGAAAATCTAATTAAGCACTCAGTGAATGTTAGTTTTAAGACTTCAATGTATTCAGGTCCTCTTAGCATCCAGTTTTGTGATTTTAGTGTGCTGGATGATTGAGGAAGGTAGAAGACATGTTAGGAATCATATATGACATGATTATAGTGAACAGGGAATGTTTATTCACTGTTTATCATAAAGCAAAACATGAAGGGACTTCTGTGAAGGTTATGGGAAGGCAAGTTCAAAATAAACAGCACATAGTTAAACTGCGGCACTTATAATCTTGAAAGTTTATGTGAATTTAGGAAACCAATTAGATGAATTCATGGAAAAAGGGTACTCAAAGGATAATAACATGAAGAAATAATCTCTGTCTTAGGAAGTCCTTATGCCTCTGATTACTGGCAGCAGGAAAGCGATGCCAAGAGAGGCATCAAGAATTGTTTCCCCTATTATTCTAAACTTAGTCATCCTCTACTGCTTAGAGACCCAGATTAATGTTTATGCTCTTTTTGCAAAATGAAGACTGCAAGCACAGCAGTGAATATAAACTGGTGTTAAAGCTCTATCAAGCAGATCATGAATTTGGGGTACTAACATTGCAAATTTCATGTTACATCTTGTGAGCAGTTTGTTCATACAAAATTTGCAAGTTAAATTTTCTTCTTTTATGTTTCTCCATAACTTTACATTGACACCAAATTACTCCATGTCTTTTTGAGTAAGCTGATTTCTAATACTATTCTGTTGTTAAAATAGATAACTTGAGAGATTAATCACTTTGGAATTCAAGTGATGGTGAACGATTCTCTCTATAGTTTTTGGCATTATAGTAGCTGATCACATAAAAAAAAGAACATAATATATTTATGTGTAATTTGTTTGATTGTTTTCTTCTTATTTCCTCATGTCATTTGCAGAAGAAATTATCTTTTTTGAGTTTAAAGAATAGAGAAAACATTCTACAGTAATGGATACTGAGTAAATATTATAAGGCTTTACAATATCTTTAGGTTCAATTATTTTAAGCAGTATAAAAAAGATCTGACTTTCAGCTAGTCTTGAACTAGTGCATATACTAATGGACCCTCTGTATTCCTTATCTTACACACACACACACATATATGCAGCTGTGTAAGCACAGAGACATACTTTTTATACCTATACTATGTATTTATGAATGGTATATAAATGACATATAAATTACAAACCTGAAAAGAAAATAAAAAAAATCATGTATCAAAGAAGGACAATGGCACTTTCCTCTTATCATACAACTGAGTTTTAAAATAAAAATTATACTGTGTCAATACCTGTCCTCAATATAATATTAATCTGTTGACTTTTTTCATCGTAACAAAAGGTGTATTGAAAAAAAGTTGTCCCAGTCTCTTTACTTTGTCATTACTTCTTTTGACAGATTTGTTATTATAGTTTCTAGCAGAAAACTATCATTCTTTGGGTCTTACAATGGGAAATGTGTCTGTTAATATGGTAAGTTATATTTGGAGACAGCATGTGCAATACTAAATGCCAGAACACCAATATGACCCATCTGCCCAATATGTAAAGTATAATAACACCATTATGAAGTGATGATATGTTTACATACCCTTGTAACAGGATTAAAGTTTTCTTAATTGTCTCCTGCTTGAACCCAATGTAATGTTTTTGGTGTGTCCTATAGAATAATATTGAAAGAATGAACAAATCAGTGGCGGAACCTTCTGAGATTTGCCTAATTACAACTCAAATTGTTCCCATATTGGAAATTACATGCATATAATGCCTTTTGGGGCATAGAGTAGAAGAAGCATATGAAGGTCAGCCAACAGTATTCTGCAATGAGTTCTGTCTTCATGAACTTTTAAAATGTCTTTTTCATGCAATGAGACACATTAATTTACTAGAAACAGATTTCAGAATTGTTTTATCCAATTTTGGAAGGCTTATTTCTGCAATTCCCATAAACCTGCTGAGGAAAACACAATTTGCAGTTGCCCCGAATTTAGTTAAATCACCACAAAGAGAAATCACTCAGCTAGGTCATGTGTAGGGTTAGGATGCTGCTGCTGCACTTCAAGTACGTGGTTCATTTTGAAAGATTCTCAAGAGTTTTACAGACCTTCAAGCAGATCTTGACCGATGCATCACTCAAAACAGCCCTATGACATGCAAGGGGGTCTTGGATAGTTCAAGAAGTACCAGGTGCATCCAGGTGTTCCCATGACACTATTCATGCTTGTGATAGGTGAACATATCATAGTTTTTCTTTTTATTCCATGTCAGCCTTTTTACAGTACAGCTGCTTGTTAACCAACATGACTTCTTGCTAGCCTGGAAGTGCTGGCCTCACCGAGCAGAACTACATGTCTGAGGGCAGAGAGATACTTGCAGAATGACTAAGTCTTTGGGGAATGTCTTAAGGATCAGTAAGGTCTTCCTGAGCCATTGATAATGGCTGGTGTTTCGGGAGATGTAGATGATGCTTGATTGAGCTGATTACTTCAAGTCAAAAAAATCCCTTTGCAATCTGCTTTATTGAGTGCACTGAAGAGTTTTAAAATGGTATCATGCAATAATTCCTTTCAATGAAAAACACATAAGCCATTAAAATATGTTATCTGCTATATATTAGTCTAAGAAATATTCTGACATCAGTATTCCCATAAAATCCCAGTTTCATCAGTGCTTGTTGGCACTGCCAAGTACCTGAGGACTTACATATTAGAAACAGGACCTGTACCACCCTGCAACCATAAAACTAAACAATATATACAAATGTTGTTTGTTTGGTTTTTTTAAAATAAAATATAGATTCTTGAAAGGTGGGCTGCCTGCTCCCAAAGTATGACAATGCAAAGAAAAGGAGTGGATATAGTCCATGATGGATATGGGTCAGAAGAGCATCTAGGTCCTGTTACAGAATCTGTCTGTGACATCTTCTGTGGTGGTACAGTACATGTACTGCTGCTTGGGATCTTTTGCTTTCAAATGTGAGTTTTGGCATCAGATTGGTTCATTGGTAGCCTTTTTCCTTCAAGAATTAGTGCTGAAACCCATTCTAATTGGAAAAAAAAGGAAAAAATGTCATTTGGCAGTGCTCCATGACCTTGATTTGCTCTGCTTGTAAGGTACAAATGAGAGCTGAGATTTTTTTTTTTTAATTTTTTTTTTTTTTCTCCAGTTCACTGGAAATTTAAGGACTAAGAGAGCCAAGTCATACTCCTTGCATGGGTGAGAAGGGAAATGAAAATGTAATTTTTCAGGTGAACAGCATATTTGACATGTTGTGATAGACTTGTACCTGCATATTTTGTGAGCACTGGGCACTAGGGTTTTTCATATTGTGCCATTACCCTATAGCTGATGAGTATAACATGAACTGGTGCTAGAGCAGAGTCTCAAACCTGAAAGCTATCATTATCAAAGATTTTTGCCTCTTGTTGCTATTCAGAAGCGGCAGTTTTAACTTCTTAGTCTACTTCTTAGTCTATTTTGCAGCTTTACAGAGCTTTGGAGCCTTGCAAATGTTTAGGTTTTGTCTTGACCTACCCTAGCAGGGATGAGTGGGCGGGGAGTTTGTGCTCCTACCTGTAGCACAAGTGTGGATAGCATTAGCGTTTGGAGTCAGTCCCATGACAGGATAACTGCAGCCAGACTCCCTGGGGTACCCTGGATGTTTTGTGTTGAACCTGTAGTGCAGTCTGACTCTCAAGACAGCGTATCTGGGCCCATCACATCAGTGTAGCTCATGCTTTCAGACATGGAGTGCTGTCATGGAGTCTTCAGTGCCATTCTTTTCCCTGTTTTTGGCCACACAAGGCAGTTGTGTTCAGGACATGAACACCTCCACCTTGCTTCAGTTCGTGGTGGTTGGTTTGGCCCCATTGCTTGTCATCAGCAAAAGCAAGACGACTTCTTGCTGCCTCATCGGTGGCACTAACTTGAGTTTAAAATGTCTGGGTATGTTGTCTTCAGGGCAGATATAACCATTTCCACCATGGAAAATTTTCTTAAGGAGTGTTCTTTTTTTCTGGAGATTTTTTATGTACAATTTTGCCCTTAACGAGCTTTGTAGCTGCAACAAAAATTGGCAGTATAGTGGGTGTTATCTCAGATAATCAACTTTATTAGCAAAATCAGGTCTTACAGCTCCCTTTGACTTGGTTCAATGCAAAAGAGCATTAACAATTTAAGTTTAGTCTGAGCTAGTTGCTTAGATGGGGATTGCCAAGTTTACGTGCATGCTTCTGTGTAATTATAATTATGAAAATTGCTTTTCAGCTTGTGAAATGGTGGAGCTTTCAGCCTTTTTAAATTAAGAGGCTGTCAAATATATATACTATTCCAATGTACAAGTCCATGGCATTTAAAAAAATAAATTCCTTTGAATGTAGGAATCCAAGGCTCTTGCTGTACAATTATGTTATGATTAAAATAATATTCACATGAATTATGGTAATTCCAGTTAAGGAACACTAAAGGGAATTAACGATAAATTATTGTAACAAGTTGCATTTAATTTGATGGCATTACCCATTTACTAAGGAACTCCTTTGTTGTCCATCACCATAGTATTAGAGGATGAAATCCTCGGCATAATGCAGGTAGAATTTATGGTTCACACTTAGAATTGGGTATGGAAGAGAGATATCTTTAATCTAAACTAGGTACTTGGGACCCTTAGAGGGGGAAATCCACAGTAGAATATTCAGCCTTTTGGCTGATATAGTTTTAAAGTGATGCCAAGCTTCCACAACATGATGTTTCGTCTGATTCTGTTGTGAATGGAGATAAAGTTGATACAAAGTGTTCATTACCAATACCAGGATCATCAGTGTCTTTGAAATATTTTAATCAGGAATAAACTTAATCCAGAGAAGAACAGGCAGTGGGGTTTAACAGCCTGTGTTATTCAGAAGGTCGGAGGGAGAATCTTAATAATCCTTTCAGGACTCAAAGTCTATGACTAGAAGTGTATTAAAAGTAACTCATTTGGACATGTAAAATGCATGTTTTCATAGTTACAGGCTAATTTCCATATACGTTTTTCATTAAGCAAAAAAGAACCATCTTCCTTTCTCCCTCAGTAAAGCTGTCTGTAGAACAACATCAAAAATATAGAAAAAAAATCTAAATAGTAATAGGCTTGAGGATGGTGAGTTGAAGTTTTGAACACTGTGAGTCTACAGGGAAACCTGAAATGCGCAGTCTTGAATGGCCATGAATCTACGCTAATTAACAAAGGCCAGGACCGTGCACTAATGTAAGTTAGTTACAGCCCACTGAATCCAGCCACAGCAACACCTGTCTTCAATATAGAGAAAGAATAATTGCCATGAGGGACTTGCATCCAGGATGCAATGATGGAAGCTCCACTTCGTGCAGAGGGCAGTAAAGCCTCTAAAAATGATGGATGATAGATGATGGTTTTCTAACACAAAACATACTGGGCTTGACAATGAGTAATTTTATGTTGGATCTTGTTCTGATGGATATAGATGAATTAAACACTGTGCAGCAGCCTTTAATAGCTGTGGGTCTGATGATCACAATCTGATTGCAAGTAACATGTAACTTAATATATTAAAAGAGAACAGTCCCAACAGCTAGCATATTTGTGAAAGTTAGGGAGAAGTGGTGAATAAATTTACCTCCGAGGAAAATTGGAGATGGAAAAATCTGAATGAAAGAAGGGAGTACCTCAGCAAGAGTTTATTGTTTGGCTAGTAACTCTTGATTCCACATTCAGAGGATGTAACTTGCTAAAATAAATTCTGGTCCAGTGGAAAAACAAGGCTATAACCACCCTCAAATACCTGACATGTAGGAAAAAGTTCAGAGATAGTTGAAAACAACCTGTATAAACTAGAAATTGTGGTATTATTAAGAGAAATTAAACCTCATTGCTAATAGAAAGAAAACCTATTACAAAATCCCTGGTTACAGGATAGAGATAAGGATATTAGGAGCAGAAGAAACGTTTGGGAGGAGGCTGGTTTAATTCTAGAGAAACCAGACAAAACTGACAGTGATGAAGTAAAAAATACAGAAGTAATAAGGATTTCTCATCTCCATTTGGAAATATATACTGTGACACACTTTATCACCTTCCTAGCTCATCAACACTGAAGGAAAACAATAGAGAACTGCTAGGGATAAACATTTTTATATCATCTGTCTTGGCTAACTTGCACTTAATAATACTGAAAGAGTTGGCTGAGGACATCTCTGTTTCACAGATGTTCATTTTTAATAAGTCCTGAAATCTTGGGGAACCTCCAGAACAGGGGAAGAATTGCAATATTGTGCCAGCAAACAAACAACAGAAGTGAGCTGATTCAGACAGCTGTAGGCTGGTTTACCTGGCATCACCTTCCCTTCAAACAATGGACAGTCTGGTACAGAATTCAATTGGTAAGAAAAAAATTTTCCCATGAATGTAACCAAAGTCTGAACAAAAGGTTTAGGTAAATAAATGGGGTTTACTTTTTGGAATAACAAAGTAAATTGATTTTAGTAACAGCACAGACAGAGTGCATTATGGACTGTTTTAATCTGTACCAAGTGTTATTCTGACTAAGGGATCAGCACTACATGCTCTCAAGAAGGTAAACTTGGAGTCTCTTATGACAAAATCTTAAAAGACTTGTCAGTGGGTACCTTCATTAAATAGAAATTCTTTCAGTAAGCTACAGAATGGTGGCTTCTGGCTTCAAAGCCATGTAAATTTTCCCTCAATGCTATGGAAGTAAGTGAGGATCTATCCCTGTGAACATCTGTGAAAGACACAAATACTGTTGAAGTGATTTCTTCTGATGATTACACAAGGTAATCCAGACCCTTTGGTCCAACAAAAAATGAATTTGTTTAACTGAGCCAGAGAGATAAAGATATTTTTTTCTCTTTGTTCTGTTCCTCTTAGTACCATTGTTTCTGAAAAGAAAGGTGATGAGTTGGAGATTTTGGAAAAAAACATGACAAAAAACCCCAAGTCATAACAACGCTGGAGAAAAAAAGACTTTTGGTGACAGGATTAAAGTAAAAGAGCAGGGGCTTTTATTAAAAAAAAAAAGTTCAAATGGGAACATTTAACAATAGATTTTTTATTGGAAAAAGCTGCCTTCAGAAATCAAAGCTCTGTTAATTTTTCTTTCACTTGACTGTTTTTTGTTTTTTTTTTGGCAGAATCTTCAGAAAGGTATTTTGAAAATGTTGATATAATACATATTAATATTTTTGAAACCATGAAGCCCATTTTTATGCTTTAAAATGGCTCATTTTTTAAAATATAAGCTAATTCTCATAATAGGCAGTTATAAAAACACAAAATGGTATATTCTTCCCATTTGAAAATCAAAAAGTCCAAAGAATTATGAAAATCTTAGTGTTCTCAGAATTTCACAGGTGAGCATTTTGAATATCTTAGATGGGAAAGATAGCTGTTTTGGGAAAAAAAAGTAGATCAGAAAAGTATTGTTCTATTATGTAAGAGAGAAATTACTTGTTATAGAAACAAATTATTTCAAACAGGAATAGAGTACTAGGAGACAAAGATGAAAATAAATGTTTACATAACAAAAAGCTGATCTTCTGTAAAATGCAGCTATAGTAATATAACTTATTATTTCTATATTGAATGCAGTAATTTATAAGACTAAATTTTAGGTTCTGGAAAAATAGTCAGTTTTGAGTCCACGTCTTCAAGTGAGATTATTCCATCATTTTCCTTGATAGATATTTTCAGCGATCTTTGACTCATACTTTTAGCAAGACGCACTTTTCTTCTGCTTTGAAAACATTTGCCTCTTGCATTCTCCTGTTGACTCTTCCTATGAAGTTATCATGTTAAAGTAGTCCTTTAAACCCTGCTGGTTTTCTTCACCACATACAGTTTTATTTATCATAGTCAAGTTACCCCTTCAAATAACTATGCCACACAATGAGGCAATCAAAACCGAAAAGAAGATATTATGGCCAAATCAAAGACCCAAGTCCAGTTTTGCCTAAAGAGAAATTTTATTTGAAAGCTGGTATTTCTGTTCCAACTCTCAAAAATAGAGATTCATAGGAAATAAAGATGTACATGACAGACCTCCAGGGGTCATCTTGTACTGTGGCTCAGGGCAGAGTCAACTAAACTTGCGTCATTCCTGCCAGATGCTTGCCTAACCTGCTTTTAAAATCCTCCAGGGATCCTACAGCTTCCTTAGAAAATCAACTCCAGTGCTTCATTATCCTTACCATCAGGAAATTTTCCATAATATCTGGTGAGAGTCTTCCTCAATGCTGTTAAAGTCCATTACTTTTCACTCTTGAAGACAAGGAGAGTGGGTTATTATGTCCTGTTGCTTCAGACGTTCCACTATCTGAAGTTGGTAATTTTGTCAACCTTCCCTATACTAAACAATGGTAGACTTGGCTTTCCTCAGAGTGCTCTGAACTAGTGCACTAGCTAAAATCTTGCTAAGTTTAAATGTATTTCTACGGATACACGACATTTCAGAAGGTGTTCATTCAGATAGCGACCACTGTTCTTAAACAAAGAAAGTATGATCTCTTCAGAATGTTCATTTGACTCTGTTGGAGTACATTTAAATTATACTGTACACATTACCAGAGGCATATGCCCTTAGAGGTTAGAGATATCACAAAATGTAGTTCAAACCTGTCAGCCCAGCTTTCCTTTGCTGTTGAAGTCTGATGTGATAGTAACCTTGTTTTTTGGAAACATATTTTTTGCATTTGAAAATGTCTGTCACAGTTTGGAGCATCTTGCTAGATTACATCACAGTGGCATGCAACACACAGGAAATCTGAAAAATATGCTGCATTAAACTGCCCTTAAGGAAACTGTGGTATTCAAAATAGAATATGTTTTAAATCTTACTTTCTTGTTTGTACAACTGGCCTATGCTACATAAGCCCCATTAAAACTTGTAGGTTGCGTGTAGTAACCAGGTATCCTGGTGGTTTTGGGTGAATTCACTCACATTACCATATGCTCTGTTTTGAGGTGAGGGGAGCTGGAGAGGTTGGAGTTTTAACCTGAAAAGAGTTATTTGCCAAACTGTCTGATTGATAATGGAACTGGGATACAAAAGAATGAGACATTTATCATCTGAACTCAACTCAATTTAACGAGACTTTATTGACACCAGAACTTCTCTCAGATCTGCCAAGGAATGTTAATCACTGTGCTATCTGTCAAGAGGAAAGGGATAACTCAGTATAGAAAGAGCCCTTTAATAGAGTGAAGATAAATATAAATGTATATAAAACCAATATTCTTTGTTACATTCATCAGGGACTTCACCCTTTATGAAATTTTACTTATTGTTGCCAAGTGATTGATTGTACTTGTTTTAAATAATAATTTCATCACATATCATTCTTTACAAAATATTGAGAAGACACTGTGAATCCTACTTGATTTCAGACTTCAGTAGTAGACAGCTATGTCCAGCTTGTCACCCTTCACCTATTTAACCTCAAGGGGAAAAAATAGCTACCTTTCCCCTGCTTTGCCTCTTCTTACCCTCTCCTCCTCCTCCACTGCTCTCACCTGCACCCCCTCCATTTCCATAATGTGAATGTGATTACAAGATGCCTTGGCTGGACTGGAGTATATCGCATTTCTTTAAGGGGAGAGCAGCCTCTCTCCCACGGTGAGTAGCCTGAAGCCATTCTGCTCTGTTTCAGGGCCCTAAATTATTATAATGTGAATAGCAAAAGTCAAAATAACACGCAAACAAAAACAGCCAAGAAATAGAAAGGTTAATATTTTGTATTCTTTTCTTTTGAAACTAGCTCATTGAGCAGGTTGGGTTAGTTTCAATCATTTTTTGTTTCTCATTCTTTAGGAGAGAAGTGGACTGTGGCCAGGTTTTCCTATCACAGCCCATCTGTGTTATGTGCTAGGGAGACAAAAGAAAAGATTAAAGACAATACTGTGTAAAATGCTTTATATTTTGGGGGTAGGGAGCAGAGGAGCTAGGTAAGATAGCAAATTATTTCCAGTTGAAGATTGTACTTAAAAATTATTATCATCTTTTGTTGGTTTCAGTTGTCTGGGGAGTTTGAGATGAATGATGCTACAAATTGCTGATCAGATGTGTCAGAATTAATTTCTGCTTTCCATAATTTTTTTAAAAAGCTTGCTCTGGTTGAACTTTGTGATACTTTCCTTTGGAAATAAATTTTAAAGCGGCTTGACATGAAGGTGTAAGTATGGAAAAATGGAGAATAAATGTTAACATAGTGCTAAGTATGTATGTACTAGAAAAAAAATTTCACTCATCAAAGGAAAAGCTTGACCAATGTGTCAATCCATGGTTTTCCCAAATGCTCCAGAGTCTTTAAATACAAATCAGCAGCCCAAAGATATATTAAAAAGATATTATTCGGGTTGTAATGTCAAATACTCAAGCTCTTGGAAATTGCTTGCCCATGCAATGAGAATTAAAATCTCATGTGTGTATGATGCTGTCACTAATTGCATGATCCAATGTCTTGCCTCAGTGAGACCTTTGCCACTTTAAGGGGAGGGAATGGATGTTACTGACTTAGGGAACAATTATTCCTTATCATATGGCTAAGTATCTATTTAAAATATGAAGTCAGAATCATTAATTTCCCCATGGTATTTTCTGTCCTGTACATGACTTTAAAATCTGGGGCTTTATATGTCCAGAATTCATGAGAGTTAATCAATATCCCCATGTCCCTTTCAGGTACAAAGCAGAACTATCACAAAAGCTTTAAGGCACTGAGGTAAACGTTTATATGCCAAAATTTAAGTGCCAAATTTGAATCACCCTGAATCTGATTAATTGCAAAATTCAGCCATGTATATGACAGTATGTTTTCAAAATATAGATCTTATTGTCTTTATTGACAGTTGTGAGTCATCACCAGTTATTAAATAATTTGGGCACTCAAACAATGAAGACTGCACTAGAAGCAACTGCCTAGGTAAAGCTTGGAATACATGGTTGCTTCCTATAGCAGATACAGGGCCAAAATATTCTGCAGGACATTAAAAAAAAAATCTAAGAGTGGTAATGCTGGTGAGAACAGAGGTTGTGTTAACCCAACTTCTTGTATACAGGATAAGGTGGTTATGGAGGATGGAGATTTCCAAGATGGTTGTATTAAAAGTGAGTCAGATCTTTGCTGAGTATGTTACTAATGCAGACTGTTTTCTGAATCTTATTTTTTGACCATTTCTGTTTATTTGAGAGGGCAAAATCACACATCCAATATACAGAGATCTCTCTTATGCCAGATATCAAGTTTCTTAAATGAAAAAAGGAAAAAAGAAACAGATATATCAGATACTTTTGCCCTTATTTTCATTTTCCAGAATTGCTACCATATTAGCTGAAAATCAAAATAAGTTTGTGATGGATACCTATTACACAGAATGCGCAATCAAAACTGTTAAACTGTGGTTGAGAGCCCCCGAACAGGGAATTAAAAATGGGAAATCTGGGGCAAGTTTCTTAATAGGCTGCATCGCCAGACACACAATTATTCATATTCTACTCCAGAACTGACCCTGACAATGCATGCCTCTCCTTTGAGTTTGCTTAGTTTTTGTTATTAATTTAGTTTTGAATTCTGTGACTTTCCCGTTGCTGCATAACACATTTGCCTAATCAACTGTGCCATCACAGCACTTTACTTAAATGGAAAAGTATCATCCATGCTTTGCCCTTGAGAAAACTGAGCCACATATGGGCTAGAATGAAACATTGACTGAGTCAAGAGGAGAATTTAGATCAGATTCCCCAGCAGTCACCCTTTTTCTTACACGTCTACCTCCCCCTACAACATCAAGTGTATGAAGGGTTTGTGTTCACATCTGTATTCCAAAATGCCTCTCAGGGAATATACATGGCCAGTTGTATGGTTTGTAGATTCATTTCTGGTTGCAAGTCGATGGTTGATTTTGACATATAAAACACTAAGTTATGTTGCTTCTCCTGACCCAAGACACCACATTTTATGGTGTTACACTACTGGAGATTAACAGGATGTTAGAGAGGGCACTGGGTGTTTTCGATAAGCCTTGATGTAGAAGCTCCTAAAATGGGTGGTATGAGATCTGTGATACAAAGAACACCGTGTTTGAGATTTTGATAATTTAAAGAGTCTTTCTTGACAGTTCCTGCTGGGTTATCTGAAATGTAACAAGTAAATTATTTCTTTTGAATTTAACCCTCAATATTGTAACTGGGCCTGCAGGGAAATTTTGCAGGGCATGGAGAAATGGAAGGCTTAAGTCAGCCCAAAAAGAGAGAAAACTGAAGAGAAACTTTACCAGAACTCATGTATTTAACCATGTGTTCGTGATCAGCAAGATTAGATCTACAGATGTCACTGGAACTATTCACAAGCTTAAAGCTAAACTGATGTTTAAACATCTGAAAGTGTAGGGCATTCTGCACAAGATCAGAAGTCATGGTAAAACAGAAGAAATGAGATTGGACAAGTGACTTTGGGGTGTGAATGGCAGGTGTTTCAGAATGTAAAACAAGGTAAGAAAGTTATGAGCAATAATAGGCAACAATTTACATGAATGCTTATTATTTAGTAGAAAATTTAGTTTTTAAAGGTTTGATTTATCTTCCACCATTAAAATTTTTGAGGGTCTACTTTTTACTCAGAAGGATCACAGAATCATAGAATCATAGAATCAGCTGGGTTGGAAGGAACCTTCGAGATCATCAAGTCCAACTCTTGATCCACTACTGCTGCGGTTACCAGACCACGGCACTGAGTGCCACATCCAGTCTCTTTTTAAAAATCTCCAGGGACGGAGAATCCACCACTTCCCTGGGCAGCCCATTCCAATGTCTGACCACCCTCTCTGTAAAGAAATTCTTTCTAATATCTAACCTAAACCTCCCCTGGCACAACTTGAGACCATGCTCTCTTGTCTTGCTGATACTCCTAATAGGTTTCCTCTTTTATTCTGCTTATTTTAGTGAGAAAACTCCCCCCCCATAATTATCTTAATTACATTTCAGTATAAATGATGGGGACAATTAATATCACTGGCAATATTTCCAGTTAAAATACACCAGATTTAGTATCGGTTTTCTCTGAAATTTTAGCTATTTCAAAAGTAAATACCCTTACTTCCAAACTCCTCCATCTTCATTTTCACTCCTTTAACAGAATACTTTTAATGATGGCTTCAGTACAGTTGAAAAATTAATGTCCTGACTCTCAGAAATGCTGAGATGGAAAATTAGTCCTTCCTTTCAGGTTTCAAAGGAAGTTAAACATTGATCTTTAGTATCACTTAAACATGATGGATTCAGTTTTAGTGTCAAAAGCTTGCATACATCAATCTTCTATCAGTGACTGTGAAGCCCAACAGAGTGTATCTCAGCCATCCTGGCATGTGAAATTCCTGAGAGCTGAAGCTCAGATCTTACAGTTAAACAGACAAATTTTTACATAAGATTGAAGAATATACCCTTCAGGTGTTAGTATTGCAAATTTGTGTTTTTGGTGGTCAACCATTTCCAGTGTCCTGCTGCTTTAGCTCTTCCTTCAGTTGTCTCCTACTCCTCCGTAGCAGCATTGGTACTGCCACATTTCCACTCCCAGAAGAGGTTGTCTCTCAATTTCTACCATGAGCTGGGAGCGTGGGAAAGCCAAAACTACTCTCTGCAGCTGCAGAGAATCAGGGTCAGTATGGGTCCTAGGAGGCACAGCTTTTCTGGCTATATTTGCAGAGCTGGAGAAATGAATCATGGTACATTCTCTGGCACTAAATTCACCTGGTATCATATAGCTTGTGTGCATACACTTAAACTTGCTGAATTTCCCCCAGAATGGAGTGGCTACCTCCAAACTGCCTGTGAGGAATGGTTCTTGGCTATGCTGTTCCCTGAACTATGCTGGTGTGATGTCAGCAAGAATCTTATGTGGCACAGGCCTAAAGTCTGCCAGGAGGTGCTGCCAATGGTTAGCAGTGTGAAGGGATGTCTGCCAGACTGTGTACGGGCCTTGTCGAGTTTACTGATGTAGATAATGCCTCTGGAGCTCACCTTGAGTTGTGAAATCTCGGCATTAAGCACCATCCTCACGTGCCCTAGGAAAGTAATGTTGCCTGTCCCTGCCATGCAGCTGATGGAAGAAAAAGGTAGTGGGACTCAGCAGTCTTCACATATGCCCTAGGATGACCTCTGCTCTCAATCAGGCATGTCTAATCTTTTATATCATGATAGGAAGATTGTTGTCTAAACAGGATGAGCATGTGCAGCTCCATAGCCTTCACCTGCATTGGTGATAAGTCAAGCCCTGTGGTACCCTACTTTGGGTAGGGTACCACAGTTGCCTGAATTTTAAGCCCATGTCTGACTGTGAAAGAGTTTCTAAAAATGAAGGATCCTCTGAAGATCTCCTTTAAAGGCCTGTATCTCATACCAAGCTGATAATAATGCAACTGCATGGGTCTTAGAATAGAACTTTGTTCATCTTCCTTATTGAGTGTGGGCTGCTGGCTGGAGGGGAGAGCTTTTTGGTGCTGGGTAACCATTCAGCGTAATGGCTTTTATGAATTTCACTGGTATGTACTGTAATAACATTAATCATGATGAACTCATTTGGCACTAATAGGAATGTCATATGTACTTGTATAAGAATATTCACTGTAGTTCATCATTAATTAACTGGGCTATTATTTTAAAGTGTTACCAGACATGGTATGTAAAAAGGGTTTACTTTGCAATCTCCTAGTGTTGAAATCATGTAGGCTCTTTTGCTATGGTTTATGTCAGAGAAAATCACAACAGAAAGAGCAAAGAATCCAAGACTAAGATAATACATTTCAGCTGTATAACCTTTGGAGACAAGAATGCAGGACTTGCCATGTAGGCAAAGTGCTACGAATGTCGTGCCCTATCTAGTCTGGTCTCCTGTTTCTCAACATGTCCTGTGCCAGTCACTTCAGGTATAAAAGAGAAAGAACACAAACGGGGAATTATATTCTGAAACCCAGAATTTTAGTATATCCTACTGTAAAGTGTTTGCTATTAAGCACAAAGTTTACATGGTAGTCTTCTGTATGGGTCAATTGCTTTTATTTGACTATACAAATAAACAGTATCAGCTGTTTCTTCTTTACCCATTACTTTGCTATCATGCTTAAAAAATTCTAGAGAAACCACTTCTGATTTAGTGAGAGGAATAATAAAGAAATAGGCCTGGAAGGAACTGCTGGCTTCTGATGCCTTGTCCCCTAATATTCTATCCAACCTTTCTTAAGTGGATCAAGCTTCAACCTGGATTTAGCTAGGTTTCTTGCTACTGGAAGACTGTTGTAGAACCCTAGCCCAGTTACAAACCTTCTACTTGCCAGATATAATGCTACTTGCTGCTAATTATTTCTTGTGCTAATCCTGACTTTCAGGTCAAATAGTGTTTATTACTCTCTATGTTTACTCTTTTGACATATTTATGGAGCAGACCATTCAAACTTTATTTGCTAGACTAAACAAACAAAGTCTTTTGATTTACTCTCATAAGAAATGTTCTCCTTTTCCTCCTAATGTCCCAATGACTCCCCTTTACTCTCTTTTACAGTCATAAGTTACCTGTCAAGAACTAAAAGTGGTTTTGGGTCAGTGAGACTGTAGACAGTACAGCAAATGTCCTGATGCTGCTTTTGACAATGGTGTTTCCTCATCCTTACATGAAATACCTCTCCCTCTCCATCCTAAGTCTTTAATATTTCCATAGAACAATTCATCCAAATCTTTTTCATCCTAATCATTTCCAACTCATAGGCATACAGCTTCAGGCAAGTGATTTAGTTACATATTTGTAGCAGCAGTAATCATGCTGATGGCTTTAAGTTGTTTCTAGGAACTAGAAACTAATTTAGAGTCTATGAGGGTTTTTTTAAGTGAATGAAGAAAAATTGTAGCCTCGCAGACTGATTCAGAGTCCCAGCTTAGACAGTTAACCTGAGTTAACCAATAAAACTTACTACTACTGACTTTCATCCTTTTTCTGCTACTCCTCAGAATCACCTGTTAGGAAAGTCTATATTGGTGAAATCCTCAGATATGTCACCTGGAACTCTAAGGTAGCTTTCAGGTAGCTATCAGATAGATAATTAAAAATAAAATAGGTTGCAAGACTTATCCTTGATGACCTTCAGTGGAAGATTAAGACTGTCAGCTCCGCTCCTCTCAGTTATTATCAAATACCCCCACAAAAACTACTGAAATGGCTATTTTCTCTGTTATAATTAGCAATCCACAGTGTGGCTCTATTTTTTTTTGTTGTGGTTTGTGTGAAATCCAAATAGATTAGCTCACAAGCTTTCCCTTAGTAATAAATTATTTATTTGATAATCAAAGAAATGAGTTTTTCCTGTAATAACCTGATTCAGAAATGTCCACATGCACTTCAGTCTGTCCGTCAGCTTCTGTTCCATACCTTCATATATCTTTTTATTCATAATTAATCTTTGTTGTGATACAGTTTTAGAGAGGTACAAAAATTGACTGAGAAATATAACATAATCCATTCACTTAGAGGTTTGATTGTTCTACTTTTCTCATGGCTTTAACCGGCTTCAACTCTGGTCTTCAAATCTCTCTCACTGATCTTTGTAATTTCCAGGAATACAGTGGCACAACTGCCTTGCATTAAGCGCCAAAGCCTTGAAGAGCTACATGATGTTATGAAATGAAAATTCTGCCATACTGAAACGATGACTTATTCTAATAAAAGAACCTCTTCTCATAGCGCAGTTTTTCACCACCGTGGATTCTTTAATTGGGAAGAGAATTTCAAGGACATAGCCTGATTACAGATACAAAAAATCCTTCAGAAGAAAATGATATCCAGAGAACTAAACGTATTTTTAATCTCAAATGCTCTGTTTAATTCAGCACTTGCATTGAAATTTATCGTTGTTCTAATTTTATTTTTCACAGATCTAATTGCAATGCCAGAAGAGCGGGGTTTAAATTGCCCTTAATTTGAATTAATAAATTAAAATGATGTATATAGACATGAAGAAAATTCCTTTGGAATAGCCATTTGCTTTCTTCTATAGGTTTGCTGGAATAAAAACAGAAATAGAGATAATTTTTTCTCATTCCACACTCACTACTGATTCTAAAGGATCAACAAACTTAAGATAAATGTAAAGCTAAAATTGCTTTGTTAGATTTATGCACTGAGTAAAAGGATTGTTTATCCCTGTGAACCACTGAGTGAAAGGATTGTTTATCCCTATGACCCAGGTGGTCCTGATATAAACTCCAAGACATGAATATACTGATAAAGTGAATTGAAGCAAAACACTTCAACAACCAGTGAGCAGTAACTCAATATGAAGCTACCTTGTGGTATGTTCCAAAGTTTGTTCTGGGTCAAGGGTGAATAAGTTCCAAACTAGGGTTGCCATAGGCTGTGGTCACTCCTCACCTCCTTGCTGTATATATCACTAAAGCTTTCATGCAAGCACATCTGCCAGCTTCAGCTGCAGCTTAAATGTTGATCAGTGTTTTCCAAGGGGATCATGGGCTCAAAGAGTGGTTTGGGCTGGAAGGGACCTTAAAGATCATCTACTTATAACTCCTCCCCACAGGCAGGAATGGCACCCACTAGACCAGGTTTCTCAAAGCCCCATGCAACCTATCCTTGAACACTCCCAGGGACAGGGATCCACAGCTTTTCTGGGCAACATGTTCCGGTGCCTCACCACTCTCACAATAAAGAATTTCTTCCTAATATCTAATCTAAACCTACCCTCCTTCAGTTTAAAACCATCTCCCCCTTGTCCTATCACACCCTTGTAAAAAGTTCACCTCCAGCAACTTTAGGTACTGGAAGGTGTCATAAGATCACCCTGGAGCCTTCCCTTCTCCAAGCTAAACAACCTGTCTTCACAGGTGAGATGTATCAGCCTTCTGATCATCTTTGTGGCCTCCTCTGGACTCACTCCAACAGGTCCATGTCTTTCTTATATTGTGGGCTCCAGAGATGGATGCAGTACTCTGGGTGGAATCTCACAAGTGTGGAGTAGAGGGGGAAAATCCTGCTGGCCATGCTGCTTTTGATTCAGCCCAGGATATGGTTGGCTTTCCATGTACAAGACCTTACACTGGGCCTGATTGATCTTCATGAGGTTCACAGAGGCCCACCTCTCAAGCCCGTCCAGGTCCTTCCAGATCCCTTCCCTCCAGTGTGTTGACCACACCACACAGCTTGGTGTCATGAACAACCTTGCTGAGGGTGCACTCGATCCCACTGTCCATGATGCTGACAGAGATGTTAAACAGTGACAGTCTCAACACCTCTGATGAACAACACTCATCAGTGATCTCAAACACTGAACTGTTGACTGCAACCACCCAGCCAATTCCTTA
Source organism: Corapipo altera (assembly GCF_003945725.1). Lineage (NCBI taxonomy): Eukaryota > Metazoa > Chordata > Aves > Passeriformes > Pipridae > Corapipo > Corapipo altera. The sequence continues at coordinate 13,600,201 of NW_020884883.1, read as the reverse complement.
ACAACAAAGGAGTCCATCTGCCAAATCCACGTCTCTCCAATTTAGAGACAAGGATGTCATGCGAGACAGTGCCAAATTCTTTGTGCAAGTCGAGGTAGATGACATTAGTTTCTCAGTTTCCCTTTATCCACCAAGACTCTAACTCTGTTGTAGAAGGCCATCAAATTTGTCAGGCATGATTTGCCCGTAGAGAAGCCATGTTCCTGTTACCTGGGATCTAAAGGAATCATTCACTTAAGTAGCAATTTAAAGGAATAGTCCTCCTATAATACTTTTCAAGAGGAGGAAATGATACGGGGCGGGGTCACTATGGGAAAGAACGTGTGCATGTGTGGGGGAAAGATGATATTACCTACTGCAACATCTGGTAATGAGAACAGTTGTCTGAACCTAATTTGATAAGTCATAACTCACTTTTCTTGACTAATGCTTTGACCAGTACCTTCACAAGTATACCCTGTCCAATTTTTATTTCCTGTGTGAGAGATGCAAATCCCCTACCTAACCTCCCATCCCATGCTACTGTGTATTTTTAATTAGTTGATCCTCAAGTAGTTTATTATGAATAACAGCATTGTATTATAGCTCTGTCCTCAAGACCAAAACCTCCCTGTTAATCAATTCACTGTGATTTATGAAAGAGATGGGAGGATTCAGTAATGCTTCATGAAATTCGATAAGAAAAGAAAATTTTTTGTGTTTAGTGTTATCATTTATATCTCTCTTTGGCTTCATCTGTATTGCATCATTACTTCCAATTTTTTTCCTCTTGATATCAGTAGGAGAAAAAAGAGGCTTGGGAGAGGAGAAAGTGGATTTTTACAGATTTACTTAAATTATAGGCATGAGGAACCTTTTGTCTGACCAGAATTAATTAGACCATAAAGCCCCTGCGGGATGATCCCATCACCAGGTGCAGGAATCTCCATCTGAACTGGAGAATCTGTCTGAGGAAGATATCCAGCCCAGATGTGTCATTCTGAGGGCATGATTTGCTCTGTTAAGGACAGTCAAGAGCATCCCATCGCATATTGGCACATCTATTATGACGTGCATATATCTATTTACAACCAGATGCATTGTTTAAAACCCAGAACCTCCATTTGTGTTGGTGACAATGCTAGAAATCTATCCACTGCAAGATTACAAGTAATGTATCTCATTGTAACTGAGTAGCATAGCTGACTATTGAGGCTTTATCTTTTAACAGAGATGGACTTTTTAAACACCTAAATGTTCTTATAGCTTTTTTCCTCCTACCTTATTTAAAAAAAAATATATTTTCTGCCTCTTTATCAAGGCTTTTGTGATGGTCCCACCAGGACTTTGTGAGCTTTTCTTCCATGTCCCCCTGTTTATATCTCAAAATATCCCATTGTTTTTCCATTTTTTTTTCCATTCTGGGGAAAAAATACATATCCTATGCCTTAGATGCTTTAATCATATTAAAATAATAAAATCTACAAAATGAAGACCTTCAGCTTGGATTCAGTCCATCTAACTTTAGGCACCAGACCAACTTGCCTAGGGGTTCATACTCCTCAGCTCCCTATACAGGCAATGAGCGTGTCTGTCTGCATCTGTTGGTTATAGATGAAAAATAGGCTCCAATTTAGATATCTCACTTTTATGTTCAAATGATGTAAGGAGATGCAGAAGAATAGTCTATAATCCTAGTTTCCATGACAAAAACCAGCCTCCCGGGCAGGATGTCCTAACCTTTCCTAGAAACTCAGCCATATCTCATTTCTTTACCTTCCCTGTAAACTAATGTGACGCACTAGTATACTCACACCTCCAAGTGCACTTGGCATGGGAGAAAAGGGGAAAAGATGGATTTTAAAAACAGCTTTTAACAAAAAGCACAAACTCTTTTATAAAGTCTGGACATTTCTTTTGAAGATCAGCTTGAAATAATAAGGAGGGTGGGGAGGGGAAATCACTGAGAGGTATTAGAGCAATATAGTACTGCAGGAGCACATCATAGGTTTTGGCTATTTGTACCAAACAAAGTTTAGCATGTCACCTAGCAGAATGCTGTAACGAAACTGGTAAAATGAAATTTAAAAATAGAAGAGAAAATGCCAATGTGTTTGTCATTAAATCTCTTTCAGAGCTATAATCCATCCTCGACTTTTCTTTGTTATATTTTCCCTTTGTGGATACATGCCAGAAAAAACACAGTTGTTTAGGCAGAAAAGGAGGATAACAAATAGTACTTGTGTGTTCTTGTGTGAGATGGATGAGACGTGGCAGGACAGGGCTTCACTTGGAAAAGATGCTGCATACGAGTCTGACTTTCACACTTGGTGTGTGGGACCCTGTTTCTACAGTGCCATTACTTTCATGGGAGTTGGCAGAATCCGAAACCAGTTCTGGCCCATTGCTCCAGTTGTGAAAAACCCTAGAAATAACAGTGTTTTAACATTGATTTGCAAAGCAATTGTGATACCTGTTTTCTTTTAAATTCCCTCTGAGAGAAAATGATAGCAGGAAGCCTGTCCCATAGCTGAGGCTCTGACATGAGACTTGTGATTTCTCCTTCCAAGTTTGACATGCTCTAGGTAGGTGACATGGATTACACTTCTGAAGGTAACAGGGGTATTTTGTAGACTCAGTTGTAAATGGGGTTTGAGGGTCCTCAGATCATTTGTGACACAGGCTCAAGACCTCCAAATTCCTGCACACAAAATTTAGCGTGTTCTTTAGTTTCTTCTCCCATAAGATGAAATCGATGGCACTTCTTTTAGAGAGAATTTAGGAACTCAACTGTCTGTTCATGCTAGCAATAGATGATCAATTTAAGAATTATGGTTTAGCTACATATGTTGCACTCTCACGGGTCAGCAATGTGCAATGTTATATCCATGAAGCATGGTGCTAGGTAAAATATTGGCATCCTGAGGGCCTCAGAAATGCTTACAGAGGACTTGTCATTAAAGTGCAACTAGTTTTTCTCCTGAGGATCACAAAAGACCCAGGGAAACTGCACAATTTTCAATGTGAAATTTGGGATTCTTATGATGCTTCATTTCTTAGAAACTGCTCTATCCAGTGAAGTTACGTAAGGTCCTGAATTTGGGCTCTTCTTGGATAAGTCTGTACTAATAAATCAAACTGTGCAAGGAATGTTCCCTGAGAACTGTAACTTTATCGTTTATAGTGTTACTAAAAGTAATCTGTGACATGCTTTCAGCCCATGCTGCCTAGCATCATCCTGATCAATGCCCAGGAATGTCAGCATTTAAGACAGGATTATTCCCAGCAGACACTCTGGTTGTAGCCATCTTGATTTGGAGGGCAGAAGATTTGGAGAAGATGGATTTGGAACAGCCCATGCCAGTTGGCTTCTGAGCTAGAATGCAGTCCAGGGTGCATTCAATGTATAAAATGTTGCAGGTGTAGCCTGAAGGTCTGGGATCTTTCATGTCGTGCGAGCACCATAAAAAGTCATTGACACAGACATTTTTTTCTGACATACTATTCTATCAGTTAGGCCTTCAGTTTCTTAAACCCTATTTAAATTTTATCTATGTTTCTCTCTCTCTCTTTTATTTATACATGTATATTTGTATATTTATGTATACTCATAAAATTATGGAATGATTTGGGTTTGAAGGGACCTTGAAGATCATCTAGTTCTAACCCCCTGTCATGGGCAGGGACACTTTCCACTAGATCAGGTTACTCAAATCCCCTTCCAACCTGTCCTTGAACACTGCCAGGGATGGGGCATTCACAGCTTCTCTGGGCAATCTGTGCCAGTGCCTCACCACCCTTACAGTAAAGAATTTCTTCCTAATATCTACTCTAAACCTGCCCTTGTTCACTTTAAAGCCATTCTCCCTTGTCTTGTCACTCAATAGGCTTGTAAACAGTCTCTCTCCAGTTCTCTTGTAGTCAATTTAGGTGCTGGAAGATGCTACAAAGTCTCCCTGGAGCCTGCTCTTCCCCAGGCTGAACTTCCCAAACTGTCTTGGCCTGTCTTCATAGGAGAGGTACTGAAGCCATTATATATGTATATATATGTTGTAATTTTTCCTAACTAAAAAATAAATGCTTGAGCTAACAGACTTCTCCTTTTTAGTAGAGTCACAGAACCATATGAACCAATAATTGACTAATTTTCTGTGGGATTGTACCAAGATCTAATTCTGGAGCTACACAGTTTGCAGTCTATGGGATCGATTTCCTACATTTACATGTGACTCGTCTGTGAAGTGTTATCAGCAACAAAAGAAGGTCAGATGAAATAATCAGATTCCCTATAAAAATTGCAAATATTGCTGCTCAAGATCCCAATTTAAAATCTCAGGGAGAAAAAAAAAATCAGTTTCTTTGCCTTTCCTGACCCATGTGCTCCATCAAAAAGTACTGTCTGATACAAAAGATGAAGAAATTGAAATTCTTTGTTTCTAGATAATCAAAAAAATTTCTTTGGCAATAGCAATGAGCTACTTTTCCGACCTTTTGCACAAAGGGCTCTTGGGTTAGAGTTGTTTTCATGCCTCCCTGCTCCTTGCTTTCCCCTAGAGCACTGATTTTGCAGCACCCTGGGATGAAGCCCGGGGACTTGATTCTTGCTTGTTTCATTATCACTCTCAGTCAGAATCAGTGATGATTCTGAGGAGCAGTGCTGAGGGGAGAGAAGTCACAAATGGGCAGACATAGTTGTTTTATCCCCCAGCACATGGCACAGGGCTGCAGACCTGCAACAGTCCTACAGCTGATACATGTGACAGATCATACAGGTGCTTGAGTTTAGTGACAGAAGGATGATCTAAAATGAAAGCAGTGTAGGAATAGAATAGTTCACCATTTGAGTACCACTGTTTTTTGGGATGCTTATGTTACCTGTATATATTGTTACAGGTGCTTATCTGTATTTACCTCCATCTCCTTCTCCTCTTTATCACTGCTTTCATCACATTAATGCTTTTTTTCCTTATTATCTCTTCATTCAAGCCCCAGAAGCTTTTATTTTCACTGGATGTTAAACAATTTTTACCTTAAAAAGTAAAACAATTTTTACCTTAGCTCAGGCAAGGAGCTTTCCTGCTTATTTGCCTGCTGAGTTTCTGCTGAAGGCCTGAGGGATTCAGTCTGCACACAGACAAGGCATGCGTTGCTTCTCTCTGTTATGGTTCTGTTGTTACCAACACCAACTTGTTACATCCCCCATCTGACTTGCTTTCACTGCAGTGCTTCAAATTCCCTTGACATGTCTTTGCTTCAAGGAAAGGTCCTTATATAGGGATACAGGGGCTAAACTCATGGGTATTTAACAAAAGGATTTCCTTTTTTTTTTTTCCCGTAGTCTCCCAATATTTGTTAAAACACGTTGTATTGATTTTCCTTAAAAAATGAATAGCCTTTCCTCCCAGTTTTTTTTCTTAACTCCCCACAATGGGAGTTAAGATTGAAAAGGCAGATTGACCATCCTGCTGTCATGCAGCTGAACCAAGGTTGATGCATGTGTCCCATAAGCCACAGATGTTTATTCTTCTAAAATAAATTGCTATTGGAGTATTTTTTTTATTTTTTTTCCAGAGTCTTTATTAAAACAATTTCTAATAAAGCATTTGTATGACTGGAACAATAAAACAGAAAAAAAAATCCATCTCTCTGAACTTAAGATGTGCTGCTTTGTGCACATATCTATTTTGTTAGCAAATGGAAATATCCACAAGGAGCTAATTTTTTTTTTACTTTCAGATCATTCCCTTTTACTAATCAGATGAAGCTGAAAAAATCTGGATCAACATTATTCATCCTGTAAACCCCAGCCTCAAGCCAGTGTGACAGACTCTCCTGGTTCATGTATGATGTTACAAGTGCTATGTGTGGAGAGGGTTTGTGGCTGCATCCTATGGCATGGTGTGTGGAGGAGGGAACCCCTATGCATGCTGCTACGAAGCAGCACACAGAGCTTCTACATTTACCTATGAAGTGTGTTAGTGAGTCAGTATGAATAATCCAGGTGATTAAGCAGGAAAAAATTATTAGTAGTAGTATTAATCATTGTAGGGAAAACCTATGAGGTAGTTTTAGGGGCAGGCTCGGTTTTTTTTGCAACTCTTATCCCTGTTTTAGATTTTATAAGGTTATCATTTGCCTTTACTAGTACATACTACTGCTCCTTAATTTTTTATAATGGGATAGACAAGTATGGTATTTTTAATATAAAAGGCTGTAAACTTAAACTAATTTGCAAAGCTATCCTAGCTCCTTTATTATCTCATTATTACAGCATTTGACATTGTTGTGAAACTTTAAGGGTTCCACTGGTTGTTCCCTTCTCTACATCTTGGTGCAAAAGTTACTGGGGTGAGGCTGGAACAGAGACAGGTCCTCCAGTGGCCTCATTTTCCTTGGAAACCGGGACAAAAAATCAGTGTGGATTCACTATTCTGATCTGGAAGTTAAGGAGAACTAATTTCCTCTGTGCTGTTCATCACAGACTTCCAGACCCGCTAGGATTCCTTTTTTAAGCTCTATTAGCAGGGATTTTGAATTGTTGCTGTCTGAGATCTTTCTCACCTGTACCCAAAGCTGGTCAGTTTAGCTCCATTCACATGGCTGGAATGAATGTGAATGCATCCATAAATAAGCAGTCCCTGTTCCAGGGTGCTTGTTTAAGCTTGTGTTTTAAGTAGTGCTCACACATAGGCCTATGTTTAAGAATGCAAATAGTTCTGCCGACTGCACTCAGCTACTCATATGGTTAACGTTATGCATGTGCCCAGGAGCCTTGCTGATTTGTGGCCTAAGGTCGCATCTATTAAAGCACATAACAAAACACTAAAACCTCTCCTACTTATCCAAACCCTGTTAATCTAAACTACTTTCATGTCTCTGTTCCATTTGGCTAATCAAGGCTTCAGCAGAGTTGCTCTGTGAGGATAAATACAGAAACGGTTGAAGTCTGCCCTCGACAAAGTACTTCTGGCTCTCAGTGCCTTTAATGAGAGCCCCGAGTGTGTAACTGAGGTTGGAATTTGGCTCTAATGAAAGGTGGATTTTTCAAATCTTCTGTGAAGTGCCTCACAAAATAAGGGGTTTCAGTTTTTATGCCCACACATCATATTATACTTACAGTTACCTTTGGCTGAACGAGTCCTGGAATTTCTTGCTATCACATCCAAAAAAATGACACATTGAATTGCATATCAGCTGCATATATAAGAAAAGATTTTTCTGTAGGACAACATGAGATTGTCAAGGTTTGTATTGAAAATGCTACTCGGATTATCCCTTGTGTCTCAATTTCAGTTCAGTTTTTCTACTCAGACTTTTTTTTGTGTGTGTTCATTTGTTTTTTTTTTTTTTAATAACCTTGAGGAGATGAGCATCTCTAACTGCGGATCTTCTCTTGTCTGCTGTGGAAAAAAGGAAAGACAAACAATTGTTTTAAAAAAGTAGGAGCTTTAATTTTCTTGTCAAGGAATTATTTTTCATTGATGGTGGAAGCTTGATAGATGCTTATAGACAGCTTAAAAATACATGTAGTCTTGAACTATGAGAAAAACATCAATTAAAAATGTATTCAACTTGCTGATATTTTACAAGCAAGGTGTGCTCAGATGTGGGACTACATTGAGAAGATGTTGACAGTGAGAAAAAAAATCTTTTACTTGTGGTTCAAAACCATCTTTGTGCATTCAGTAGATGAATGTATTTTCAGTAGTTATATTCTGAGATCTGCAGGATCTGAAACAGATAGAGCCTTCCTCCTGAGAAGCAGTACCCAAGCCATTTCTTAGAAAATAAATTAAGAGAATTGTCTAGGATGAATGGATTACATTCCTCCCTGGACAGATTTATCTCTTCACATGGACTTCAGAAGGGAGATCAGTGGCTAATTTAGACTAGGCACATAACTTTGAAGGGTTTAAAATTAATGGGGTAAATCTCAGCCAGGGTGTCTGGCTGTGTGCTGGAGATGGTTTCCGAGAGCTGAGGGTCTTCAACACCTGAAGGAGAAATACCCAGGCACTTATTGCTGCTGGAATCAGAGTGAGTTAGGTGCTTCTCTCAAAGGTGCTAAATCACTTAAACTAGCCTTCAGGCTGACCAGGCTGGAGAAATAGGTGGACATTAGATACCTAAATCTCAGGAATTGTTTCAGTCCTCATGCAGCTGTTATGCCAGAGACTTTTCTCTGGCCCTGTTCCTTGGCCTGGTATGCCCCCATTCACACCAGTCAACTCTCTGACTGTAGGATGGACCAATGCCTGACCAGAAATTACCCCACCAACAGAGGTCTTACATTCTTTGCTGTCTGTTGACTCACCTGTGAGAGAAGGATGAGACCACTTTCACTGCTATTTCTCTTGTGCCGGGCACTTTTTGGAGTAGGAGGAAACTATTTTGCAGTTTGGAATGAAGGGTCACTCGGCCACGCCCCTGTCTCCATCTCTTCCTCATGTAGGACCAGGTGCACAGAAACTCCCTGTAGCCTAAGATCCATAGATGGAGATAAGTTCCAGCATTGCATGGATCAGTTGTTTTGAAGCTCCAGAGTAAAGTCATTGTTTCTGCTAAACCTCATTTCCTAACTTAACTCTTTCTGAGTCAGGAGTCTGCTTTTTATGTTCGGTGGGTGTTGGTGTTGGAAACCCAGAGTGTGTAGCTTAGCTGCAAGATTAAAAGGCTTTTGCAAACTGTTCCTAACATTTTCAAGGATTTAGATAAGATATAATTGCCACTGAGTTTTATCACTTGATGATTGCTGATGCTTTTAAAAATTAAAATTATTGAAAGAACTACATAGTCTCAGTCTTTTTGTATTTAAGTTGCTCTGCTAATTTCTCAGTGAGGTTGTATTTCTTTTCTCAGTAGGAGTATACCTTAATTGCATGAAATTATCTGATTTCTCAGTAAGAATTATTTTCCAGATCTGACTTTTTTTATGAGTGCAGGGTCCCAGAGGGATCTACATTTCTAAATTTAAAAGCAAGCTAAGTATATAAGTACTTTTGGTAATCTGGGCAAGAGTTGATATTTAGTTGATTTTGTGGCAAGCTCTCATAATGATGCTATTTGGATCACAAACATTCAAGAAGAATATTTTATTTTAATGGATATTTTGTCTGAGAAGCATTTTATTACTAGGGAAGGTTACCTATCTAACACAGATTTTGGGTTAGAATTAAACAAAGCTTAGAAATGTGTATTCATAGTTGAAACTTAAGGCACAAATTCATCTGTTTTCAGTGAAGGTAAAAGTTACTAATTCTTTTAATGTACAGATTCTTCTGCATTTGGAAAGAGATTAAGACAATAATATTATAGATTTATTTTTTGTTTTCAATACTGGTACAACCTTCCTCCCCTTCGAAATTCTTCCTGTCATCATAGCAATTCAGTGCTGCTGATTTAGTGAATAGGATTGAGGGAGACAAGCAATTCAGCATGTCGAATTTGAACTCTGACCTTCCCTTTGCATTATTGCACAACTTCTTAGTTTTGCTAATCAAAAAGCATTTGCCCTCCCCCTCTTTTCTCAAATGAGCTTAAACTCGAAATATAGAGGGACAGGGAGGTTTTGGAAATGATCAGGAAAAGACACCTGTATGTTTCTCTGGTTTGGCTCTGTGTTAAGCATTTCTTATGCATCTGAAATCTGATATTATTTGCATTGTTCTTCAAATATCAAGATAGGACTAAATTCCTTAAGAATTTATGCTAAATGCTGGAACGTGTCCAAGAGCCTGACTTCTCATATGCTGTCTTTGGCAATATTGAGCTCTTGACATATGAATCATGATAAATTGAGATGGACAAGACATCAAGTGCTTTTTAGCTCTACAACAGTAAATTCACAGGGACTTCCAGTACAGTCGTGCACGTTGTGAAAGACCACAATGCTCTTGCTGGAGCTGTGGCGCACTTAGTGCTTGCTAGCATTCCATTAGGTCATACAGTGGGAAAAAGTACAAAAATAACAAACTTGTTAGTCTGCTAATTGCAGGCTTGTTAAGTGATATTCCATTTCTGGTGTTTCTTTTTCCTCTCCACTGCTCTGATTAATGACTATTCAAAACAAATACAAAAAAGTCTTCTGTAAAAAAAAAACAAAACAAAAAAACCCCAAAAACCCCCACATTGCACCTGAAGGATCTTTTACAAGATTTCCTAATGCAAACTCTGCACATGAATATGTAGCTGCAGGACCAAAAACACCACTGCTGTGTCCCATTGCATCTAGTCACAGAGGTGATATTCAACTTTCAAGAAAATCATAAGGATTGTGACAGGATTGTGACAGGATTGCTCTGAATTTGGGCTTTCCTAACTGAAAATTGTGTTTCTTGTGTTCTTTTAGCACAAGCATTGTCTGTGTAGTTAGGACCCTTCCCTTCTCTGTGCTTTGTGATAGGAACCTGAATGTCAGTGGAAGTCTCCCACAGACTTTGAGGACTTGTGGATAGATCTAATGCAGTAGGAACTCTCAAGCCTCTTGTTTCAGTGGAAGAAAATTATTTTGTTTTGGTAGTTCATGAGAGAGGATGTTTCTAAGAGCATTGAGGATTTTGATAGCAAGTACTTATTAAGCAACATTTATTACTATTTGATATGGACACCCTCATGTAAAATAACAGAATTTTGTGTTAATCTATTTCGGTCATGCCATTGCTTTAATATTACTGTATTTCATAAACACATAATCCAGAAACACTGCTGAGCCTTCAGGGATTTTCTCAGCTAGACCAGCTAGAACTCAGAGTTCTTACAAATAAGTGCTCACAAAAATTTCCCCCAGTTAAGTTGAACATTTTGAGCATCGTTTATGGTATATTTCCTACAGAGGATGGGAAAGTGCCTCCTCTCCACACTGAGCAGACAACTCCACTAGACAACAACTGTAGGCATCCCTGCCAAGTGCCATTTCACTTAAAACCAGGATTTCACAGGGCCACCCAGGGATGGGTTTCCTTTTAAGAGTGGTGATGCACTGGAACAGGGTACCCAGAGAAGTTGTAGATGCCCCATCCTGGAAGTGTTCAAGGCCAAGCTGGATGGGGCTTTGAACAACCTGGTCCAGTGGGAGGTGTCCCTCCTTGCACATGGCAGTGGGGCTGTATTAGATGATCTTTAAAGTCTCTTCCAAACCAAACTCTTCTATGATTCCTTGAAAAATCTCAAGTGTTGCTACTTTTAAACAAACACTTTTTGCTTGCTGCAAACCAAAGTCCTTTTCTGCAGAATGGACCCTCCTCTGGAGCACAAGTCAAACAAACCCTTTGCAGTTTTCCTTTCAAAAAGCATTTATTTTTGTCACTAAAATGAAATAGAGGAATTTAATAAAAAAAATGGTCTGTGTTGTGAAATTCTTTACTCCCTGTTGGTTGTCTCTGAGCAGATCAGCACAAGGTCCTCCTCGCAAATCATGTAGGTTACACCTCATATAACTCATCAATGTTCTGAAATATAAGAAAGAACTGCAGGCTGATCTTTGGTATGCAAATATTATCACTCTTTGAAAAAGAAAAATTATTACTCTTTGAAATGAGGCAAGGGGTGTTGTGGGAAGACATAACACTGAACAGTTGAAAATAACAGCAAGGGAGAGCTCCAGAACTAACCATTGCAACTGCAAAGACACCAGCTCTCAGCCACTCTCCAGCTATGCTCTTTGAGCATGTCTGCAGTTTAACAAGCCATTTACCCCTTGTAACTTTACCATTCTATGAAAAATGACTCACAGATGAAATTCATCAGTTTGACATGGAAGGATGCCATTTATGGGCAGAAACTGTATGTTTTTAATCTGGGGACAAATTTCCTATTACTTTTGCAATTGCAATTGGCTATTTTGAGGCTGTGGTGCCTATGTCTTCTGTAAACTGGTAAGTTTCATTGACTTCAAGTCACTAATTATTTCCTCAAAGATTTTTAACTAGATTGAAATCATGCCTGTGAAGATGCAGGGCCTTGTCCTCACACCTAACTTTAGTCACCTGGGTTTTCTCATAGTTCATGATGGGACAACTTAGCTTTAATGCCCACCTCCATTGACTGCTGGTGGTGTCTGAATGAGTGGACAGTCTGTCCCTTTTCTACCTAGGTAGAAAAGGTGATGAAAAATATTGAAAACTGTACTCAGCTTTAAATTGGGAGCAACACCATTTAAACGTGGAGAGCGGATCTTTTTCATTTTAAATTAAAATGGTGGTTTTCTGCCTTCCCATGGGTATCTGCAAGAAGCTTTGATGATTAATGAAGTATTCTTCACAGTTTACCTTCCATTAGAACCCCTTTGTCTCTTAATTATTCATTTTAATTATCTTCAGTCTACCTTTTTTTAATGTAGTTTCTAGTGTTATTTATATTTAAATACACTTTATGGGGCTTTTTGCACACGGTGGATAAGAATTTATATCCTTACTTAACCAAACTGGCCTTTGTTGCCCTTTTCTGTGTTTAGATTATAACCAGGATGAATTTCACTTGTGGTCTCTCCAGCTGTTTTTTAAGTAGTTCTCTCTTTTCTGCAGCAGATTTCCTTCACATTAGAAGATTCCAATCCAAATTCCATAGGGTATTTTGCCTTCCCTTTAAATCAGTTTCCCTTCATGTTTCTCTTCCACGGGTCCTAGCTCTTATGAATCCTACAATGCAGTGTTATAATTAGAACTATGTGAACACAGTACTTCCCTTTCTCAGAGGTTCCTACAAACATTTGTTTTGGGTTTCATCCACATGAGCTCCCATTCCTTGATAATTTTGACTTTGAATTTCAGATGTGAACAAACCAAACATCAAGATCAAAGTCATGAGGTCAAACTCAACTCCAGTCAATTAATGTTAGAAATCCCTGAAACAAAAGAAAACAAAACTAAAACAAAACAAACAAACAAACAAAAATCCAACAAAAAATCCCAAACAAAACAAACAGAAAGGGCCCACCAAATTTTGCATGATTTTGGGGTAAAATCCAGAGTCTAAATGCTGACATCAGTAGTTACCTGTCCATAATGAAAATTTCAACATAGAAAATCTGTGCTTCACTTTTAGGATATAAACAGTTGACCTGTATCAGGGGTTCATAGCCCACTTTTTTAGCCTGCAGCGCAGTACCTGGGAGCACCTTCCCGTCTCGACAGGCTGGGTGAGAGCTCCCTCTCCTGTTTCCATCTGGATTAGGCTGGGCCCTCGTAACCCCCACGTCTGGCCAGGCAGGTTTTCCTAGTATCAGACCCATCTCAGTATGCTCGTTTTCCAGGTTAGATAAGAGCAGCCTCGAGTTACCCTCCTTTCACAAAAAGAAATTATTCCACTCTCTTATTTTTGTATTGTTTTTATTTCTATCTCTGATTAAATAGTAAACTCCATTCTTGGAGACAACCCAAACTGCCTAACACCAAGCCATGCGGTATTTATTGAAAAGATATTTCAGTAGAGAATAGGAACCTTAGAACATTTTCTTTCCCAATTTCATTTAGGTGCTTCTATTTTTTTCAAAAAAAAAAACCCAAAAAAAACCGAAAAAAAGGAAGATAATTTGGAACAATTTATTTACTTAATTAATTTTTATTTTATATCTCTTTGTAGGATGACAGAATGAAAACAGACATATTAACTGAGAGGAGTAAGAATGTTTGCACTGAAATCCCTAAAAAAAGGCATAATGTCCTGTCTTAAGAGACAGAGGTGGTCATTTCGCTATGGTCCTTCACTTTAATAGTTACGAATACATTGAAATTCTAACTCCTCAAAACTGATTTACAATTTGGTAATGTCTTTTCCTCTATTCTTTGAATCTATTCCTTGAACCTATTCCCAAATCTATTCCTTGAATCACTGAAATTGTACTCTTTTTTTTCCTTTGTGAAGCAGCCCAACCATAAAGAAAACAAAAATTGCTCCATTAATCCTACAATTATCAGTTTCTTATTCTTACTGTGTGGACAGGCCTACAGATGGAATGTCATCTCCTTGCTCCCAAGTTTGGCAACTGCTGTGAGTTACTGCCCAGGCACCCAACCTAGTTTGTGGTCACTGTGTGTTGGATCTGGAACTGCTTAAAAAGGTTGGAATCGACTTAAAGCTTCATGTTGGTTGCTTTAGGAAGAGGGTAGCAAAAGGGCAGGGGAGCTTTAATTTATCTAGTGAGTATTGTTGACATTTTTTGTGTTAACAACATTAGGAAGTTGCTGACAGTTTGTTTTCTTTATTTTTTCTTGTTTTGCTTAGAATTCTTCCACAGGAATGGAGTTTTTCATGCAGAATGAAAGCAAATTGCAAGTCACAACAGAGTATAAGAAAAGGTGGAATTTTCCTTTCCAGACGTGGCATTTGCTGGAAACCATAAAAATGAAATAGCAAATTACAGAATGGAGATAATAGCATTTTAGAAAGCCACATTAAATTAGAACAGTTGAAGGCAAATTCTTTGCAGCCACTAATGCCAGATTGTGGATAGAAAGCCAAGAGGATTCTTAAAGATCTCTTTCTTAATTAATTTAACATTTTGCTTGTTGGCCTGCAGATCTGCCAGTGTGAATAAAGTGCGTCTTCCCTATGGGCTGCAGCTGTCTGGTTTGTTCAGCTTTGGAAGTGGTGCGGTTGGTTTTTCTGCCTGGGACAGGTTGGGATGGGGAGGGAGGCAGGGGCGGTGGGAGCCCACTGGAGGGCAACCGAGCTCCGTCTGTGTGACCCCCGCTTCTGCATGACCCTTTGGAAAGAGTTTTGATCTGAACTCTAATAACAGTTTACATTTCCACGTCCGTATTAGATCTGGGGTTTCATGAAGCGAGGCCAGCACTATATGTTTTTGCTCTCTCAAATATTACATCGTCTATTTATACTGTGTGTTTTTGTAGCACATGATGTAACATGACAAAATTTCAGCCATGTGCATCACACATGCAAGTCTGAGCGCAGCTGGGTTGTGTAGCATGGCTGAGGTAATGTCAAGAAATTTCATATTATATTTAAAATGACACCTGTAAAAATAATCTTCAATTTGTAATTTAAATACTGTAATACTCAATTATGTGAACTGACAGGAAGTGTCCCAGCGGTTTTGGAAAATAACATTCTTTTATCCATCGAACCTTTGATGCATTTTTGAACAGCCATAATGGAAGTTCAGATCATGACCTTCTGTTTTGAGAGACCCTAGTCAGGGAGGAATAAGATCTTCTCCCGAAGCAAGGTGAAGTCTTCTCTCTGCATATATTTTTGCTTTCTTGGAATGAAATGTCAGCTATGTACACCTCATCTTTATCCATGCTCGGGAGAGCTCAAAACTGTAAATCTAGCCTAATTTCTGATAGTGTGCTTTGCTTGTGGCAGCACATGCATGTCATCTGTAAATATAGATCCTGCTTTAGTCCTAATGACAGGCTTCGAAGGTTTTCCTGCAGGCTACATCAGTAGCAATCAGTCTATTAATGTGGGAGTGAGACTTGTGACTTGGCCGTTGAAAAAGCTCAGGAGTGTTCCAGATGCAGGAATAAGTTTTGGAAATCTATGAGCTGCTTCTTAAGTACGTTTCCTTTGCTTATTTGGGGGTGGAGGAGTTGGGGGGGAATGGCAAGATGTGGACTTTGTACAAGTCAGTTATGAATGTGATAGCCCTGGGATTTCTCCCACTGTAAATTACACCTTCTTCCCTAATTCTGTGACATTTCCCTTATCCATGAGCTGTTTCTTAAGGCTCTCATGAACCTTAATAGCACCCCCCCAATTGTACCTGTTATTGGCTTCTGCCAAATCTAACGGATCTCTCTTATGTCCTTTTCCATCATATACTTTTGAAATACTGAATGTGACTTCCAAAGAGTTGTGCTTTGTGCCACTTAAATAAACTCTGTTCTTTCCATTCAACTCTGGTAACCTGATACTGCACAATAAATGCTAATAAGTTTCCTGCAGAGTAGTGCTCTTAAGACAGCTTATTTTTCATCCCTCCTTTCATGTTGTGCCCTTATTGATGACTCAGTCCATAACACAAGTGTTCTTAAAGAAGATAAAATGTAAATAACAGTGAAAGATGCTGGTCAGATAAGGTACTCAGAAGGACACAGGAAATGCTTCATAAAGAACATTTTTTCTGCACCCAAAGTTGCCCCCTTTTAAGTTGTTATTACTGCCTATTACTCTTTGTAGGCAGTTAAGGAAAAAATGTTGCATTAAATAATTAACAACAGTAAATTAATGTTTTGGTCTACTGCAAATCGAGGACATATGCCTTTCCTGACCACCTTGCAGGCTGGACGGGGGTTTGTGTTACATTGATAAAAAGTTTTCGTAAATGTATTCTTTGTGGGTGGAACTCACCCGCAGTATTGCTGCAGGAGAAGGCCTGAGTGACCCCTGTGGATATTTGCACATGAGGACTCAGGAGGGAAAAGTATGTCTGACAGAGGGAAACTTTGTCAAGGAAACAAATGTGCAGTAACTGCCTGCCATGGCTGCACATGCAGGATGCATCAAAGCTTTGTGCTCCGTTTCCCTGGCCCGACAAGGGTGGCCCATTACCAGGGGCACCCAAGGGTACCCTTGCCCACATCACAAGCCATCTCCTTTCCTCTCATGTAGCTCCCACGTGCTGAGTTTGCTCCCTTGGAGAGGGAAGGGGAACACCTTCACTTACGTGTGCAGGTCCCCGGGAAGACCATCTCCCTACATGTTGTGCGGAGCAGCCTATGGAGGGAAGGGAGAGTTGAAGGGGCCACCTGCATAGTGGGAGAGGTGAGTGCAGGAGAGGAGGGGCTGCTCTCTGGGGCAGGAAGCCACAGCAGCCGGGGTCTGCTGGAAACACTGAGGTGTTTGATGTTGTTTCGTTACTGCAGGAGGTTGGGTGTAACAGCGCTGTGAGGCCGTGCTCGAGGAGGAGGCAGAGCTAACAGGGAGAACAGTAGACAGTGCCTGCACTGAAGGGCTCCCCAGACCGATGCTTTAATGCAAAAGACAACACAGCTGAGCCCCTTCTAATTCTCAGTGAGGAAGGAGAGCGCATCTCTCCCTGCAGTCTGCTGCCTCACGAGACAGACAGCAGGAAGGAAGTGCTCTGCTCTTAAAAGTTTGTTTCAGTCTCACGTTTTGAAAGAGCAGGTCACTTCAAAGTCCCACCATAAAATTACCACATGCCATCTGCTTGTTACAAATGTGCTCCTGCCTTGTTTCTGTGATCCAAATGTATGTATGTGCCAATTATTTATTTTATTTTTAAACAGACTTGTTCAGTTGTCTCCCACCCTTCCATACTTCTTACACTGAATATCTTCTCGGGATGCCAACTCTAGGGAAGGAGATGACCACATGTGCCTGCACTGCTCAGCCTGTCTGTTTGTTCAGATGTAAAAGGACCTCAGTGTCCATGACAAAATCCAGGGAGGGCAACTGTCAGGTTCCATGTGGTGCAAACGTGTTTTTTGTTAAAGCAGGCTAAATCTAGTGGCTGATATCATGCAGCTTTCCCAATGGTTGTAAGCCACAATGCAGTTCAGTGTAGGGGCCCTTGATGTGCTATTTCCAGAGCTGATGGCCTGGTAAGACTACTGGTTTGTCCTGCTGCATGTCTCAGACTACAGACTTTTACCCATATGCTCTATTAGCAACCTTTTTTGGACAGTTTTAAAATCTTCAGTCACTTCAGCCATGTGGTACCTCTCATTAGAGCTGAGAGGAGCAGGATTCAGTTTTTCCATCTGCTGTGGTTACCTAAGGTGTTGCTCATCTTGCCATGATTCAGGTGCCTAGTCCAGGTAAGTTATTCAGATTGTGTCTATAGTCAATGCAGACTTATCTGCACCTCCAAAGGGCATTTTTTCCCAATTCATAGAATCATAGAATCAACTGGGTTGGAAAAGACCTCCAAGATCATCAAGTCCAACCCTTGATCCAACACTGCTCTGGTTACTAGACCATGGCACTAAGTGCCACATGCAATCTCATCTTAAAAACTTCCAGGGATGGAGAATCCACCACCTCCCTGGGCAGCCCATTCCAATGTCTGATTACTCTCTCTGTAAAAAATTTCTTCCTAATATCTAACCTAAACCTCCCCTGGCACAGCTTGAGACTGTGCCCTCTTGTCTTACTGCTGGTTTCCTGGGAGAAGAGACCAACCCCCACCTGGCTGCAATCTCCTTTCAGGGAGCTGTAGAGAGTGAGGAGGTTCTCCCCTGAGCCTCCTCTTCTCCCTCAGCCTCTCCTCATAGGACTTGTGCTCAAGTCCCTTCACCAGCCTTGTTGTTCTTCTCTGGACCTGCTCCAGCACCTCAATATCCTTCCTGAACTGAGGGGCCTAGAACTGGACACAGTACTCAGTTGTTGAGACATATAGTAGGATGGGTTGGACACAATAATTTATTTTAGAGGGAGGTTGAACAAGAAGCTTAGATTAGATTGCTACAACCCCTGCATTTAAACCCTTGCTGTCAGAGTCCACTTTCTGTTAACACTGGATAATAAAACCTCTGAAGGGATTGTCCTACTAGGTTAATGGAGCATGGTCTCAATCAGAGCCTTAAAAATGTTTCCTTATAGAAACAGTAACTGATCTCAGTGGGGTTATTCCTGATTTATGCCAGTGTAAGAGCAAGACCAGTTCTCAGGTTTCCTATTGCATTCTAGCTAGCTCATTTTTCTCAGGGCACACTCATACCAATTTGGGGCTGAGTGCTTTACTTATTTGTATGACGTTTACATTTATTTTTAACCAGTGCTTGTTAAAAATAAACTTTTCATCAGTGAACAGTGTAGGGTGGACAGATGACTCACATGTGCTAGTGGGAGTGGGATGAATCAGCAACACCGTTTGATTTGTAGCACAGTCCTGAGTAGAGTAGATGTGACTTGAGAGACTGGACATGGTTCATCTTTTGGATTGTTATGGGTCTTGTCCCCAGCATCCTCTTTCAGCACACAGAGCCGTGGAACTCACTGCATTGTGAGGTGTAGAAGAACCTATGCCAAGCCAGCACTGGATGTATTTTCACCTCACTCTGGTATCAACACGTGCTTCTCATGGCAAATTGACTTGGTGTGGCAGTGCTGGGTTATAGCCCAGGTGTCTCAGTACAATGCCAACTCCAGCTCTGAAGGTGTGAGGGTTCAGCTTCTGGTCTGTGCTGTGTTTGGTGGTGGCTGGGATATCAGCTGGGCACGAGCTCTGCTATCGCACGCGCGTGTCACCTAAGTGCAAGTGTAGGTTGACTTTCCACCTCCCTGGATTTCCTAGGCATTTCCAGGAGATTAAACCCTCCAAAACATTATGTAGCCATGATCACACAATTATTACTGTATTCTTAAAGTTATATTGAGTCTACAGGTATACATATTTATGCCCTTCTGTTAACCCAACTATATGTTTTCAGGCCTTAAAGATGCAAGACATTTTTTATATTTGTTATTGAGAGCAGATGTGCCCAGTTCCAATCATATTCTACTGAAGAATGTCAGGGTTGCTAGAGGTCGAATGGTGAATGCCTTTCAATCTCCATTATTATTTCCTCCACTCAATTGCCGCAGCGGGGAGACTACAGTCGTTAATAGAGACCTTAAAAATATTCAAATATATTACAGATCAAAACCTTCCTTTGCACTCTTTCACTTGCCTCCTTCCACTCTTGAAAACTGCTCTGGCTATGCTGCTGATTCAACCTGGGACTGGAGCTGAGCTTTTGTCCAAATGCATCGACTGTGGACACTGAGGAGATGTCAAACCTGCTTTATAGTGTCATCTAACTTAGAAACCAACCCCTTTTGGGAAGGTGTGACCACACACCCTGTGGTGTGTCCTGCAGATGCGCTAACTTTCTGCCAGGACTTTGCTTTGCCCACCTACCTGCATCCACCTCTGCCTTTTCCCAGAAGGAGCACTCCCAGCATCCTTAAATGGGAGGTGCCAAAATCAAGTGCAGAATGCTTCAAAAAGCTCTTTTCTTTCTGAACAATATGCCTGACAGTGACCAAAAGGGAAGGGAAAAGTGCTGGAAGGGGAAGGACACAGGGACCAGACCTGTGCATAAGCCCAGTTCGGAAATGCAGCCTCAGTTTCCCCTGATATGCTCAGGAATGGTTCAGGGATACATTCAGGTTTCTTGCTGGCTCAGTTGAAACAACCATGTTGAAGACCAGAAAAGTCCAGTTTTAGATCTATGACAGGCTCTTCCCTTTCCCTCTGGGGCCTTGGAAGGAGGATTATGGAAGAACATGTGATTAATGCCCTCTCTCTGGGAGGAAGAAAACATGATTGTGCATTCTTTCCTAGTCCCGTCCATCATCCTTAGTGATGCTCATGGGGAAGCTTATTCCTTCACAGGCAACATTTGCAGAACTAATTTCAAAAAAAAAATAGGAGTGGTTTTAAATAAAGCAAACATAATTTTGCAGTTATCTGCAATGTTTTAACATTTACTGATTTTCTCACTCAGTCAGGGAAAATATTTCTCTCTCTCTGCAGAGCAGCTATTTAACTGTTCATTTTTTCCTATGGGACTTTTTGCACTGAAAATGCTCAGTGGGCAAACTGTCACCACATTGTGAAAGCACGAATTTGAAGGATAACTGGGAGATTTTAAAAAAAGTCTGAGCTTTGCTACTGTTTCTTGTCCTTTCTCAGTCAGGCCCCCACCTCTGCTGTGTGTTTCAAATGTTGAATATTTCTTCTATTGATTTCCTGTGTTTCTCCTTGAAACACAAATCAGGCACACAAAAAACTCAAAAACATTTCCAGTTTGGAAAGGAGACATAAGTTAATGCAATATCCTGGGTCAGGAGCCTTCTTGTGTTTAAGAGCACTGATAGGCCTGAGGACAGGGCTTCCAACTGGCTTTAGTGCCCTGGGTATTAGAGCAGGCCTGCCTACATTCTTTCCAAATCAGCCATTTTTAGGAGACTGTTAAAAACACCATTATTGAGAAATGGTGCCAAATCCAAAGCTATCAAATTCAGCACTTGCCACTTCATCCCTTCCTCCAAATATTAAAGTCACATACTGTGCTGCTCTTACCATGTGAGGAGTCCTAAAATAAAAACACTGTGAGCTTACACAGTGCTGACAGGATGGTGAATGTTGTACTCAGTCAGAAAAGGCAATTGCTTGGGAATAGGTTGGAAAATGATCTGAGAAAGAGCTGCCCGCCCCTTAGTTTATTCAAAAAATAAGCGGAGGAGGTCTCTGCATTGGGATCTCTACATCAGCTCACTGCAGGCTGAGGCAGGCTTATCATCACTTATAACGCTGGAAGCTGGTTTAATTTTCAGTAATTAAAATTAAGACACGATCAGTGAGTTTGACACCTGGTGCTGGAAAACTTTGTGACTAGTAAGGTTGCTCTGCCTGCCTGAGATAGTGGCAACATGCTGAGCAGGATGGCCAGCTCCTGCCAGACACCTCCAGGGGTGCTGGGGAAGCCCCTAAAGATGCATTTGTCCCAGAGGTGGACAGGAGTCACAGCTACTGAGAGGTGGACTCCTGCCTTTAGGCAACATCCCTCCTTTTGCCAGCACGAGCACTGCCAACCCTGTTTACCACACACCTATGGAGAATTTGGGACATCTGGGACTGGACGTGAGTGACCTCAGCAAGGTGAAGGCTTTGGCAGCAGTGTTTGGCTTAAATTGCTAATTGAGCAACACATTTTATATATGTATGCTTAGATCTCCTTTACGTCTAACAGCAGCAGCAGCCCAGCTTCACCTCACAGACATGTGGCGGCTGTGAGTATATCAGAGCACAGGAAGTGCTCTGATGGAGCAGGAATAGGGGCACCGAGCTACTGAGAAATATGAGGTTTAAAAGCCTGTACCCGCCTCTCAGGGTAAGTTAATAGGAAAGGTTTCACCAGGCGACTGCTTTCTTTGATAGATGAAGGACTATCCAGGGAGCAATCTGAGATACACATTAGGCTCTTGCACAAATCTGGGGAGTCATTTCAGTTGGAGCAACACTGAAGATTAAATATTATAGTTCACTGAAGGGGCTCTGAGTGGCAGTGAAAGAAGCCAGAATGCATTTACCTAAAATCTCACAGCAAAATATGGAGCACAGTGTTTAATTAACCTTTTTTTCTGATGCCTCAGGAAACACCAAAATGGACAGGCTTGCTCTGTCAGCCTTTGGGGAAACTGTAGGACAGTTGTTCCTCTCTTTAGTGTGAAGTGCACTGAGACATCAGGGATATGTCTTTATACATTAATTTGTGATGATGGCTAAAAAGTATTCAGGGCAATGGCAGCAAGTACCTGGGACTTCTGTGGTCTCAGCAAGGCTTTCTCATCTCCATGAGATGCATGTTCAGTGTGGGATGATTTATAACTGGGGCACTTGGTTCAGATTTTTAAATAAAGATGTCCCCTAGAGCAGAGAGCAGAAAGTGTTTCTTGATGAAAATTTATAGATTTTTTTCCAAGGAAAATCTTCAGCACTTTTTTCACAAAGCTGGACTATTTTCCACTTGAAAGCATCATATAGGTGCCTCACATCTCTAGTTTTCCGCAGGGTGGGCTGCCTGTACCAGGCTTACCTGCCTCTGTATGGCATCTACGGTGTGCTGTGGGAGTCTGACAGCAACATGAGCTCTTTGGGATGGTAGGGGCTCATTGACTGGTTTGGCAGGCAGAGAGTAGCAGAGCTGGGGAGTCATGTGAAGCTCTCATTTGTAAAATTAATGTTTCTAGCTTTTACCTCTGTTTGATTTTGCTTTTGTTGTTGTTGTCTGAAATCCCAGCAATTCTCTGTCCTATTTTGGTGTCAATTTGGTATATATTCTTTTTGATTTAGTTTCTAGATCCATTCAAAGCTATTTAGAAAAATACTATTTCCTGACTAGAAAACA
This sequence comes from Corapipo altera, assembly GCF_003945725.1. Classification (NCBI taxonomy): domain Eukaryota; kingdom Metazoa; phylum Chordata; class Aves; order Passeriformes; family Pipridae; genus Corapipo; species Corapipo altera. The sequence goes on along the minus strand of NW_020884883.1, from coordinate 13,577,402 downwards.
AAATGCTGGAAAATTTTGACATGTTCACCTGACAGCCCTTTCCACCTTGTAGAAGAAACAGCACTGAAGGGTAAAGCTGCCCTTGAAGAGCTCCAGAGTAACACTTCTAGTTTCATTTACGCCCACCTCTGGAGTTACAACCAGAATGCCATATTTTTACTGAAGTCTTATCCCAAGAGGAGGTTCCTCAGTGTTAAAGCAATGGCCACTCAGCAGTGGTGCCAGGGAGAACTATGGTGGTGTCAGGAGAGCCCTCAATGGGAGCTCCATAATTCATGGCTTAACTTGAATGCAGCATCACTACCCCACTGATCAGACTTAGTTTCTTTTATGCATTCGGTGTCAGAAGTGAGTGTGTTGATGGATAGATTCCACATTTTCTCTCTCTAAAGTAAAAGACCACTTGCAAGGGTTGCTTATAGCTACTGCTGGCCTCAGCAGGCCCCAGCAAGGTGAAAGGTCCTTGTTTCCCCAGAGGACTGACACATTAAGATGGCTTCATTTCATTAAAAGGGGATGTTGATCATTAGTTATGATCCAAATTTCTTTTTTTTTGGCAATCATTCAAAGTGTTCCCAGATGCCCATAAGGCTGTTGTTACCTGCAAATAAAACATATCTTTATAACAAGGACATTAATGTTAATGAATAATATCAAAACGTGCCATGTGCCTTTCCCAGGCCTTTTTTGCATTTTGATGGATTGAATGATGGAAGGGAAACATATGCTTTCCAGATTGAACCCAAAGAGCTTGCTAATTCAGAGTCCATGCTCCTTCAAGCTGCAGTCAAGCAGGGAATAAATTGGATAGCATTTGTTATCCACTTGGGATTAATTATTGAGTTTTAGAGGTAAGTAGCTGCACCAGTGAAGGTTACCAGCTTGGTCTTTAACATCTAGTTATAGCACTGAAGGAACTAGGAGAGAGGAACTGGTTAAATATGAATAATGTGGTTATTTCTGTCCAGCATAAACTGGGCAACAATGAAAGAGGTCAAATGTTCAGCTCATGAAATAGTATGTATGTATGCACTTTTGTTGAGGATTAATTCAATTGTATGAGGAATGGGTACTCCCTTCAGGTTAACATTAAAGAGTATTGAGAGAGCAACAGGAAAAATCTTTGGTTTTTTTATAGTTAGTGCCATAGTTGACCTGAAGCTGGTACTGTCTTGGAAAAAATGAGTATTGTTCCCTAAAGGACTCATGTCAACCTTGAGCTTTAGACATTTCAGAAAGGAATCTTCCATCTGTCAGACAGTACAGGGTTTGGACACTTGTCCCCAGGGTCTGCTTTGATTATGTGATGATGTTTTAAGGAAATTAGCTGATGACTGTGATAGGGAAAGAGCTGGATCTGAGCTTGAAAATCAGGCAGTTTTTTGTTTCGTTAAACACACATCTTAGCAGGAAGTTGAAAAGGTAAGGTCAAGAGAGGAAGGTTGTGCCAGGGGTGACAGTGAAAAGGTGATGGATTAAAAATATAGTCTGATTTAGCTATTTTTGAGATGAAATGAAAAATGAGTACTTGAAAAATGAGTTAATTAATCATCACGTCTTAGCTATTCAAAGAGCATTTCCAGTGATCCGCAAGGTAGGTTTTCATATTTTCTGTGGTCAGGAGCTGCAGAACATTATAACCATTTTCTTATTTTATTTGCATTCTTTTTTTTGGCCCTTCAGCCATATTACTATATGAACATGTGTGGTCCACAGGGACACTGTGAAAGGTGGTAAGTTTTCAGTCTTTTAGTAGTTGTATCTACTTTAGCATTTTGGCTTGAAGCAACACTGTGCTTTGGAAGTGATTGCCTGGACACTCCCATTTGCTGCATGCTGTTTCCATCCACAGAGTAAAATCTGTGTGCAAAAAGTAGACTGCTTTTAAGGTAGACTCAACTGGAACCCCTGCCCTAAGCTGGTATCAAGGATTTCCTCTAAGAGGAATGTAGGGATTCAAACCAGCCATAGGTCCCTCACACAGCTTCAGACCATGTGTGGGGAACTTTGGTCCATAAAGCCAGACTCAATCTAACCTCAAGGAACGCTCAGAACTGCAGTTGTCTCAGCAACAACTGATTTATGCTTTATGCCAAAAGTTTCACTCAATGCTCTCCTCTTTCCCCTTTTCAGTCCCTGTGACTTCATGCTGTTGGCCATTATCTTGTGGCTACCTCTCCAAAACAAGCTCTGCTCTGCTAATGACACTGAAAACAGAAAGACCCAGGCTTCAGCTTCTGCTCAGTTTTGGTGACAACTTGTGATAACGTGAGGGCTTGGTGCTTGTAAAAGCTGAAGAGGAGCAAGGACTTTGGTTCTGCTCAATGTGTAGCCAGTGATGTGATGCCTTGTGTCATGTCTTAGTGTACAGGGATACAAGAAGCAATTAAACACTGCCATTCTTTTAACTTTGTGTCATACATTAGTCCTGATGGGCTTCAGGACCTTCAGTACCTTTCACCAACTGGTAGTGCAAATGCCCCATTATACCCTGCCCACCTCCCCCCTCAAGCTCCAAGTCAATGTCCATGGACAAAATGGGACACTGCGGGAAGGAGGAAAAGGCTCCCAGCGCAGCACCCTGCTGCTCAGTGACCCCTGCCTTATGTGGCACCACCTCTCCCAGCCTTCTGTCCAGGCTACCCAGCTGCTCCTTTTCCTCTCTCCTTCCTCTCCAGCCCTAGTCTGAGGCACTGAGAAGACTGGCAGCCAAATCATAGTCTGATTGCCATGGATTTTTTTTTCAGACGCTAGAAGTGATCAATGTTTCAATCTTTTCTGTCTCATTTCAAGATGAACAACTCAGCAACTTCAGCTGAGCTCCTGAAGGCTCATTGTGAGAATGTAAATTCATCAGTGTTTGCTCTAGTGAGCACACATCTTTGAGAAGTATAAAATAAGCACACAGTCATGCTGTTCTGCAAAATAAATTTCCCAGACTGCAGCCAGTTCAAGCACTGATTTTTTTTTTCCCTTTTGGCCAAATGGTAGATGAACTGAGTCTGCCATCTCCCTAAAAATGACAGAGTAGATACGTTGAAAACTGAGACCTGTTTATTTTCTACAAATATAAAGTTTAAAAAAAGGTTCCCTAAAAGCAATTCAGGCCAGGAAGAAAACAAGTATAGCAAACTCCCCTTCTGTGTTACTTTTACAATGCTGACTCCAGGTTTAATTTTCTCTCCCTCACTAGCAGTGCTCTAGAAAGCACAAAGCTTGTAATCACATCTTTGTTAACAGCTCAGTGAAAAAAAATCAAACCATCTATTTTTCTCAGCACTTGCCTTCTCCTACTAGCATTTCCTTATAAATGAAATGAGGTGAATAAGACACTAAACAGTAAGCACTGGGCTCTCATGATGATTTGTCAGAAATGGTCTTGTTTGCCTGCCCTACTTCCTACAGCACTTACTCACAGAGACAAGATGTGATTGCTACCAGTGTAGATGTGTTCACAATCTTTAGAAGTCTGACCAGATGCACCAGCAGCCTCAGAATGCTCCTTCCAACAGATCATTGCCTCTGTTGAGGAGTGGAGAAGAGCATGGTTTTAGGTATTGTTTGTTCCTCTCTTTTTCTGCAGACGAAAGTGGTTCTGTCAGCCACTGATGCTCTCCTCTTTCTTACCCATCCCCTGGAGTTATTTATCGTAACTTGCAACTAGAACTACCATAAGACAAATGATCTCTGTGAATTGCTTGATCTAAAAAGGGATCTGTAGCGAGGCTGACACAGAAAAGAGGTAAACACTGTTTAGCCTGTTGTAATAATGCATTGGGAGAGAAAATTGCCTATACTGATTCCTGATTTCCAGAGTATAACTTCAGTCTTTATTGACACCATGCTGTGGAACAGAATATGGAGTAAAACTTGATATTTGCAATATCAAATATGGCAAGTAAGTTTTCCCTCTGCAAAGCAGATGGACTATGCAATATTTAGCCATCATTCCACAATTATCCAGTGACTGACCCCAAACCTCAATGGCTAGTTCCTCAGTTACCAGCAAAGATATGGATCTTAAATTTCTATTGCAAGAAATGTTTTAGTTTGTTCCAAAGAGTCAGAGTGCTACAGTTGTGTGCCTATTGGATATATGTTTTAGAGAGCTTATGTGTTGTCAGTAGTCAATACTGACATACTGAACTGTGTGGTTTAGCATTTGTCATATGTATAAGTTGATTCCCATGGTTATGTTTACAGGGCTGATGTCTTTAGGGGTATAAGTAACTTCTGTGTGTGACCAAGGCATGTGATGTTAGTAAGGAGTTCCTGCAACAGTGTATGCCAAGCAGTCATGAATTTTAGACTTTCTGAGTTCCTGAGTACTGCTCATGAGCTCAAGGACCAAGCTTTTTCTTATCACTATTCTACAGTAGAAATATTTACTGAAGCCATAAGTTCCCTCAAGTTCATCTTAATGGAAATAAAATTGGAATATTAAGCATGACACTGAGTTTTTCTCATCACATTATGTAGCTACAGAAATGATGAAATTTTTGGGTAGAAGTATTTTGCCAAGCCATACATGCACTCTTGGTCCATCAAGACTCACTGTGGGGAGGAATGTGCCGGCTTAAATGTCAATTACATCAACCAGTGCTGAGGTGGTTCCTACTGTCCGTGACTGAACTGGGATAGCAGCACTGATTAAACACATTGCACTAGCTCAGGAGAGGAGCTACATTTGTTAAGTTTCCAACACTTGTTACTCAGTTTTGTTCCCATATCAGACAAATGGTTCTGATGCAAGAATTGGAAATTTGGTCTTGGATTTGTTAGACAGAAAAGATCAAGTCTCATAATAACCTATTTCTTGAGGAATATTTAACAGAGAAACTACATCAGACATGAGTGAAAGGCTACAAGTTGGAAAGTATATTTCTAATTGTTACAGATGAAGTTGAAAGAGTTGTCAGGGAGAACCAGATTTGCTTCCAATAGCAGGCTTACAGGCAATTTTAAATATTTTATAGTTATTTTAGGCCTCAGTGACAAAGAGAAATCTGGGGGTTTTTAGGACTCGATTTAGTATAATGTATTTGCAATCAGATTTGCTCTCTCAAAAGAGTTGTATCACATAAGGGGCAGACCCTATGACTGTAGGTTAGGGAGCTGCCTGCCATTAGTCATCAGATGAAAGATGTGGAGGCTGATCATCCAAGGGCATAAAACTCTATTCCCTCTCACACAGAGCAGAAGAAGATCTGGAAGACCAAGACTGGATTTGCCTGGACTTTTCATAACAAATCTCCTACTGAAATCCTTATTTATGTATCTTTAGTTTAAGGCACCTACAGTAATGGAGAACCTGTTTCCTGACAGCCTATACTTTTACAGAGTTTTCCTCTTGTTTGAGTGTTGTCTCACATAGAATAAAAGAAAAAATTGAAAAGTGTCAACTACAGCCTTGAGAAAGGTCCTTGTGATCCTGGGACAGCTGGTGTACCTTCCCGATATGCAGATAGGAATTTCCACGGGAAGGAAAAGAGGGTGCTGATATACAGCTGCATGGGCTTAAGTATCTTCCAAGTGCAGAGTCAGGCATTGTACAATGTAACCATAGGCAGTGCAGCAGAGTTCAAAAGCTGAACGTGAATAAAATATATCACCAAACCCTCACATTTTGTATATAAAAAACCCCCTGTCTGTAGGACAGGCAGTTTTGCAGGGTGCAACAGCCTCTGCTTCCACATCCTCAAAGGTGTCAGCAAAGGTGCATATCTGCACCCGAGCAAGGAACTGGACGAGTGGGAGCTCATGTCTCCAGGCTGGTCATCCCCAGTAAGCTTGTGTTCAGCAGTGTGAGGAGATAACTTCTGTGCTCAGTTCATATGTTTTGGGGGATGGGAAGTTCTGGCTTCCAAATGGGAGCATAGTGCCTCCTTTGCTGACTCAGCCCCACAGTCCTTTCGCCTCACTACACTGAGTCTGATCCAGGTGCTTCAGAGGGACCTGCATAAAATCCCACAGTTAGAAGAGATAAGGTATTTATCATATGGTACAGTTTCTTAATCTCAAATACTTGGAGAATAAACACTCATAGATAAGGTTGTACCACCTTAACATGTGCAACAGCTTTAGCTGTTACTCTGGTTATTTCCATTAACTTTTGGAAATCCAAGCCATCTTTCCTGTGACATTTGATGTCACCAGTAAGATAATTCTCTTTTTTCCAAAGTTGAGATAGTAACTTTCCCTACTCCCCTTTTGCTGTGAGCACCAAGAAGTAAAACTTGCTCTTGTGGTCTGTCTACATTGCAGTGGAAAATCTGATTTTTTCCTCTGAATTCCAGGTAGGATGAAACTTTCTCTGAGGGACCACTGTGGGTTTCCAATACTTATTCTGTTGTTACTGCTGAGATCCGCAGATGGTGCTAGCACAGAGCTCCATTATGGAAAGAAGACCTCTCTCTCCTTTCATGGGGGACAATTTTCTGCTCTATCTCTTATTTTTATCTACCACACTTTAAACTGTTAAGTAACAATAATGTATTGACACAGTACTTTGGATTTTACAAGGAAAATGAATATTATTCATACTTTCTTGCTCAAATATAAACAGTCAGGCACAAAGATGAAATGTGTTTAATTTCATCTCGCTCAACAAAACTAGTGAATATGGTAAGGAACCTGCAGCAGTTTACACCAGGTGGAGTGATTTAGTTTATGTATTATTTTCTTAAGCATTTTTTGGATCATAGCTTGAACTATTAAATGGAATGAAGTGGTAAATGCTTTAATACGGTAAGATCATCACTCTACTTTTAGGTAGTAAAGAGCATATTTTTGGCATTGATTTAATAATTTCTATCACTCATCTTTCATATCCAGTAGGAGTATGACATGTATTTTTGATGGAAATACAACTCTGACCACAGTCTGTATTTGTATCATGTCACCTAGGAGGTGTAATTGTGGATTGGCAGCCCAGCATACTCAATGCAGTAGAAACACGCAGCAGAAGAAATACTCCGTGTCTCAGAGCATTTACAGTCCAGGTGTTGCACAAGAGATGGTAGATGGATGTAAACAGCAAGGTGGGAGGTTATGGAAAGCAGGACAGTGTTGCCAAGCATGATGGGCAGCCTGGCACACTGCTCCGATCTACCAATGCCAGCCAGGAACTTTGCTGGTGCAGTAGTCACTGATGAAGATTGGAAGGTTTTGTGAATAAGAAGTTTTTGAAAGTGGTCTTGGTAGGTAGTGTCATTTGAAATTGCTGTAAAGTCTATATGTTAAAAGGTCCATAGGTATGACATTTTCTTTCTCCAAATTCTGTCTCTTTTTCAAAACCAGGAACATTGCACTGGGCAGAATCAGTTGTTGCTGACCGAAACTAGAGTTTATATGAGAAATGTACTTTAAAAGACAATTTTGAATTCTAGTACTTTTATATTAAAAAGAACAGCACTGAAACTAGAAATGCAACAAAGCTTTTGGCAAAGTCTTCACAAAAGCTAAGTTTATCCATTAAAATGTGAAACTGTAGTAAAACTTAAATTAAAAAAAATCACCATTTCTTCATTTTTTATTGTTCTACTACTGAAAATTGGCAGTAGTAATTCACTTCTGTCATTTGTCAGTTTTTAGACTCTTGGGCCTTGTTAATGGATTTTGGTCTAAGCAAAAGGAATCAAAATAGATGTACATTGAGCTTCAAAGGGTGTTTCAGCACAGTGATATCTGTTGAAAAGGTAAATATTAGTTGCACTCCTTTCCTTCACTCCTGGTTTTGGCATGGGACACTCACTATCCAAGAGCTGGCATTTGTTCTCAGTGCTACTGTTTTGCACAGGACTATTTTCAGCCTGAACCCCAGGGCTAGACTGTCTCCCCACCTGCTACAGTCATAGGTAATGTTTAGGCAAAAAAACTTACTGAAGGGCTAGTGAGTGAAACTTTCAAAGCCACAGTAGTACTTTAACTCTGTAAGTGCTATTTTTGGAAGCACCTCTGGCTCTTTGGAATGTATTAGCTGGGCTGTGATCATAGTGTATGTGCTCACACCTGCCCTATCTGTATTTGAAGCCAGGCAGTGGCACCAGGGCACCAGTGACACACGCAGAATGAAGCTCTGGTAGTCAGTAGGGTGGGTACACCAATGGGAAACTTGTATGAAGGGGTCCTGGGCCACACAGACTAATTCAGAAGTGGGTTGCAGACAATCCAGACTTCTTTGGTTCCTGTGTCACTATTGAGAACATCCTTCGAAGAGACACGTCAGTTTATATTCATGACTGCAGTAGAAAATAAAATAAAACTTATTCTTTTTCAAAATGTATTTCCCAAACTTGCTCCAACCCTTTCTTCTTGACCCTCCATGTTCAATTCACTTGAATGCTACTGGTTTTTCGTCCCATCTCTATGGTGGTTTTTTTAAAATTTATTTTTTCCCCTCTGTGGTTTCTTCATGGGACTCAGTTCATGAGAAACAGAGAAGATTCACTCACATTTTTGAGAAGAAACGGTTCATCAGTGAACTAAGTGTGGATGTCAGGTCCTGGGCTCAGTGCTGCACAGGTACAGACTAGCAGGATGGCCCCATGCTGGTTGCTGTGTAGTGGCTGTAGTTCCACCATAAAACCAACCCTGGGCTCAGAGGTGATTAAGAAACGAGTAGTCCTGTTTGTACACCAGAGTGCCAAATGCTGCTAATGTAAAACGAAAGTAGAAGTGAAAAGAAACAAACCATGTAACTATGGGAATATAGTTAATATATTATGGCAGGTCTATAGCTTGGCTCTAATCCCTCATTTGGAAATCAAAACCAGACTGCTGGAACTCACCTGCCAGACTCAATCTGTTTCATAATTACCTGTGGATTGTTATTTTTGTTTACCTTAATAGCACAGTAAATACTGCTTCTGTCTGTGTTTATGACCCATTTAAGTGATGGGAATATCTTGAAGAAATTCTGATTTTAATAGCACCCCAGTGACTACCTTCTTTCCCATCCCAAAATAGAAACCAATGGATCAGGCCTCCAGCATGAGCTATATTAGAGGGGAAAGAGATTTTAGTATGCTGCCAAGCCTGATGTTTATAATGATCTTCAATTTTTAGTTGCTGCATGTGATTAGAAAACATGGGGGAATTTCTTTCAAGTACTGAGCTCGTTTCTGTAAGAAAAGGTTCAGCAGTCAGATGATTTACTAATAAAATCTTGAAGTCTGATTTTCATTGCCCTTTCTAGATAGCTAAGGCTGGGACAAGAGATCAAGGGCTTTTGTTCTCCCTGAAAGTTCTGCAAAAAGGAGATGCATGAAGTAGAAGCAAACTTAGTTTTTCACTGGTAGCAGTGCCTGAGTTGTGCTTAAAGGTCAGAATTGGTTCAATCTCCTCCCATTTTATACTACGAATCCCAGGATGATTTTATTACCTGTTGAGGAGATAAATTAATTTATCTCTCAGGCTCAGAGCTGTGAATGACAGTACTTCAGCCTGTAGGAGTAACATAGTAAAGAGAAATAGAGTGGTTTGCCCAACACCTGGTTGCAGCTGATGCTCAAATTCTCCTGCTCTCTTTTTTTTCACTTGAGTAGCTTTGAGACCCAGCATGATTTTCATGTGCTAAAGAGTTTACCTGTTGTGACCAAGGAGATCTAAAGGGTCACAATTGCCCCAAACTGATCTTGATCCTTCTAAAAATGATGTAGTGAAGTGAACCCATGTAGAAGACAGGAAAGGGGAATTCTGGGAGTTTTGGGCTACTTGAGAAAAATCCAGATTATACTGACCGAAAAAAAAAAAAAGAAACAACTATGTGCAAGGAATATTGTGAAACTTCTCATCATAGCTGCTTTTGTATCTGTGTTGCATGAGGTAATTACGAGCCTAGCCCAAAACACTTTGCGTGCTAAAACAGTTCTTTTCCCTTTGGAAAATCTTACTGAAATGCTACCGTCTGTAAACAAAGTAAAATAACCCAAATTGTAGCTCTGAGAAGCTATTATCTTGGGATTTGGTCACTTCAGGTCACACAGAGATCTGCATTACATCTTGGTTAAGGTGATGTAACCATCACTACAGCATCAAAGTGCCTTCCAACGAAAGCAATACTAATAAGCCAGTTTTAAGGTTTTATAGAGTCTCTACCGTTTCTCCATTTTGGGGGGTGGTGGCGTCAAAACAGATAGTTTCCTGAGAGAATCAGAAAGTTGGAATGATTTCTTATGTCCTATTTATCGGTCGTGTTTTCTGAAAGTGGACTTTTCACGAGTTTTACTTTGAAAATTATTAGCAGTTGCTGTTTATGAAAATAAGAGGGAGCTGAAGTGCCCATAATGTTTTGTAATAGCAGGGCACCTCTCTGAGTGGCCAAATTAAGGCTGGGTTTCAGAGTCTGATTTTGATATAATTACCTTTATACTTCTGTATACCTTTAAATGAGTCATGCCTGGAAAGTAGTTAACATCTCTTGGTACTTTGATAACGTACCAAAAGCCCAGTTTCAGTTCAGTGCCTAAATGGTGTATTTTTCTCATAAAAAACCCCAAAATAATACTTGGAAATAGCAATGTTCATCTCTACATGCAGAAAGAAATAGGAATTTTGACCAATTTTAACTGGAATGAAGGTTTCTTTAAAACTGAAGGGAACTCTTTAAAGTCTAACATTTAATGGGTTGTACCAATTCATGTTGTATGAAATCTGATCATCTTATTCTATATTTTTAACTTTATAGCTAAACTCCTTTAATTTAGACTTTGGAATAAGCAAAGATATAATCAATTTTATTAGGTTTTCAATTTTAAAAAGGTTGTAAAGTTTATATTTGAACCTGCAATTGGAAATGGTTATTGACTTTTTTCCTTCCACCTAAAACAAATTTGAGAATGCCATCACTAATATGTGAAATTTTACAGGGGAAGGATAGTTAAAAACATATGAAATGCAGCAGTTGTAGACAACTGGTATCCTTTCCTGAAGTCTTATCTGGCAAGCTATCAGAACTGAATGTTATAAACCACTATTTTATGTATGAATCTATTAGGAATCGTGACTCCTATAAATGATGTAGTAAGGTAAAAGAACAATTAAAATACAAGATTGTTATTTACTGCTGGGGGAAAGGTTGATATCAATAAAATGGGAAAAAGTGTACGGAAATAAACACCTATAAGCGTTATCAGAATTCATAAAAACTAAAATCAATTTCCTTCAATCCTAATTATCTTCACTATGTCTCTTACCTCTGGCAGATTTTCTTAGAGTTGGAAGCTGTAACGATAGAGTTTTTCACTTCTTAAGAGGAGTGATAAATCTGAAATGAACAACTATTAGTGTGATTGGTAGGTTGCTGGAAGAAAATGCTTTTTGTGCAGTATCTTGTCCAAGATTCAATCAGGCTTCAAACCAAAACATTCCAGACAGACAGTTCTCATGGATTTTCAGTAATGAGCAAGATAGGGTGGGTGGGGGAAATATTTACCAATGTCTCTAAGGCTCTTGAACTTCATATTTCATTGCAAAGTTGATTTACTAATCTCCATTACTACAGTCAGGACTTTCAGCAGATGGCTTCTTTGCCCATTTATAGCCCTTGTGATGTGTGACAGGGCACAGCTCTGCTTTTCCCAATTGATTGCTTGTGTTAAGTTACAGACAGATGAAAGAAGAACAAAGTCTCCTTAAACTATTTGTGATGAGGGGACAGGCTTTGTAAAGGTTCAATCATCCCAGCGCCAGTGACTTCAGGCCTTAGGGAGCACAGATACATGTATGGGCACACAAGCAGTGACCAAGGGCCAAGACAGATGCTTCAGCTCCCATGGTGTAAAAAATGAACCTTGGCCACATTTCTGGAAGATATGGTTTGAGTTAACAATACTGAAGAAAGTAATGAAAGTCCATGAATCTTTCGTGATTAATTGTGAATTTATTGCCATTCTTCAGGACTTGCAACTGAAATAAACATAATTAAAGGACATTTTCTTTTCAGCTGATATTCAGTAGTTCATCTTAATTTGGTTACACCCATGTTCACATTTGATTTGAGAAAATTAAACAAAAGAACAACATACAAAAAGACCAACCGAGATGAGACAGGGTGGGTAATTTCAACTTGTATTTTCATCTGTGTGATGCCAAGCATTTCCACAGAGCCACACTTCCCTCCTTCTGGTAACAATCAGGACTCGGTGTCTGCCCTAGACCCTTCATTCATTTTCTGGCCAGGTAATATATGATTCTATACCCTCCTATTGTATGGGTCATAGCGTTCTAAAATGATGGTTGCATATTTCTGTGATGAAGCAGTAAAATTTACACAGAAATGTGCAAAACAACAGCAGCTTCTGCATCCCAGGGAGAAAAAGACAGGTTGCTAGAAAACAGCATGAAAAAAAGGACAAAACCTTTCAACCCTTATATTTGTTATCCATATTCTCACATCCATAGCCACAAATTCTTCATCAGTTTGTCTTCTGCCATTTAATTTATCTACTTGCACTCTAGGAAATGTGTTGCTACTGAGAGCTCTGCAAAAATCATTGTTATTAAATATTAGCTAAAAAAAAAATGCTGTTGAAAAAGCTTCCCATAAGACCAAAAATTTATGTTGTACAGGTCTGTGGTAACAGAAAGTGAATATTAACTATTTTTTCTTTTCTTTTCTTTGGCTAGTACTGGATGTTCTGTTGAAATGTCTAAAGCACAGAATTAAAAGAACAGCTGTTTTATAAAGTATTGAACATGTGTTCTTACATCTTTGACAAGTGTTACATTGAAAATATTTGTTTATAGAAGACTGTAAAATATGAATATTCAAATATATAACAACTTTTCTTCTGGTAGAAAGGTCAGTCCAGCTGAAAAGGTTTCAGGAAAGAGCAGCTGATGTGTGGGAAACTGATTTACATCCTCTAAGGAGCTTCTAACTTTGCATATTGATTGCGTTAAAATCATGAACCGTGGTGTAAAATGAGAGTAATTTAGTTTAAGGGTGGAGACCTGTTTTAGATTTAGATGAGGATTAAAGTCCTGTATGTACCTAGCAGTCATTGCAAGTTTCCTACTAATTCTCTGTTAAACGTCTGTGTTTCAAATGCAGAAGTTTGTATTTAAAAATGTAAAACCCAGAGTAATTTCTTGCATTTTATGTCTGGCATGTGACTGAATGCCTTATTGAGTCAGAACTTAGTTATTTTATCTTCTTTACACATATTCTAGTTTAGTGTGCTTGGGTCTTGGAGGAATGTTCAACTACCAGGATTTTGGGAGGAAAAATCCATGGAAATTTTTGTGAAGACACTTGTTTACTTATTTCTCTTTTCACCAGAGGAAAAAGCCCTGTATGTTTTGAAGGTGTGTGCTTTGAGGTATAAGGAGCTCATCTGAAAGACAAAGTACCTCTTATATCTGGGAGAGCAGAAGGAAGGGAGAAGCTGGAACTCCCAAAGCCCTGAGGCTTCTCACTTGTCTCAGTGTGAAGGAGACCTGTCAGAGCCCCATATGGCCAGAGCACATGTGGAGATCTCCAGCATCCTGCATCAAGGAAGCAAGATTAGCCCCACAAAGTTGTTCCAGCCATTTTCTGTTGTATGTTAAATGTTGGTGAGAAAAAGGGGAGCTAAAAGCCACAGCACTCTTCATCTCTGGCTTTACATCCTGTACAAACATTTCATTTAGCTTTAGTTTTGGCTCTATAAAATAAACAACTCTGTACTGCAGAAATGTCAGTTAAATGACTTTCAGTGCTTTTAGTGGGCTTCACATGGGAGACACTGGATTTGTATTGATTTACACCAGCTGATGAGCTGGCACGGTGTGTATTCTCTGAAGCTTTTATGAGATAATTAATGAATAATTCAAATTCCAGTGCTTTGTATGATGGTTGTGCCTCACAGAGGGAACAACTACCATTGTTGTGTTGAGAGAGATGTTTCAAAGGTTCTTTACTTTGATTGCAAAATTTTGAAATTCTCCTTGGAAGAAATCCAAACAAGCCCAAAGTACGACAACTTCTGGTCAGATTCCCACCCAATTCTAGTATTTCACATCTAAAAGCCCTCAGCATTTTTATGTGTCAAGACGATTAATATTCCCTCATCAGCTCTTCAAGATGACATATGTAATGTCATCAGCATCAGCATCCTCCTCCTCTCAGTTGCTGCTTTTCTCTTTAACTTTTCCAGTGCGGGCAAGAGTCCACATACTGAATTCTACTTGGGATAGTAAAAGCCTTACCTTGTTTAGATGGCTTGTTCCCTCTTTTTTTCCTAGCAGGATGAATGGAGAATTTTGGACAGATCAGATCCCTGGCCTTAGGCTGACCCCATCAAGAGACCAGCTGTAAGACTGCTCACTGTTGCTGTGAGCAGATTTTGATACACCACTGAGCATCTCCAGAATTCTGTTTTCACCCCCAGAATTCACACTGTGGCATAAATAATTTTGGACAGCAATTGTAATGTAAGTGTAATGATGGCAAGAAATGCCAGTTTGACAGATCTGGAGAGTTGCAGCCTGTGCCTCATTCTTCACTTTTATGAGGACACAAAACAGGAATTTGATCCCATCCCTATCTGCAACATCTGCATACACAGACTTCTCCCCGAGCTGGAGTGATCTGCTCTGGAGCCAGCCAGATAGTTTTCAAGCAGGGTAAATATAGCCCTTGGAGGAAGTTTTCCTGTGTAGGGAAGCCAAGGTTGCCTCTTTACAACTGGTTTCCACAGTTCAAACACCAGTTTTCTCTGTTACATAAATTATTTTACTAGAACACTTTAATATCCAGTAATATTTTATTAAGTGAATCATGCAGCTGACAGAAGGTTTTTGTACTAAAGAAGTGTACAGCTGTAAGGTTGAGGGGAATGTCAATGGGTGTTTTCTGAAGCTCTCCCTTATGGATTCTTTCTGCTATCTCTCCAAAACTGGGCACAGGATATAAGATGTGGCCTTGTCAATTCTGAGAAAGGCTGAATAAACACTCAATGTCTTTTATGAAACAATCTTCTTAATGTAGCCCAGAATGAGAATTGTTTCTTCTGAAAAACATCACGTTTGACTCATCGTGAGTTTGAGATCTGAAGTACCTCTGAGATCTTTCCTGCTGAACTGTTGCCCAGCCACAAATATTCTCTGCTCTGTATCTGCATTTCAGTTCTTCTGTACTGGAATTTATCTTACCTTACAAAAGATACTCAAAAAATAAGCATTTTCTCTGTGCAGTTCCCTGGGCTTCATTTAGTTGCAGTGCAGAGACACAGGCATCTCTGGAAGGCATGCCTGTCTATCCCACTTACCTGCATTTCACATGAACTATTGTAAATTGTCTTTCAAGAATATCAAGAATATTTCATCTCCCAAGATCACCTTGATTTCTGAGCTTGTAGTCCAAGCGCTTGTCAACCCTTTTACCTTGATGTCCTACATGTGGGATATAAAGATCCTATTTATAGTACGTCTTCTAATATCAATAAATACTTATATTAACTGATATGCTTAGAGTAGGGTTTTAGCTGTATAGAAAGAGTCTTATAGGTGTTTTGCCTAAATTCTACTTCCCTAGTTTGTTTGTAAGAAGTTGTCAGGACAACTTGCAGGGACTATTTCTGCAATCCCTATATCCAGGAAGTTGGTATTCATGTCTAAAAAGAAAATATGGTGGCCTTGATACGAGTTCTTTTTTATGCGCCTACAGAAGTCTCCTTTTAATATCTTGATTATTGTCCCTATGTTTTTAAATTATTTTAATTAATGACTGAAAATTATGCTTCCTGATCTTCTAACTCTTGCTTTTACAGGATGATGAGATCGATTTTTCTGAGATTCATACAATCACCTGTAAATCCTCAAAAATAATACCACCCAGCTCAGGTTGCTCTAACCAAGTTCTTGGAAGTGAACTTGATGGTATGCAACTTCTTACATTTTCTAAACATATTTTTCCCTTTCTGATCTTTTAATTTTAAAAAAAATGTAAATATCTTCTTAATTTTGGGATTAATGCTATCATTATTAAAAATTACTACAGAGAGTGAAAGAACTAACAGTCTTCCATCATTTCTGTGTAATTCTTTTCTTAGTAAGGAGAGAATCTTGTCTTCCTCCATTTCTAACATGTAGCTGCATTTTGTTCTTGTTTCTTGTACATTCTTGCAGTAGTTTTTATAGTTTTATCCATGCTTTTTGTTCCCATCTTTAGTTGCTTTTCCTGGATCTCAGTTTTTATGGTTCCATTTCAACTTTCACATCCTTAAAGAGTTCCTAATGGAGACGTATCAACCTTTCACTCTGCTTTTGAACTCTCCCCACTTTCAGGTTCTCTCCCTAAGAAACTCACCCTCTCTTGTGTTTGTTTCCCTGTTCCTTTTCCTGAAAAGATCTTCTAGTTTCTTGAGTTTGGTTTGGTTGTAACTACTTGATTTTTGAGATCCCCTCTAACCCACGCTATTTTATGATTTTATGATCCCTGTTGTGCTTATCGTCCCTATTAAAGAAAACTCCATGATTTATGATATAGTCTTCTCAGTCATAACCTAAAACAACCTTGCCTTTTCTGCTACTTTTTGCTTTCTGAAGTAACAAATTGCCCTTCAATTATGCTGCAAATATACATCCCCATCCCACCAGACAGTCCAAAAAAGACTCTGGTCTCCATGAGATCCTACTCTTTGAAAGCTTCAGAAGTTTGCTATCAGAAAGTATCATTCACCTCTTCCTGCTACGTATTTATAATGTTACAGTGTTGACATCCTGCTTTTCTGCTGCCCTTCTTGTCACCAAGAAATACAGGAGACATTCAGATGTGTTTCTTGCCTTCTCCTGGATTCCAAAGCTTGTTTTTCAGTTGTTCTTTGCATACCAATGAATTTCTCTAATTTTTACTTTTTTTTCCCCTGGAGCTTCTGTACCAGTATTCAGACCCTGTGATTTAACATACTGTTTTTTGTGATGCCTCTCTGCAATATTATTTTCTGTTAGAAAGCTTTAATTTTCTTCTTTTCAAGGAGCATCTTGCAAACAAAAAACACTTCTGGGAACCAAATAAATT
This sequence comes from Corapipo altera, assembly GCF_003945725.1. Classification (NCBI taxonomy): domain Eukaryota; kingdom Metazoa; phylum Chordata; class Aves; order Passeriformes; family Pipridae; genus Corapipo; species Corapipo altera. The sequence goes on along the minus strand of NW_020884883.1, from coordinate 13,560,400 downwards.
ATTTGGGAACTTCTCAGTTCATTATAAAAGAAACAGAGCTGCCACTTTATCCAGGAAGAAGAAATTGTATGTTTCTCTTTTTATAAAGTATAATGTCTCTGTTACCTACCATTTTGTTGATCCATGTCTTTCCCCTCCTCTATCCAACTATGCATAGCATGTACTCACTGCTAGTATTTTTACATTACTCTATGGGAAGTTTCTTGGTGCCTATGGCATGAGTAAGAGCACATTTAAAATTGAATGTAGAATTTTATAAACACTACAGAAACTCAAGGATATTTCATTATAAAGCTTATTTTTGTGGTTTTGTTTCAGCGATAATAGGGGATGTCCCACCGCTAATTTTTCTTCTACAACTTTCAGTCTGGATTCTATCCTCATGTCTCCTGAATTACTATTACAAGTCATAAAATCTTCACATCATGCACAGTATTAAAAACAAACAAACAAAAGTAAGCACTACTGTGGAATACTATATGCTTTGTAAAATAATTTTTGCCTGTTGCTAAGGGTAGAGGATGCGCAATGGTGAACAGTTGTAAAACAAGTTCGTTTTACATACACATTTCTGCAGAAACAGATCAGTCACTAGAGAATCATTCTCTTGGAAATGAAACAGTGCGGCTGAGTAAAGAGTTTTGGGAGTAGAGATAATCAGCCATGGCTACATCTGCACAGCAAGGACCAACAATAGTCTATCCCAGAGCATTGTGTAATCCAAAAAAGTCTCCCCCTTGACCTTGAATATGTCTTTGTTTGAGCAAAGTCCATATTTAGTTCATTGCTCCCAAGTACACAAGTGTTAGTTTATGGAAAAAAAAAGGTCAAGCTGAGTCCAGCTGACCCCTTTCTTGTTTTCCCTTGCACTTGACTATTTTTTTTTTCATAAAAAGTTCAGCATGTCACAAGTCATATGTGAAAGAAATCTACACATGAGCAGATAAGGGATGCAGTATGACCTTTGTTGCCATTTAGTCTTCCATTGTTCTTCCCATGAGACTAGACTCCAGCTACAACACCATAGTTAAATAAAGAATTTTGAAATACTCCCTGCCTCTCCTGGAATACTCCTTCTCTCCTCTAGGCTACTCCTGTGAATATTGGTCAGACAACACTGAATATCCATGAGAATCCTTGCCAGCATTTCTGACATTGGAGGTCAGATTTTATTTCTACTGTGCTAAACAACTTGTTTGCTGATTGCTTATGACTCTCTTGTCTTGTTCTTTGCTCCATCTTTGCCTGTTCCCAGGTATGCAAAGACAATGGAGACTGGGGACCTTCTTGAAGCAGTGCATCCCTCTTTACTAGCTGTCATATTTGATGTCACATATTCCTACCTTCACAGAATGTGTCCACAGGGCTGAAGGAGCCTTGAGCTGTCTTGTGCTCTTGTTATGGCAAGTTGGGTAGACCGTTGCATGGTCAAACACTGTTCCTCCTGATGAAGAGAAGATTTTGGGACTGCTTTAATTCTTGCCTGATTTAAATATTTTTCTTTGTAGGATTAGGGGTGTAGTCTGATGTATTTGCATCCTGTCATCTCACATTTTGTGCTGGACCCAGAGACCTTGTCCTACCTCTGCCAGAAGGCAGTAACCCTGTGTCATACTGAGCATCTTTGACCTCTGCTAAAACCAAATAAAGCCAGGCTGTAAATGAGAAATATCTCAGAAGAAAATGAAAATGTTATTTTTGTTTGTTTTGTTTTTTATTATGGTTATTATCACCACAGTAAATGGGAGGGCAACATCCATTGGGATTTTCCTTTTGTATAAAGTAAATCATCATCATCATGGCTAGGCTTCGCAAACGAAGATTTGGGATAAAAAAAGCAAATCAATGAACAGGATAAATATACTAACCTGTGTTGAATGTAATGTAATGGAAAAATTATCAAGGTCTGGACGTTCAGTCTGTATCAGTTCTTAGCACCAATGGTCCCTCTGAGATTCAACAGATCCAATATCCTGTATGTATATATCCAGTAAGATATGGGGATATGGGATAATTGCTCATATATAAGATATGACATCCTTTGGGTAGACCATTCATATATGTTGGTGCATTTAAGTCCTCTTTGCTGATTTAAGAAGATGGGATTGCTTTGTCTATGGTATCCAGGATGCAGCAGTTCATGACTTAAAACACAACAGAGAGAACAGACCTCTGAAATCCCACAGAATTATTGAATGTTTTTACTGTGCCTGGTACAGAAAGTGTCACTTGTTTAATTTTCCTACTAGAAAAAAAATTACAAATTTTTTTTGAAATAATTCAAAGAGCCTCAAAAGTTTGAAATCTAAGCTGCTTCACTGAGTATTATTTTTAATTGATTTAACTTTATTCTAAATAGAAATGTAGCATTTCTAAAAATAAATAAGAGGACCTGGAAGCTTTTTTTTTTCCCCAAACATACTTTATCCTTTCTTTGCCAAATGACATATAGCAGCTGCAGACTTTATAACATTATATAAATGTTCAGACTGGCTATAAAAGATTAAACATAAAATTCCAGTGCATAGAGCAACTAGTATAAAGAACAACAAAATTGAATAGACTAAAGGCTGTTCATTTAATCTACATTTGTTAATTGAAAACTTTATCAGGGAACAGAAAGAATCTGTTTTCCTTGCAAGGTGCTGTGGTGGTGGTAGTAGTAGTTCTGGAGGAAAAGTACAATAAGAGCAGAATTCCCTCGGGAGATATCTGGCTTGAGAAGAAGACAAAACTATAATTTTACTTTAGCTCATGGCTCCCCCTTAAGTAGGTTGGGAGTTAGGGAATTCTGTAAGAAAAGAAAACCTGGAGAACATTTGCTGTTTTTTTCCAGCTCTGCAGTCCCGCTGGACTCAGCTCTGTGCCAACATCATAACAGATAAGACAGTGGGAAGAGAGAGCCAAGAGTGAATAAGCTCACAGCTTGGGGATACTGCACTAGAGAAGCTACATTTTGCAAGACACATCGCTCTGCCCTTTTTGCATCTATGCTACGTTTAACAGCACATGATCTGTTTTCAAGATCGTTTCCTTCTGGAAGTCACTCTAGCAGACCGGTCCTGGGAGGTGTTAAGTGCCTTGAACTTCCACTGACGTCAGCAGGGGATGCAGCAGCTGGGATGAGGCCTGCTGACCTCTCCAGCCACCCTCCTGGCTGCTCCAGTGACATCTGGACACTTACAGGAGCCGGCCTGTGCTTTACACTGGCATACCTACCTCTAGACTCTTAGAACGCTTCCATCAACTCTGTGTCCTTACAATCCTAAACATCCACTGGTCAGATTATGTGACTAACATGTCTGCTCTAGAACAAGCAGCAGTCACAAGTACTGAGGCCATGTTGATGAGAACTCAGCTGCGCTGGGCAGGGCACGTCTCAAGGATGAAGGACCACCGCCTCCCTAAGATCTTGCTTTATGGTGAACTTGCCACTGGCTGCTGAAAGAGAGGAGCCCCGAAGAGAAGATACAAGGATTCCCTGAAACAGCCTTGGCCATATTGATTAACATAACTGGTCTACTCTGGCCTCCAACTGGGAGGTCTGGAGACACACCATCTATAACGCTGCTGATGCTTTTGAGAAATCACTCAGGATCACCCTTGAGGAGAAAAGACAAAGCAGAAAGATTTGTGCCTTGCAGAATATACCACCTAAGGAGTCTTTCTGCTGTGCCTTTTGCAATCATCTCTATTGGCCTTTTTAGCCACCAGCATGCTTGTAACAAAAGTGGGTTGAGCCCTCCTCAAATCTTCGTTCGCGAAGCCCAGCCATGACCTGCCTCTAAATGTTGGTGCTCTCTGCTTATGGTTGCAAACACTGCTGTATTCCAACTGCTGGGTTCTGCAAACGCTACTTATCTGTGATTCCCACTAAAATCCAAACAGTTTACCACCTGTAGCATTTAAACACAGTTGCTGGGCTTGCTGGAGTCTCCCATGGACAACTCATTGCACATGCCATCCGTGTTGTTCATCTGGTACAGCAAGTGGATGAAATGGACTTTTTATGTCACCTGTACCAGTTGCTAAAGTAACTGAAAGGCAATGAACGTAATGTTGAATGTGTCCTTCAAGTCTTGCTCTCCCTTCGGTATCACCATGTTCATTGTTGCTCCTCCAACCCTAAACCCTGTTCCTAGGGCTTGAAGCTCTAAACTGTGTAAAACTGTAAAAGACTGAGAAGGCAAAAAGCAGTTCCTGCATAAGAAGGTCCAAATAGGCAGAGATACCTCCAAGGGAAGGAAAAGGTATCCCGTAACTTCTAGAAAAGTGAAAATTTTTCTAGATAGCCAAGACTTCATTTGCATTTCTTTTACATAGCTGTTGGAAACTGTTTTTTCTTGTTCTAGTATGGTTTTATTGATATCAGAGCTGAATTTAACTTTACAAAATGCCTGACCAAGAGACTTTGCAGCATGGTGAGAGACTCTCAGAAAAGACACAGAGCAGAAGGAGGAGGGAAGGGAAAAAGGCATGGGAGGATACTTCCTTTTAGGAGAGAGAAGTGAATGGCTCACGATGTTTCAGGCTGCAGTTGCCTTGCCCAGGTGGTACCAAAGTGTCAGTGAGAGAAGAGGTGACGTGAGGCTGAACCCAGTGGGGTCCTGTTTAGGAGCTGAAAGTCCCTAAGCAACCAGTATAGGAGCACTTTTTAGTTTCTGGTGAAACTTTGCCATCTATTCTTATCCCTGACTGGTGTTAAGCTACACCACTGTCTGCAAAGCTGCTAAACCCTCGACAGCCCAGTGACGGGAGGAAATGGAGCTTCTCTGCTTTCTTGATCCCTGCTTGTGTCTCCTGTCTGGTGATTTCAGCTAGGCTCAGTAGTAAAAGTCATGGAAATTGCATGTCCCTGAATGCCTCCAAGCTTGGACGCTGAGCTGGAAGTGGTGCAACAAGGAAGGTATAATCATGACTTCCTCAGTAACCAGTCCTAGCTACAAGAGCAGGAAAGGCTCAGAGCCACTGCCACAGAGTCCTGAAAGATGAGACTTTTTTCAACTGTTAATTATTCAGCTTTTCCAAGCTCATGTTATGCTTCTCTTCTTTGGCCTGCTCCACCAAGAAAGTCCTGTTTGTTTGAAAATATCGCTTACAAGTGGGGAAGCATTGCTTTCTCAAGTATCCAGATGGTGCAGTTTAGGTCATATCGACCAGATGCAGAGATTCCATTACTAGCAAAGACCCAAACAGTGAATCCACACATTCCAGTCCATCGGCTGAATGGGGATTTATAAGCTGGAGTCTGGAAGTGTTTTAATCATGTTCATTTGGTGCCGCATTTGAGTTACTTAATCTCTCTGCTAGACCTGCACTTCTTGCGCATAGTACTGCATAAGAAGGAGTCTGCTGTACCTAGAGCAAAAGTAGTTTATGTCTGTCAGGATTCTGTGTCTCTTCACTACCCACCTGCCCACTCATGATTCTGGTATCAGCACAAATAGGATAAGTTGGTTCTACCTATTTCTGCTACTGCCCTTCATCCCCTAGGCTTCTGGGGATGTAGATGGATCTCTGGTTGTTTGAGACTTCTTTAGAAGATACTGTGTTTACAGAGTATTTTTTGTCTGCTAGTAGTCTTACAGAAGTCTTAAGGTCTCTTCTACATCCCACTTCTCCTCTTTCTTCTCCACCCAGTGTTAGCACTTTCTTTCATCTCATGCTCTAACTTTTTCACCTTTCCCTTCAAATACTCTTTCCTTCTCCCCTCCCTCCAAAGTTAATGTTTTGATACTGACAATGCAAATGATTGCATCTGGGCTTCTTTTGCAGTTAATGGAAGAAAACTGGCACTTTTAGAGCGTGATTCATCACACCCACCCTTAGCTGTCTGCAGTAGGATGAGATTAGTTGTGCCCTAGAAGTCTGTACATTTTCTGAGGTAAATCCCAACCCTATTGCCTAATTCTGCCTCCTTGGCCACTGGTACTCTGTGTTTCTGGCTACCAGTTCCTCAGTCTCTGTCACTATTGCATGACCTCCTGCAGATATCTTGTTCAAATTCCCCTTCCTCCTCAGACCTTCTCTACAGGTTACCCTGTTGTTCATTCTCACTTTTCCATTCTACTCTGCACTAAAGTCTTTATATAACTTCCCTGTTAACTTCTGCCTCAAAGGCTGCTTTCTAACTATACTTGTGACTCAGGAGTCCATAGCCCTTCTCTGTCCTATTCTGCTCTTTAAACACTCAATTCTTCAAAGCTCTTTCTTCAGGGAACTCTTGAACATCTTTTTTAACTTTCTTCAACTTTTTGCTGTCATTGATAGAACCTCTTGATATAATCTCCTCTTTGTCTTCCATCACTCTTCTCTTGGTTCTCTTTCACCTTCATAGCACTTGTTCTTTAGTCTCCTTATTTCTATTGAAACTTCTCAGAAGAAGACATTGCCAAATTCTTATCTTCTTGCTCTTTTCCTTCCTCCTCTCAACTTAAGCAATCATTGGAAACATCCCTGAGATGCAGCAAAACGTTATTATCAGAGCTTTAAAACTTGTCTTTATGCTGTTTCCATGTCCTGTGGTTTGACCTGTCATCTCATTTACCTCACCTGTTTTAGTCAGGGGGTTGGCCTTTGCCTCAAGCACAACCTGCTGTCTCAAACTTCACCTCATCACCACTGACATCAACTCACACCTCTTTCTGCCACTCAGGTCTCTCCTCCATGAACATTTCTGCTTCTTTCTTCACAGCATTTACAAAATCTACTCCCCACTCTGTGTATCAACAGGGCACTGTGTTAACGAGATATACTAGCTGCCATTACGAAATGTGTCAGTTAACTGCTGATGTAGAAAACATAATGTATAAAAAGATGATAGCAGTCAAAGGCAGTAAAACAGATCCCAAAACTTTTCTGTGGTACCTATGGAGGAAAACAGATTTCCCAGTGCTAAACACCCTCATGTAAAAGGATGCAATGTGTTAATTAACTTACATCTGTAAGAAATATTCATATTTTTAGTGTTAGAGACTACACTAAGCTGCTTATATCATAGACTTGTGTGTTCACAGCAATATTTATATTGAATATGTCACTGAAACAGATCCTGAATTTCAACTAGAATTTGGGGGTCTGTAATTTTTCAAGGTTTGTCATATGAACCTGTTGATAATTTTAGCTGCTATTTTTCTTCAGTATCCCGCAGAAAAATCCATATGGAATTTCCTGGTTTGATATGCTTCACACACTTCTCTCTGCTTAAGACTGAGGTCTGTGGCAGGCAGGACAGATATTAGTTTCTTAAATGAATGGCTAAAGAACCCATAGACATTTCACAGCCTCAAGCCTCAAAGCATATAGATGTAAAATAGTGCTTCTTTACTGTAAAAAGAAACAGTTTTATGTTCTAAAGTTGCTCCAGTCCTGGATAAAACTAAATTTTTTTTTCCAGTCATTTCACTTGTCCCTTTATTCAGTAATTTTTTTGCTTTCCTTCCTGTGATCTTGTCTCTCCAGAACTGTTCTCAGTGATACTTTTCTGAATTTAAAAAAAATGAACAATCTCTTTTGCTTACATCTGAACTCCAACTGGGTACATTTCACTAGAACTCAGATCTCAGGTCAGTTTTTAGTGTAACATGTTTGCATTATTAACAGCACACAGAATCTCCAAAAAGGGAGACTGGAAAGAGAAAAAGAGTCTCATGACCTTCAAATGAATCCCAGCTTCTCCATACTCCATAACCCTCTGTGGCCCCCAGTTGCACAATACTATGTCCTACAGGTGGAAAATGAAATTTCCAAAATTCACAAAACATCAAATAACTTTATGTTCAAGTCCCTGATTTGAACAAAGAGTAAGGAGCTCTCATCTTCTCTGAACTGTTTTTTGCCTGGCCTTGAAATAACACTGGTTTTTGTTTTGCTTGAGAAGGGAAAAATTCTTAGCATGCGTGTGACTCAGAAGAAAACCTGTCTGTTTTCTGCAATAAGTAAACCATGAATCATTGGTGGTTTACCACATTTATTTCCCTGCACATGAGATGTGTTGTGCAGTTAAATTTGGTAAATGTTACTACCTCAAGGACTGATTCTACAGCACTTGTTTGCACTGGTGCATGTAGAAAAGCCTTTTGCAAGGAAGAACTCTGACTGGAGTGCTAGGGAGCCAGAGTCAGCAGGTTCATTCCTATGCTATAGGTCAGGAATTCTGCATTTGTGTCTCCGGGAAGAACAACCTTCAATTAACAGTGCAATCTGACAGCTTCAAGAAAGGCCTGGCTGGAAATAAGAGTATATTTCAGAAACTGGAATAAGCTAACATCCCGGTGCTCCTCCCGAAGGGAGAGGAGGCTGAGAACAAGTAGACTGGGAAAACCTATACATTTCAGGACACAGTAATCCAGTTGTAATTAGCTGGTCTCAGTGAAGCTCTCTGGCCATTGGCTACCCTGGATTACTGTAAGCCACCTATTCTTCCTGCTGGGGTCACACCTGCAGCTGTTAACTTTAGATGCTTCCTCTTCATTTCAAGAATGACTGTTTAAAGTGCTCGTACTTCGATATACTGTAGGGAACAGGTCTATATCGGCACAAGATGGACCAGATGACTTCATAGTCCCTCTCTATCAGAGATTCCTGCAATTTCTTCTCTGTATTTTCTTGTTGTTAACCCTGCCAGTGCCCAACAGTGAGATACAAGTAGCAACTCACAAAGCATTCACTAATACAGTCTCAATACTTACATAAAATTTACCAGAAAATCTCAGAGGTTTTTTTCCTAACTAATGAAAAATATAACAAGAGTAGTCTGTTTTGATATAGTGTCAGATATTAAAAGCATCCAGTAGGCAGGAATCCTGGCATGCAGATTTGATGAATGACTCATATTCTACTCATGCAATGGACAAATGAAGCTGGATGAACAAAGAATAAAACCATGTTGTGATTCATCCCTTGAAATGAAACTCAGGGCCTTCAGGAGAATCCATTCTAGCTATTTTTTCATACTTTGTACTTTTTTGACAATTAATGAGCCCCAAACCATCAAAAGAATGGATAGATAATCAGAAGATAATATCAGAAGATAATTCTGATGCTATATTTACTTTGAAAGGCAGCTTCACATAAATGTGGCTATAACAGACCAGGATCAGAATCTATGCCATGGGGTGTTTAACCTGATGAAACTGATGACTTTTGGATTCAGACATTACACCAGTAATGAGAATGATGAAGCTGATGAAGGATAAACTGAGTAGAACATTTCTTCAAGCAAGCTGGTGAATGGAAAATAGATTTTAGACTGTTAAAATAATGATAATAAAGAGGATGAAAATCATTGGTATCTGGTTGCTAATCATTATGCCATATGCTAGCAAACCTTCAGAGTTTATATATTTGCTTCAAAATGTTTTACCTGGATAAATGTATTTAAAGGTTTAATGTATAAGATTTAGTGCCCTACAAATCTTCACAGCAGTTGACAGCTTCCTTGCCATTTGAAGAGATGAGCTTGGAAGATGGAAAAAAGAGGTCTCCCTAGGGAAAGCAGATGGGGTGAGAATGATGAGGGAAAGGGATTTATCATGAGATGATTTGAGCTGAGATTTAGAGTGAAAATTACCAAACAAGATAGGGACTTACAGATGTCACTTCTACAAACCAGGACAATCAATAAGGACTTAAACACCAGATTCCAGCAATGAAGAAGGAAAACTGAAGTCTTGGCTGTAGAAAAGTGCTCTGGAATTTAACTTGCTTTACCATACATACAAATGTATTTTGTTTGGGAAGGGCTGGATGGGAGAAGGTAAGGAACTGCAATGCTCTGAGAAATATGAAAAAGTATGAATGCAAGTGCTGTACCTTTCGCAAAAAACTCATCCAAAGAGGAGTTGAAACACAAAACACCACTCAGACCACTTTCTGATCTTTCCTTAGGGCTGTTTTTTGGGCTCGGAGGACATCTCCATATATGCTAGCAATCAAGCAGTCACAGCTGCAGCACTGGTTTCTCTCATGGTTAATCTCCTCCCTTGCCCCCAGCTCTAGCCCTACAGTGAAGTCATTGTGCTAAGCCTCTGACATCCCAACAACTTCCATAGCAACAGAGCATGGCGTCCTAAACACAAGATTAGGTGTAGAGCCTGACCAAAAGAGAAAATCAACATGTGAGGGTGAAGGCTGTGGGCTGGACACACGTGACACACCTGCAGCCCCACGGGATTGAATCCATGGCAGTGAAAGCTAGCAAGCTGAGAGCCAAGCTGGTGATTCCTTTTGTGGCACTCCAGAGAGGCATTTGCTGGAGCCCTGTTATCCTTCGCTGCTGAAGGCAATTTCTGCTTGGCTTCTTTCTGCCAAAGTGCTGCATACTTGAGCTGTCTGTGCTATCCCTCAGTAGCCTACTGAGGCTTGAGCACGGACAAAAACAGAACCAGAGCTAAGCAGGACTATAATGCTTCCTGTACTCAGTGTGCTTCAGCCAAATTCATGGTTCCTTGTAATCTAAGATGGTCATACAGTAATTTAGAACCCCTTGAACTTGTATTCCCTTATGTAGTTAGATTTCCTGAAGATAAAGCCCTGTTGACATGGGAAAGTTTTACTAGTTATATAGACAAAGTTAAGCTGGTGTAACCACACCCTGTGTAAAAGTGGCTTTTTCAGTATGGTATGTACCTCTACTTGTGCTAAACCAGAAAATTCACACTGATATTTTATTGAAAGAGTACCCTACTATCTGAGCATAGACGCCTTCACTGAATTGGTAATGTTAGGATCCCAGATGCCTCAGAAACTCACTGAGGGCAGGTAGGTGCATTTGGGAGGTGATTGACAGTTTCAAATTTATAAGCCTTTAGTATTGTTGCCGAACTAGTGTACTCTGAATTTATCACCGTTATTTACTACAGATTACCATTTTCATTAACCGTGTAATTATTTTTCCCAGGCTAATTTAGACAGAAAATAGGTGGCATAACAAATAGGTACTCCATCTTTTCTAACTGGAACCAGCTTAATGTTAGTATCAACTTAGCCTTAGCTGGTTCAGGAAGATCTTCATGCGAGGGTTTTAATAGAGGACTTTGATACCACATTGTGCCGACAAACTGTGGAATAGTCTGGCTACTTATATTTATCACTTCGTGTGAGCTGAACATGTTTTCTTGACACAAAGAGTCGCTGTCCAGTATTGTGTCTTTTAACAAGGAGGGAAGGTCAACTACTGAAAGAATAAAATCTGCCAGATTTTTTTAAATATGGACAAAAATATGTATTCTCTTTTGGCTGAACTCTTGGAAATCCTTGATATTTTTTGGCTTAGAGGTTTTGAAAGAATTTTCTTAAAGGCAGCTCAAAATTCAGTATGAAGCAGCTTAAGTAGTTAAATTTAATAATTTTCTGAGCTACTGAAAACACTTATGGTGGGGAAATAGCTGGAAAACCTAATGATAGTTGGTACTATTGATGGTTGATAAAGTAAATTCTTTTAGCTGGATATAAGTGATTTCTGTGGTTTGTAGACATGGATACTCTATTGTGCAGATACAGCTCTAATCTGCCTGGAATCCCAGAGTTTCTGGCCTCTCTCATACCTTGTGATAGTCTCGATAAATAGTCCACTGATTAGTGGTGGTTTTGTTGGACTTATTTCACGGATTGTTTTCTTTGTCTTGTGCTACACAGGCAGCTCAGTGGGAGTCTGCAGCTTAATTAGTTTCCCTATCTTGATCAGAAATCAAGGCTAGATCCAGTCAGCCTAACTTAGACATCTTATTCCTATATTTTACAAATCTGATGAAGTAGCTCTCCTAAAGTAGCTGTGCCACTTTCTGTTGTAGTCAACAGAAGAGTACAGGTGACTTTGAAGGTTTCCAGAAGAGAGTCTGTCTGAGCGGTCAGACCCCTTCTCTCTGCAGCCCTTCAAAGACACCTGTGTTTCTCCTTCCAACTGTAAAGGGAGTTTAAGCACTTAACTCACTAGGTGCCTAAAATTTAGGTGCAAGTGAGTGCTTGAATGAAGCCAACACAATTCTGTTTCAGATTTATGGAGTTTCACACTGCATGAATGCATATATATGCATATATATATCTATATGCGTATATATTTAGTGTTCCTTTATCCAAGTTGGCATGCTTCTTTTGAGATATTTTTATTTATACATATAAAAAGTTTCTATGGAAACCTGCCAGGTAACATTGGTTTTGCATTTCTGATTTCAATTTGACACAGTTTGCAAATGCTGTGCCTCCCAGAAACACTAGCTTTCCTACCTCTTATTAAGTTCGCTGATCTGGCCTCCCTGTGTCTGGTTTGCATTCATTTTTAGCCATCAGAAATTTACTGCCAAAAAGCAGCACATTTCAAAATGTGCAATTTACAGAAGCAACAGTAGATGATTCATTGGTTGAGCTTTAACTTGAGCACTCAGCAAGAAACTACTGTGCATGGACCTTTGTGGTGAGGGCAGCAGAAGCAATGTTTTCCTTTTGTGAGCAATTGCTTACTGTAAATTGTAGCTTTTGAGTCTTGGTGACACCGTTAAGAGGTGTGTCTCCCCCATTGTCCATGTGTGGTAAAGATGTATGGTAAAACCTGCTCTTTAGATTTACACCACCCTTTTTGGCTTACAGTGAACAGAAGCCAAAAAAAATAGTTGTGAATATTTCATAAAGCCAAATGTTTTGCACGCAATTTTTTCTGAAATTAAGCTGCTACCTAAACTGGGTAGCAAATATTAGTTCTAGACAGCTATGGAAGAAAAACTAACTTGATTTCATCATTTAAGCTCACCACAACACTTTAAAGGTTTCCTTCTGTCATGGGGAATGGAAAAAACCATTTTAAGTTAGCATATATTTATTCCAAAGCACTAAAAAATCAAAACTTATGAAAAATAAAGGGAAGCTGTTCACAAAATGTAAACATGCAGTATATATTTCACATGTTTTTCTGTTGAGACCTAAAACCTGAATCTCTCTGGCTAATTTTGTTAATTAAATATCCAATTACATTCTTCATCTGATAGTGTCAGGCTTGTATATTCTGGCAGAAATCTAAATGTTGAACTCTTCCTAGTGTAAGAAGACACATCTCAAACTTAATTTTGGTTCCCAGTTTACCCAAGCACTAGCTACGTGTTTGGTTTTAAAGCACATAAATGGCACATTGAAACTGATGTGCTATGAGAACTCCACACCAGACAAATGACCAGATCTGACTTTGACCGCGGCTGAGCAGCTTGACAGAAGTTAATGGCATTGCTGAGACATAACTGAGGGCAGAATCTGGCCCTGGTCCCACGCTTGTCATAACTTGTCATATTAAGCTGAATGTTAAAGGTTTTGTACAAAGAACTCCATGTAGAGCTCTGATGATTAATGGGATCTGGATGCAGAAATTCCTGTGGGCTACAACTGAAAATTCATTCCTCTATTTTGATGGCTGTTCATTTTAATAGAGGAGTTTGATACTACATTGTGCCGACAAACTGTGGAATAGTCTGGCTACTTATATTTATCACTTTGAACTTCTGGAGGCTCTTGAAAACCTTATGGGAGCTAGGCATTATACACTGCATGCAGTTCCAAAATACCCAGAAGCTTAAAGCTGGTGTTTACTCCTTCCCTTGAATTTTGATAAGTCCTGAGAGATATTGTTTAAGTTGCTGTAGGGAATATTAATATATTTCAAAGGAAGGTAACAAAGGATAATTCTGTTTATGTATGTGCCAGTACAGCCATGGCAGACATTTAGAAACATTTTGCTTATACAAAAAGTAAGGAAACTCACACAAGAACATAACCAGGATCCATTATATTGGGAAAGGTAAACCCCAGATTGTTCTATTTCTCACATGGGATGCTTACTAAAGAGTGCATGGCATTATCCCAGTGAGATACTTCCATCTATTCCAGATATTACGAGCTGCTAATTTGCTGTCATAACAATTCAGATTGGGCTGGCAGCAACAAGAGTGTGAGCTGGAAATCTTAAAGAGATGAAGATAACTTTTAGCTGCCTTTCTCCCCCTTCCCCCCCCCCCCCATCTCTTACTTGTAAAACATTTCTTTTAAAATTCTGAGGTGTTTTTCTCCAGTACAGGACACTCTTGGTACACAGAAGAGCTGAGTATTGCTTAGCCTACCTTATGGAGTGGTTCACCTGAGCTGGCAGAGTAGTAATAGCAAGAAATGTGGTCTTTGATCCTTGGACTTTGTGATTACATTTATTATTCCACTGGTGAGCCAACCACGGGTGGACATTTAAGCACTATGTGAGTGAAGGGGAGGGAAGACCTGGTGTGGTCTGATTTTAGCAGCTTGAAGATAACACTCTTTGCACGGTACTGTCACCTGCATGTCTTGCTTCAGGAGTTTTTTTTCTATACAGTACTGGATCCACTGAAGAAAGAATACCTTCCATCCTTGGGGAGCAGCAGAAAAGTCCTGTAGAGCATTTCTTCTGATCACCTGCATTTTCTGCTACTGTGGAGAAGATGGGAAAGGGGAAGGAGGAAGAAGAAGGCGTTTTCAGATACAAGCCTCATCTAGATGCCTGACACAAAGCCCTGGAGTGGACAGAACCAGGCAAAAGCAGACCATGATTTGTACCAATGTAGCTCAGCAGAAGGAAACTGCTCTGGTGTGTTTCACAAACTGTTGTGCCTTTTGTCTGTGCGTGCTGTACGTTTCCATCAACACATATACTGAGTGGTGAGCTCAGGTGCAGACCATCCTCTCCAGTCTCTGGTCAAGTAACTCCTCTGGAACAGAAGGGTCAGGGAAATGAATATGGGTGAAATGGAGAAGGCTCTCATCTTCTCATAAAATTCAGAGCTTGTCAATACCAGAAGAGAAGTTGCAAAACATGTTGGCAGGAGCGCAACCCAAGTGAAAAATCAGTACAGGACTGCCAGTTGAATTGCACTCTTTAACTTTGTGAGCTAGTTTCTGTTCTCATAGGGTGCAAATCTGGACCAGCTCTACTGACTCCAGTAAATTATTTCAGGATTTATGTCTTCTGAGTAGAGCTGAATTTGGCCCTCTCTTGTGCAGACTGAAGTTATACTGTCACTCCACAAACTCCAGTATTTTTAGCAGCAGTTGTCACATCTAATCAAACACAAAATTTAGCAGGATGAAGTGAGAAAAGTGCATGGTTCAGGAGGTTTAAAGCCAAAATTCCAAACATTTTATCCAATCCCTATACTGACAGATAAGTAAAGAAGTTTGTATATGGATGTATGTATTTAAGAGTTATTTACTGGTACTTTTATGCTGTTAACAACATTCCTCTTCTGAAATCTCTAGCAGACACATCCTACACAGAGACTAATTCACTATAAAAACCCAAAAGCCCAAACACCAAACCCTCAACACTGATATGTTATCTTAAAGTGAACCATTTACAATGTTAATTCATAAACTAACCACATTTATTTAGGAAGAGAGCAGAGACAATAATATACAATCTGTTTTCCAATGCAGATTCCAACTCACAAATGCTCACAAATTTTTAAAAAGAATCTCGGACTCAAGACCTGACCATACAAATTAGCTGATAAAAGAGTCAGAAAAAGAGATAATATTAGTAATTCATAAGCAGAACCATGTGTACACACAGGGAAACAAATTTGATTCAGTAGGCTTCCCCTTATTGTCTATTCATTACTGATTATTCCCTCATCTTTATCTTTTAATTCTCCATATCAAATCCTTTCAATTCATCATCAGCTATGGAGATTGGCTGACATATGTTTGCCTAGTCCAGTTTGGCCTGAGGCAATACCACAGCTGGAGGTATTTCATGGAAAAAATGACCTATCCAGAGTGTTTTGTCAGTTATTCAAATAATATAAAGTTGGTGATCTTGAAGAACTGATTTTGAGGTGTTGTTGTATTCTTTTTCCATGGTTTTAAGGAAAAGCATTGGAATAAAGCAGGAGTCATCAAAGGTGAAATATTTTAGAATCTTGAATCCTCAGTGAACATCCTGAAGAAAGCAATAAGTATAGCCTCGGGTACTCATTATTTTACTTTATTTACTTTGTGACTATCTGGAAATTTATCTTTAGAATTTGGTTACTGTTGTGAGAGTGACTTGTTAAGAAGAAATTGTAAGTCCATGTTGCAAATAGTGGCATCTGAGTGAGACTGGGATCTTGTCATCCAGTTGTTCTTTGAGAAAAAAACTTGAGTTTTGCAATTCCAAAGCAAAGAAGAAATATCTATAAAAGGATACTGAGATTTTAAGTTAGTAGTTTATTCTTTACCAACTAATTGCGGTTGGAGACACTCAGGAATGCAAATTTCAAAGGTCTACTGATTTTTTTCTTGGGTTATTTCAAAGATCTCAAGGTTTTCAGTCTCTTTCTAAAATGGCTGTACATGTGCAGTTGCAGCTTTTCCGTGCATACCACCCCCACCCTTACATGGTCCTGCTGGTATTTCTGAGTTGTACAGCCTGACTCACTCTGCACATGTTAAAGGGAGTCATGCTGCTGACTTCAGTGGCTTTTCAAGAAGCCTCGAGGAACCAAATGAATTCTGCCTTTTCTCCATTTCATTTTGTACTGGTGCTTAAATGGCAGAAATGCGGAACAAGACAGTCCATTTGGCTGCATATTTCTGAGTTTGAATGAGGTGGGTGAGCATGCTTTAGCGTGTGTTTGCATAGAAAAAACTTGCAAACAGGCAGTTTCTGTGGGAAAAAAGCCTCATAGCAGAAGGAAAAGCTTTTGCTGTAAAATTTTACCTGATAGTTAATTTTTTTTTATCCTTTAAACATCATGGAAAGAATAAAAGTTGACTGGTAGGAATGGGATTAGGGACTGCTGCATCAGTACCTTATTTCCACTGCAAATCTAATATGGTAGAGAAAAGCATGGAGAAGAGTGGGTGAAACATGGCACATGTGTTATTAGATAAATACAGGATCTGAGAAAAATAACTTCCAAGAGGATTTACTTGGCTCTGTGTCAGGCTGGGGAGTATTTCTCTGCTTGAAGTGAGCCAGATCACTGTGAGAACAGGGGCTGACTTGCTGGTCCCAGGGACAACTTGCTGGTGACAGAGCAGAAGGAACACTGACATCCTTGTGTCCCTTTTTCACAGTCACTGACATGCCACAAACCTCCAGGGGACCTGAGGCTGAATTCAGGGTGCTTATAATGTGTAGGCTGTGCTTTCTCATTCCTTCAGTTCATACTTGCCTGGATTTCTGCTGTGGAAGTGCACAGACGTTTACACGAAGCACACCACATGCAATGTCCCTTCCCACACATCTCACACCTCCGTCTCCCCAGGACACACGCTGTGTCCTCTTTCCCGAGTGACCAATCTGACCCAAATCCCCTTTTCCCTGAAACTTCAGTTTCGCACTGCAGCCCTGGCAAACAGCCCCTTCCACATCTGCTTTTCTCATTGCCCACCTGGACATCCCAGTTTTGGCCTACTCTGGGGACCTGTAACCTGGGGCTTTGTTCCCTCTCTGCCCTCTCACTTACCTCCACTGCTTTTCCAAAGCACATTCACACGGTACTTTTGTCTGTCGCTTGTAGTCCTAGAGCTGCCAGCACCAGTTGTCATTTTGCTAGCCTTAAGGGTACCTTTGCAAACATATAGGCATCCCATTGGATGTTCCTCCTGGAGCAGTAGCACTTTTAACTGTATTTTGCAGGAGATGTCTTTCAGGTCCAATCTCACTGGGATCTCCACAGAGACCCTTCTCCTTTTCTGACCCATCTCCTCACAGCATTTCTAACAAGATTGCTGTTAATCTATTGGGTAATTTATTTTCCTTACATATTTCAAGTTGTCTTACCCCCATATATCACTCAGACAAGTCTGTCAGATCTCTTTGGATGTCCTGTTATCTGAGATTGGTGTTGTGCAGCATGGCCTGTAATGCATGAAATCGGAGCAAGCTGTGTGCTTATGCCGTGCTGCATGGCTAATCATTCTCAAATGCTATCGTCAGTTATCTTGGAGGAGTTAAAAAAAAAAAAGAAAAAGACTCAAGCA
This sequence comes from Corapipo altera, assembly GCF_003945725.1. NCBI lineage: Eukaryota > Metazoa > Chordata > Aves > Passeriformes > Pipridae > Corapipo > Corapipo altera. The sequence continues at coordinate 13,542,424 of NW_020884883.1, read as the reverse complement.
GTCTGTGGCTGATTTAATCTTTAAAATCAGGAGAGACTTTGCAGTGATTAAAGAGCCATTTCCTGACTACATATTGATATGAGCTGCTTCCAAGTCAAATATGAGGGAGACTGACAGGCATTCAGTCTTGGTCTGATTGGCAGGTCTGAGCCCCATGAACAGCGATCTCTTTCCTGCTCTTGTTTAAAGGCATTCTGGGGTGGTCTGTATTCAATACACAGCCATCTCAAGTAATGGCCCTGGTATTTTCTATTGTAATTGACAAAATTGCACACTTTAATTTTCAGCATCCATAAGGACAGGTGGAAAGTTTTATTCAGTAACTGAAGGCTTCATGTTGTTTTCCAATAGTTTCCAGAAGCCAGTCACTTTGGGAGCAATTCTGTGTTCCGAGAAATGCCAGAAAAATATGTGTGCTGAAGGATTTCTCCAGTATTACTGCAGAGCACTGAGTCCTTTTTAACATAAATCAGCAAGGCAAAGCATTGCAAGCATGAACAACAACAGTTTCATGGGACATTGATCTTTGAAATCTGGAAAGCACCTTTAGAAGCCCTTGATCAACATGAAGAGGATACTCGGGAGTTTAGTCCGGGGCTATTAGATGGTCATGTCTTTGTCATTTCATCTCTCCAAGGATGAAGTTGTTTCATCTGAAGAAATGATAGCCACCTTCTTCATAGAGGATTTTGGGATTCTTTTCAAGTTTGTGGGAGTTATTTTGCAATATGGTGCCCAAAGTAACAGAAAACTATAGTGATTCAGTGCTCTCTTCCAGCTCTGCATTCCTGAGGATGTAGAAAGGTCTGTGCGAACTCAATGTTTTTATTAAGGATGGCCTGGATTATGAGTTTACAATAGATAATCATGTACAAATGGCCTTCCATTTTTAGCTTCTCCTCCCTTCAGAGGCTTCCTCCCTGTACTGACATAGTTTTCCCTGTAACTTCAGTGTGGCTTTAGGCAGAGACAGAGTACTTGCAGCTCTGGGAGACTTAGTGCTGAAACCTCTTCGGTTGCGATTGTTCCCACAATCCTGTGCTTTCCTCAGAAATCAAGTTACTCCTACTCCCATTACTATATCCCATATCCTCTCCCTTTGGAGATCCCAAGCCTATCCTAACAAATCATTATATTCACAAAACTATCCAGCATACTCAGGCAAAACAGCATCAGAGATGTAGTCTGTTTTTTTTTTCCTCATCTCATCCAGATCTGATACCGGAGACAAAGAGCAATTTTGCTGTCCTGATCATTCTCTTACAGTTATTTACATTTTGTTTTGTTGCTAACAGCTAATCAATTCGAAACAAAAACAAATACTTCTACAACCTCAAATGAAAACAGTTTATGTGTGCTTTTTTTATATGAAAGATAGCTGATAGTTTTAATCCCAGGGAAAAAAAGAACGGTTGCTGCAAAGAACTATAAACGTAAAAAACCCCACGAAATAGAAAAGAGTTGAGGAATTCAGGAAGGAAAAAAAAGGCTTCAGGGAATCACTCTGCTATTTGCAAAGCAAAATTGCCGTTTCTGTAAACGATTATTTAATTGTTGATATGAATTTAGCATGGTGATAAAATTTTTTCCTGGCTCTGACAGACATTCTCTAGTGGAAAGAAATAAATCTGGGGAGTTTGAATTATGTGCAATTGGATCACTGATTTGCTCTAACTTCAGCATCAGTTGGATCTCATTGTACTTTCTGATATATTTCTGTACATGAAAACACAACTTGAAAAGTATTAAAACTGATTAAATGTGACATCACTCAACATAACGCTAATATAAAAGGCAATTCCAGATTGTGGGGCACACCTCTTGAGTTCTTTGTTATTCTCATGGAGGCTGGAAAATGCACTTTTGACTCAGAAAAGGTCTTTTGTTATCTATCAGTAATGAAACTATGTCACAAACTATAATTTGTCTACATGTAGGACAAAACCTGAAACATACTCAGCAGGCAGAAGTAACCTGAGTTATACATGAAGAATTAATATTGAGTTTTTTGATATGTTTGTGGAAATATAAAATTCTAAAGTTACTAACAAGTCAAATGCAGAATTGATTGCAGAGTATGAATGTGTGAACGACAGTGCCTGTATATTTAGGAAGCACCAGTGAAGTGCTGAGGGCCTCTGAACTCCAGTATGTAAGTTGGAGTCAAAAAGGATAAATCTTTTATTAGAAGACTGAAGTGTTTAAATAGGATGTATTGTTTACACTCAACCAGGAGAAGAAGAGCAGCAGAGGTGTTAGTTTACCCAACTTAGAGTCGTGATGAACATGAGCAAGGACGTAAGGAGCACATTCTCAGCTTGCCTGCAGTTTGAGGTAGGAATCCCTCTGATTTCTGTGAGACAGGACTTCTTCTTGATCTTTCTTTCTTTTCCTCTCCTCCATCCTAGAGGTTAGGATTTCTTCCTCATTTGGTTCAGCAGATGTTGCTTTCCTTATGCAAGAAGATGTTGTCTTAAAAAAATTTCAGAGGAAAGTTCAGGCTGTGGCTTGTTACTGCCATTATTTATTTTGAACAAGATCCAAGATTATAAGGCACATGGACAATCAGGCTATGGATAAAATGATTAGGATAGGGCTGACTCAGACCTGTTAGTCTGGCAAGGATTCAGCAGAATATATTCCAGAAAGTGAACTCCCTAGAAGTATTTTGCCTTATCAGAAGCTTTTATAATTCTGTGCGAGATGATAGTGGATGGAAATAATTCTTCTTGGATCAAGGATATAATTTTTTTCCCCATTTTTTGTATTTCCAGAGATGAGAACTGTAGTCATACTTACACATAAATGCTTTTATTTCTATCCTGCCTGTCTTATATTTGTGTCCTACACATTTTTTGATAGAGGAGTTGAATAAACAATTCACATTTATCTAACTATGTGAGCCTAGGAGAAAATCTGTCACTGCTGTTCTGAATCTCTCCTCATGATAATGTGTGAAAAGATGTAACAATCTGATTTCGTTATCTTTCAGGTCTTTAAAGTTCTCATCACTTTGACTTCCAACTCAGGAAAAGAGGAAAACTGAAGTTAAATTCTGTAAAAATAATCTGAATTTAACTGCATAAACTGAGTACATAATATGTGCAAAAGTGTTAACCTGTTAAAGAATAGCTCTTTTTTTGGGGGTTCATTTCAACATGTTAATGGAAGTTGCAGACAGTGTGCAACAAAATAAATGCATATAAAAACAATTTATGTTTATGCTGTTATGTATTTCCTTTTACTATTGAAAGAGAATTTCTAAGTTATGAAAAGCAGAAAGAGAAACTGAAAAAACAATTAGGGATGAAGAGAGCTACTTTATTATCTACATCTACTTTCTCTGGGCTGCATCCAGGAAATAAATTATTATTTATCCACCATAATATATCAGAGTAAAAAAAGACCCCAAACCAAACCAAAACAAAAAACACCCACAAACATCTAACACGCTTTGTTTCCAGAAGAGTTTAACACTGATATCTGTCTTGAAGGAAAAGGAAAGACAATAATAAAGCCTCGCATTTATTTAATTTACTAGTACATTCAGTTTTGCCTTGAATTACTCATAAAAAATATGTACAAGGAGTGTTTTGCCAAAAAGTAACTTCTACAGAGAAAATCTGAAAAAAAAAAAATAGTGTGATAGAAATAGTCTTTGTGCTGCTTCAATGATGAAGACACTTCATCACATTTTTAGCAGATATTTTTGCTGAAATTGCTTTGAAACAATTAATTTCTTATTCTGAAAATAAAATTATCTTCAAGTCTACAAAATTAATTTTGGTGATTACAGAATATTAAAAGTTCTCTAATAAGTATTCAGTGAATAAAAAGTGTTCAATATTTAGAAAAAATAAATTAGAAAATAAAGTCTGCATGGGAAAATGAATTTATCCTTAGCTTTCAAAAAAAGAGCAAGCATAAACTGTGGGATTTTAATGAAATGACTCTCTTATTCATAAGTCTCTGTAAAGCTATTTTTTGAAAGGAAAATTAACTTCGACAGTAGAAAAAAAAATCCTTCTTTGATTATTTAATGTGCATTGGATGAATAAAGAATAGAGAAGTATGTGTCTCCTATGTTAATGGGAATTTCATATATCCTTATCAGAATATTGTGGTTAAAGAAGTAGAGCCATACTCTCTCTTTCTTTGCCCTGAGGATTTTTCTACTCAAAACCAGATGGACATTAGAAAGAAGCACTTGAGCAAGAAGGGTATATGAGTTTGTAGGAGTGCTCTGCATGAGGAAAGTTCTGCTTACAGAGGGAAACCATATTCCTCTGTGTTCTGAGCAGGGAAGACAGTGGATGGCAGGAAGTCACCTCTCTGGTCACCCCTCAGCCCGTCCTGCAGAGCCGGCCAGGCTGCATCCATCCAGTGCACTGGCACTGCCTGTAATCTCACAGCAAAGCAGAGCAATGGGCTGTGTTCTGTAAAAGAGCTCTAACAGGAAAAAAAGAAAGTGGCAGAGAAAAGCTTCAACAAGTTAGAGTTGAAAGTAGAGGAGCTGAAAGGATTTTGAGGCTCTTTCAAGTTTTAACATAATATGGACATTTTAGTGCACTTAAGAACTTGTATTACTGCACGTAGGGCTAAAAAACCTCTCTCTTAAAGCAGATCCAGCACAACCTTGAGCGCATGCTTGAACATGCTGAGAGATGCTGAGAGAGCTGGGACTGTTCAGTTTGGAGAAGAGTAGGTTCAGAGAGGGATCTTATCAACATGCATAAAATACCTAATGGGGGAATAATGAGAGATACAGCCAGTTCTCAACAGTGCCCAGTGGGAGAATGATAGAGCTTGCATGGAAATACAAGGAACTCTGCTTAAACAAGAGAAAACACCTTTTTAGTCTAAGGATGGTCAGAGACTGGAACTGGTTGCCCAGCATGATTGTGGAGTCTCCACCCCTGGAGAAATTAAAAGGACATCTGGACATGGCTCTGAGCAACATGATCCTGCTTTCAGCAGGGGAGTTGGACTAGATGATGTCCAGAGACCCCTTCTGAACGCAGTCATTCCATGATTCTGCAACTCTGTGAGATGCTGGAAGACTGTGTTTCAGTGGAAAATTCCCCAAAACTTCCACTCAGAAAAGAACAGGATCTGATAGGTACCCTGAGGTGTTAAGCTTCCTCACTTTTCCAAGCTGTTCCTCAGGCCACCCCTCAATGTGGGCCCATGTTCAGTTTCGCAAGTCAGTCATTGTTTTTCCAAAAATCTGTCTAAAATAAGCCTTGCCATGGTCACTTCTCTTCTGTTTTTTTGCCCCATCTCAGTTTGACAGTCAAAACTTTAGTTGGCAGCTAACAGTCTTTGGCACACACTATTTTATGTGCAGCATGGTCCACAGACTGCTTGTTGTGAAGAGATGTGAGATTCATCTTTATAACAAGTATCCAGCTGAAACAGGGATCTGCGGTGAATGCCATATTAGGGGGCTTCCCACCTGGTTGTCCCCTTATGAACCTTAAGCCATTACAATTGTGTGCAGGGATGAAGCCCCACTGCAATTCCTACTCTTTCCCTTCTTTTGAATTCTTAGCTCACAGAGAGCTGCTTTCGAGGTCAGAATAAAAGCAGGAGTTCAGAGGATTTTCATGTTGCTGAAGTGAGCTACCACTTAGCTGAAGTGAACTGCAATTTTTCTTCCAGTGTGACAGTGACAAATGGTGTTTAAAACATTAAAAGTGCTTTGTAGTAGGTTATTCAGAATGCAAGTTTTCTGTTGATTGACTTGATTTTCCTTGGACTGCATTGTACCTACAATAAGAATGCTTGAGGAGAACATTTATCTCTGCTGCCATTCAGGAATAATCAATCTAAATTAAGCCTATGAATGCAGATTGAGCCTAAGAATGAGGATCTTTTGCAATGTCAATTTGTCTGAGAATTCCAAGAAAACTTTCAATAAAAAAAAAAAAAGAGCAAATTACATTTGCTCAGTAGCAAAAGATTTAATATACTATTACCAGTACTCTTCAGGTTTTCCTTTCCTTGAGTTAGGCACTTTTGTCTCAGTAGGTACCTCAACTATTTCTCTTCCTTTCTCTATTATTCACATTTAGGAAGCTTGAAGGGAAATGAAAGATTGCTTTTACCTGGTTTCACTACACTGTTAACAGTCTGCAAGGAGTATGTAATCATATGCAGTGCTGCTGAAGCAAATATCCAGAGCTCTTCAAAGTCGTATAATTACCCATGTACCTACTACAGGACTTACTACCCCATACTGATTTATCCCTGGGTCTCAAAGCTGACCTGGAAAGACCACCTCTGAGGGGTGAAATGGAGGTTCAGCCTTTCTGAATGTTCCTACTTAGTCCCACAACCAGGACAACTAATGAATGCCAAATGTGGTGTTGTGGAATTAGTCTACCAGGATTTAGCCAAAGACTGCCAATTTGTCTCACATAGGCCAGCAAGTAGCCAGATAACAATCTGAGGTAGTAACTTTAGGGTAAAATGCTGGCCACTTCAAAGGCAGTAAGATTTGTAGCCGCTGACACTGCGACTGTGATTTCTCCTCTAGTTGCAGATGACTAGTTCAGATCTTAGCTGCCTGTTGATGGATTTAAACTATCTTACAAGTCCCTTAGACTTTGCCTCTCCTTACACACACTCCCCTAACCTTGCTTCTGTAGTTTGTCTTCAGCTTTGGTCACCAACCACAAGGTTTATACATAAAAAGCACTAATCTCTTTCCTATCTTTCCAGTTCCCAGTGAAAGCTGTTTTTACTCAAGCTGTTGTTGGTGCTCTGGATGACATTGTGCAGCACACAAGGAGTGCTGGCAAGGGGAGCGCAGCAGGGAGGCCCGGCTGTCGCAGAGGTTAAGAAAACAGCTTCCAAGGAGCACCCAGCCTCTGCCTTCCCTTTGTCTTCTCTGTCGTTTTCTGTGCGTGTGTATGTGTAATCCTGTGTACTTGGAGAACGTTATGTTTTTCACACTTTCCTGCTATATCTCTTACACGTACCCTCGTACTGTGTTACAGCACTCTGAAAATTTTGGTTTTGGGTTTTTTATAACACAAAGTCCATGTTTGTAGGTTCCTTCACACATGAATTAGCACTATCTGAAATTGGAGGTTCTACAAAGTTCAATTATTCTATCAGTCATGAGGAACTATGTTTTTACTGTTACTGTTCTCCATTTCATTTAAAAAGTGAGGAAAACACAATTCAAATGTCTGCAGACTCAGCCTAATAAAAATGACAGATTAGATGTCAAACTGCTCCACTCCCACCCAGCCCCTCCTTTCCCCAATCTTCCCTTCTGTTGTTCAGAAAGGAGTCATGCAATAGCTTCCTTGCTGCTGTTGGCTTTTGGAAATAGCCGGTTGATTCTGGTAGCTCAGGGATTAGTCTATTTTGCTTGCACTAAGTGAGCAATGCTGTGTAAAAACCTGCCCTGCCTTAATAATTTAGCTCTTAATGCTTCACTGGGTTTTAGCAGTCCACCTTGGTGGAGGATTGGATTTGAGATTAGCCTCTGTGTTCTGCCACCATCTGAACAGCACAGTGGTTCACAAACCTCGACGGATGGTTCTGTAATTATGTGAAGGTGGTTTCGCAGAATGAGCTGATGAAAAGAAACCAAAATGGAGACCTTGCAGGCTGGTATTTTGCACTAGTAATCAGTTTAAGTCCAAGCTGAATGCTGCTGGTATTTTATAGGCACCCTCAGAACATAGAAATAAATGCAAATATTATAAAAGGAAATGATCTGAACACTTGAAAGAAATATCAGTGGAGCTAATGTTTCTAACTGCATTGTATATTAAAATTAATAGGGCCAGTATCTGCCTAAAGAGTTACTCAAAGCTAACTGGTGGTGCTGAGGAACACTTCCAGGCACTGGGACTGCAATTTCGGCGCACTTAAAGTGTCACAAGGGACCCGGGTATGGCTTGGACTGGTGCCAGGTGGCACCCTGCACACAGTGCACAATTCCTGGGAACAGTTTAGGAGCTTGCACAGGCCTTTCACAGCAAATAGTTTGGATATGACCACCTTATTTAAGAGAGTAAAAAATCTTAGTAATATAGATGCAGGTGGTTCCCTGCCAGCTGGCTGCAGCACCAGAGAATGGCACTGGGCACATTTAATTTATTAATATCGACGTAGCCAAAGAGGCCCAGAGGAATTTTGCCATGAGTTTGAAAGGAACCAGCATTTGGCCAGTGTTGTGCAAGCATCACTTCCAATCTGTAGCTCTTAAAGCACTTTACTAAAGGGACTAAAAGCTAGTGTCATTTTACACAGAGAGAGTAAGATTTGGAGAGACTGAATAGCTTGAACAGATCACAGATTTCATCTGTGGCAAAGAAAGGAAGAGGTTCCTGTATCAGCATAACTTCAGAACTTATTATCAGAGCCATTCTAAGCTGTCACCTTGATGTGAAACCTTCAGTTTCATGGCTGAGCTTCAATATGTCCCAGCAATCAGACTGTTCTTCCTCCTTTCTCTGCCTGTGACCCAGTCTGTTTACTGTCTCACCACTGTAAGCTTAAAATCTTTCTGAATTTAAATGTGGGAGAACTCCCTTTCCTGTATGTAAGCCAGATTGTTACTTACCATGTTACTTACCATCTGTTTGTATTTTCTTTATGTGTGAACCTGCTGTAAAAATTATCTTAGTGAAATTTGGAAAAACCCAGTATTGCTGTTATGTAGTGAGCCAAAGAAACAAGAGACAGATCATCCAAATTGAAGTTGTCACCTCTGGAGTTTTTGACACTGACAACCTTGCTTTCTTTCTTTCTTTTTTTTTTTTTTTTTATTCTGTGCTGCATTTTTTACATTATTTTAAAAGTAAAATAGGCATCAACTGCCCAGCTCTTCTGACTTATAGATGGTTCTTTAGCCAAAAGGCATCTCCCTTTCGTTACATATCTTTCCTCTTGGGACACGTGATCTGAGCTGCCATGAGGATTTGAAAGCATTGAGTCAGTATCCTTGTCCTTTTTATTTGCCACTGTTGTAAAGCGGCTTCTCCTCTTACATTTGAGTAGAGCCCTGACAAAATCTCCCAAATCTCTCTGTGAGAAAATGGGGGAAATATAAGGAAAGCAAAACATATAAAAAGTGTGACATCTCAAGGGCCCATGATAGACATAAAGAGGAGAGGTGCAAGGAGTTTTCCAAAATAAAAAGACCCATCAAGCAATGCAGTTCCCTGAGCGTGTACCTGTGGGCACTGTTGGTGCTTTGACTGGAAGGAGAGTGGGACAGGGAAGCTAATGTCCATGGCTGCTGAAACCTCACTTTCCTCAGTAAGTTTGGGAAAATACATGTCTGTGGTGGAAAAAAGAGTGTAATGGTTTAACCCCAGTGGGCAGCTCAGCCCCATATAGCCACTTTCTCACCCCTCCTCCCAGCAGGATGAGGAAAAGAGTCAGAAGGACAAAAGTGGGAAAACTCATGAGATAAACACAGTTTAATAGGTAAGGCAAAAGCCACTTGCACAAGCAAAGCAATATAAGAAAATAGTTCACTACTTCCCATTGGCAGGCAGCTGTTCAGCCACCCTCAGGAAGGCAGGGTTTGGGTAGACACATCACCCCTCTGAATATCCTCTCTTTCCTCATTCTTCCCTCAGTTTTTATTGCTGAGCAGGATGTCATATGATTTGGGATATCTCTTGAGTCAGTTTAAGTCAGCTGTCCTACCTGTGTTCCCTCCCAACAAATTGTAGTGGTTCAAGAAGGATATGGGCTGGTAAAAATAAAAGAATGTAAAAAGTAGAAACAAAAATCCTTCAAAATGTAGAAAATATAGTTTATCAGAAAAGGCTATATCATCGATGGTTGTTAAAACAGTCTGAGACTGACTCAAGGGAGAGTGGGAAATTTGCTTGTTGTGCCAATGATAAACAGGAAAAGAGTGGGGCTATATGACAGAGAAGATTGGTCTTGCATGTTTTTCCTGATATGCAAAGAGCCATGAAAAAACAACAAAAAAAAAAGAAGGATCACCAACAGGGTTGTGGGGTCTCTGTTACTGGAACTGTGAGAGAAGAGGAATTGCCAGAAATTGCCAGGATTGCCAGGAATTGCCAGGAAAAGACAAAGGTCTTCAGGGCAGACAATTGACCTGGATGGATGAAGGGTTACTTCCACCACTGTCGTACTACCAACCACAGATTTTTCTCAGTAACTCAGATTCTCAGATGACAAAAAGAGGAGGAATCTTAGGTGTTTTCAGCAGTGGGGGTTATAGCCCAGTCTTGTCCTACTGTGTATCATTAGCAGAAAATGGGAGATGAAGATTACCAAATCATAGCCATGAGGTTTTACATTGTAAGACGAAATTTCGATCTCTAGCAAGGATGCTAATTATATTGAGGACAATACATGAAAGATTTTCATAACAGTAATGCAGATAATGTTGCATTACAGACAAGATGTATCAGACAGAAAGACATTCCCTGTCTAGAATCCATCTTCATTTTAACCCTGACACCTTCAGTTTTCCTTCCAGGGCTGACCTTAACTCTATTGAGCCATTCTATGCACCAAAACTTTTCTCATGCAGACTGAAATCCATTATGATCAGATATTAACACAGGTTGTTCTTCTCACATCCTTCTCTCCCACCCTTGAACAACACAAAAGGAGTGTGTATGCAGAAGAATCAATGAAGTGGAACATTGCTGGTAGATTTTGTTCTTCAACAGTTGGAGCAATTGAATAATTCCTATTTTACAGACCTCTTACCCTCTTAAATCCCATTTTACAGATGCGTGCATGTGCATGAAGTGCACATATTCTGATCTAATAGGGAGTTTATTCTGAAAAAATCCTTGAGTTTTAATGGTATAAGTATTTTGCCTGCTTAACTGGTAAATAAGATAAGTAAATAAGTCAATGACTAGAGCACCAGACTCAGACTCAGGAGGACTCTTCTCTACTCCTGTCTCTCTCATCAGTTACAAGACTTTGGGGAAATTATTTTTCTCAAGGTGTCTCAGTTTTCTAATCTAGAAGAGGCATGGGTCTCTGAGTACTATTGATGAAAAGTATACTTAAAGGGCTGGTATTATTATTTTTCTTGGTTCTTTTCAGCAGTAGTGTTTAGTTTGAAATACCCTGTCAACAAAAATTCCATCAGTGTCATCATCATTGTTTCCAGCAGACTGTGAATATATTGGTGATTCCCTTGTCCAGTTCTAACTTTCATTTTACAGATGTTAGTAGTTCAGCTGTGTATAGTCTGTGACCACATGTTCTCATAGAAAATCTGCATTAATATTTAACTCAAACAGCAGCTCATTAGCTTTCCTATCTCTTAACTATCAAGTTTTCCTTCTTTGTCTTTTTGTTTGTTTTGGGGTTTTTTTTTGTTTTTGGTTTTGGTTTTTTGGTTTTGGTTTGGTTTGGTTTGGTTTGGTTTGGTTTTTTTAACAGTATTTCTGTAATACAACTGTCATGTAAAAGCTCTGGAAGGAGATACACCTTCTAATCAACTTCTTTTCACAGTTTAGGCAAGGTAAAGAGGCTGTCAGTGGGATTTCAGAAATTTTTCTGGTAGTAATTATTGAGATTGAATTTTACAAAAACCCTAGATGGAGAGTTTCTCAGTGGAAATAGGAGATATACTTCTATATCTGTATTTTCAGTATTTTGAAACAGGAAGTGATGCATAGAGCCCGAGTTCTTGCAGTAAGAGTAGAAATCAGTAATTCTGGCTCAGAGTGAGGTTGTGTTTACCTAAACTGGGGACCAAACTCTCTCTCAGGTAGATTGTAAATATGCAGAATGTTTCAAAACTCTTTGATCCACTGTGGCACATGCTGATGTGGGGAACTGAGCCTTTTGCAACTGCAGCTATTCCAAGGGCTTAAAATAAAAAGCTCGCAACACACTGCATTTAAAATTAGCTTGTGAGATTTGATTTTTAAGAAAATTTTTTCTATTTCAAACTGTCCAGCAGCATCAGGTTGTTTAAGGAGACAACAAAAAAACCTCAACCCTGGAAATACAGAATATAAGCATAGAATCATTAAGGTTGGAAAGATCATTGAGTTCAACCATTGATTCAGCACTGCCAAGTTCACATCAGTCCAATTGCCAAACATAATGTTACAGGAATGGGAATAGAAGATATATGAAGAATTTTTTTTCTTTCTACTCAGAATCTGTGGAGTATTCATTGAAGTACTGTGCCTGGTTCAGGTCACATTTAAGAAAGATGAGAGTCTGTCGGAGAAGGTCCTGAGAGTAACAGGGTAGGTAGAAGTTTGGAAGCACATCTGACAGAAAATCTGTTTGTCTTAACACCGAGAAGAGATGCCTCAGAGGACACATGAAAATAGGTTGCAGATATTCATAAAATTACTACAAGAATAACAGAATAAACTTTTTTCCATATCATTGAGGATAGCACAAGGAATATGAGCTTAAATTAAAGTTAGTAAGTTTTAATGTAAAGGTATTACCTACAAAGAGAGTGACCCCTGGGGATGACAAACAGTTGAAGAACAATTAAAATGCAAGTGTTTATAATGACAGAGGTTGAACTTTGTCAGCAGTGGACAGGGAGGAGGACTAAAGCATCTCAAGAGGTTTCTTCCAGATGTATTTGCTGTGATTCATATACATATACATACTTGATTCATATTCAAACACTTTTTTTTTTTCAGCTCAGAGGGAGGTCTCTGCTGTCGCTGAATATTTCTGCTTTAGCGCAAACACTGTGTAATGAGCTATGATGAACATCTGATTTTTTTTGTTTGTTTTAATTTTAAATCTTTCTCCAGCTTTTCTTTCCATTTGATTGCTGCACTCAGATTGCTTGCTGATGTGATATCAGCACTGATTACCTTTGTTTTTCTTCCTTCCCCTTCTGTGTCCAGCAGCCTGAGCTTCCCTTCTCCCCACAGCTATTACTTAACCCTCGACTTTGAACAGTTACTCTCAGAGTGGAAGTGTAAGATACTTTCTATGTCCATCAGTTTGTTGACCTTGGAACTTCTAAACTGTGGAAACTGAGTTTACCACACAGATCTGGTTTTAAAACACCTGACAAAATCAAGTACAGAGCTACTGGAGGCAGAGACCTCTTCTTCCCCTGCAATTTACCAAAGTCACTGCTGTCAAAAATGAAGAAGATGGATTCTGCTCTCTGGCCAAAAGTTCTGCTCAATTGCTCAACCTGTTGGGAAGCCAAGATCCACAACATTTTCTGGCTTCCAGATTACTGATCAAGGTGGCCCCTCGTAAGTGTTCAGTGCTAAACAAACTAAATGATGACTTACTTTACCAATACATGACCTCTGCTCTGCAGAACTTGCAAATTTGCCATAATGTAAACATCCTTCCATCATAACAGAAACAGATGTCTTTCTCTTAGTTATGTTGCTATGTCTGCAGGTGCCAAAAGCATCACACATACTATTTGATCTCTGCCTGAAATAGCGATGGGCAAACTTAAGACAGTGTGGTGAAAATTCTGTTATGGCTGGATGGGAACTGAACTTCTGTGACCTCAGTAAATCACGAGAAAGAAACTGTAGAAATCTATATTTTTTTTAAATTTGAAACTGTCAAAATCTGCAGAAGTCACTATAAAATTGCTTGCCCCCTTTCAGTTACTTATCATCTCTAAGCTGTAAGAAACCAGCTCACCGGAAGAAAAATTTGAACTGTGAATTACTGACCCTGTTCATAACGGAGTGGTCCCATGGATCCAAATCCTGTGTTTTGATTCTTATTCAATTCCAAAAATCAAGAATTAAGCTTTCTTTAAGAAATGACATTTACTGCAGGGACTGGGAGACAAATAATTTTCTATTTAGGGAACAGTGAATATAACAAGTAGGAAAATGCCTATATATATAATAGTTCTGCCTTATATCATGCAGAGAAGAGAAAAATTAAATAGAGAATATAAAATACATTCATTTCAACGAAGTATTGATAAGCTTCCTGACAAAGTCTGAGGTTGGACCCAAGAGATGTTCAAAGTGGCAAAGGACCTGAGTGACAAACTCTGGTCTCCTGAATATGTTTGCAGCTGGTTTATTCATTTATAAACACAACTGCTACCCCTATGTAAAAGCTGACTCTCACATAGATCCTAAAGAGATGTAGGTCCAAATGTCCACATCTCAGTTTACATATATTTTTGAAAAATGAAAATCCCAGTTTTATTAAAAAAACCTAAGCAGTTAGTAACTTATATTCCTGTGCTGCATTTTCTAATAATATCTTTTTTAATCATCAGATGTTGTAGTGTGGGTTAAAAATAGGTTTTATGCACCTCTAAGGTTTCTGGCGATTATTTGTCTCTTGCTGCTTCTGGTTCTGTTATTCTGAGCAGAAGGCCACATTAGAAAAGCCTAAAACAAATGTGTACGTGAAATGAATACACCCTACCTCGTAACAGGTTGCCAAAAGCCAGTTGCAAAGTAATTAATTTTGTGATTGTGATTGTTTTTTCTGGCATTATTTGTGTGACTTTCTCTCATGTGAGGTGGCATCTAAAGAGCTAGGGATTCTTATGAGACAAAACCAAATGTTATGAGTTAATTAGTACCAAAATGTGAATGAAAGACAGTCCACTCAACAGCGTTAGGCTTTGTGAATGAAGGAAAGAGATTTATCATTTTGAAAGTTGCTAATTGTGCCTGTTTCTCTGTTTGGAGAAGGGAGTCTGTAGGTCTGGGCCAGCTGCCCTTGGGGACCTATCTGTTAACTCACTGTCACCTTCTCTTGAGATACTATCATCTTGTAATTCTGAGCAATAAAATTTGTAATTGTAGGTCTTTTGAAGCCCATAGCTAAAGGATACTAACATAGTTTGTTTACACTGAAGGAGTTCACAAGAAAAACTTAAGTAATTAGATGAGGATAATGGGTAGGTACCAAGACTAAACCACGCCAAATATACACTTGTATTACAATCAGACTTCTATTTATCTTTGTTTTACAGTAGAAAAATGCTGAATGAAAATAACTACAATAAGGATTTATTTTTTTTTAAATTAGGGAACTATTTACCCCAAAAGCATCAGCTCATCTTGGAATTACTTTTTATTTTAACTGCAGCTTCACTAATTTATGAGTTGAGTTTCACTTCCATGAGCTGTTTACTTTTTGCCCAGTTAACAATACAAAAATACGCAGAGGTGATCATTTATGGAATTGATACCCAGCTACCTAAATGTAGAGTTTACTTTAGGGAATTTTCTCTTTTATTCATATTTTGTTTCCCAATTATATATTTGGCCTCTGAATAAAGAAAGTAACTTTACTCCAAGTCTAAATTTGCATGTCTTGCAATGGGTCAGATCACATGCAAGGTGCCTGCAGTTTGTTAGTTTTCTGAACTGATTTCATAATAGACTTAGGTGAATCAGTTAATATGTGAAGAAAAAGTAGTCTCGAATGGCTAAAGTATTTTCATTCTGTTTGTTGAGGTTTAATATAGGGACTGAATCACCACTCTGCTTCTTTGACCTGCTTTGAATTGATTGGATCAAATCTCCGTAGTGCATTGTAAATCTGATTCCAGATTTAGCCACATCAGGTCCATTGCCAGATGTTCTGTCCTATTGAGAACAGGAAAACTGGTGTAATACCTTAGATCTTTTTTTGGCACAAAGAAAAGTAAGAATGACAAACCAGAACAGCAATGCTTGCCGGCATTGGGACAGCTCTTACACTGTTCCAGGTAGTCCACATTCATGCAAGGCATGGTCCATTGGCTACATTTACACCAGTAAGCAGTGCTGGGGCCTGTTATACAGCTCTAAGGGTAAGTGACTCAGTTTGGCCATGTTCGTACTGTTAAACACTCATCTTTCAAAGCAAGATCCCGCATCCAAATTCCCCACTGAGAATGGTCTCTGTACTCTGCTAAATAGTCATTGACTCCTGGGAGTCATTTGCAAGGACTCTTTAAGCAAAATAATGATACAGAAAACCAAATTTTAGTGCCTGGGATCATTGACATGCACCATAACAGATATGATTTTTATTTTTATACCAGTGACAGGAGCTCCAGAGGAAGCAGACACCTGGTACTGAGGAGCTGCACATGGAAGCACTGCCAAGTCCTTCAGGGTGCTTTTAGACAATGATAGTGACAGGGACTTGCAGAGACGACATTGGTTATGCCATCGTCCTGCCTTGCCTCTTGTGTTCTTCATCTCTGAGATCTAAAATGTGGATTGACTATATGTGAGAGTTTCAGAAGTTGTGTAGGACTGGAGAGCCCACAAACAGGGTCTGGACTAATTCCAGGCTTATGCAAGAGCCCTGGAGACTGATGTAGGACTGAGCCCAGCAAAGCTGCTGTATCCCCTAGTCTCCTCTGGAAGGATGAACATTGACAGTGTGCATGACGGTTCCTATTAGGTTGCTACAGGACAAACCATTCAATTGCATTCATCAGTGGAAACAGGATTTTGTTCTGTGTGACATTTTCAGAAGAAATTGGTTCTGTGTTTCTTTTAGCCTATAGGAAATTTTGATAACATCATGAATAAATATCTATATTTTAACCCTCTGACATTAACATTAATTTTGGTGTTTTTAAATGAAACTGGGCTAATATGTCACACACTGTTTGTTTTCTTTACATTACTGTTTTAACCTCTGAGACAAAGATGCTTCCTTCAGGAATTTGCCCTTGCCCCACTGAGAAAATCTTTGCTTCTAAACACTGCTATTGATGAAATGATTTCTGACATCTAACGGGTTTTCTGATAAAGGCAAAACACCCTTGAAATATTGAGTTTGATGGCAGATGACTAGATGGTCTGACAGTAGTATTTATGGGCAGTATGAGATGAATGTTAAACTGGCATTTTTCTGCCCATTCCCTTGGCCAGATGTTTGGCAGGACCACATGTTGCTTTTGTTTTCTTCCAGTATCACCTATAACAGAATAAAACATCAAACATACCCACTGAAGTCACTGGAAATTGCTGCCTCGCATCCTGAAGGCCTGGGGGATGTTCACAAGCAGTAATCCTCTAAGTCCTGCTCTGCTGATCAGTGCTTGGCTTGGCAAGATATTGCTTGGCTTCCAGCACCTGTGGGAATATCCCCTGAGTATGGACAATCTACAGCCACCCCCAAGACTCTTTGCTCTAAACTGACACGTGACACATAGGTGAACAAAAATAATTTTTCAAAATCAGGTATTTGAAACCATTTGTGCTTAGAGGAAAGCCTTCGGTTTTTTTCCTTCCACAAATATGTGTGACCACTTCTGAAAATAAAAGGTTCTTAAATAAAAAGTGGAAAACAATTTCATGTTTCTGTTTTAGTTTAAGATATTTGATGTTCCTATTAGTTCCACTTGGAGAGAGAAAAAGGTTTTCATTCTGCATTATCTGATTGTTTCCATCAGTCTTCTTTCCCCCTTCCCCTCCATTTTTCACACCTCCTACTGTGTATGAGTGCCTGCTGCACCATTTATTTTTGCAATGTGTAAACTGTTACTTCCTTCAACAAATCAGATCTGCTTAGGATGAAATTAAAGACCTGAAGAGGTGACCATCCTGCTGGTTTGACATTTTAGGATTTTCGTGCTATTCAAGAAGAAACTGCGGCGACCTGCCTATAGATATTTATTAATTCTGCAAAAGCATTATGGAATAAGGAGTGAATTATTTTGGCATAAAAATAAAATGACTGGAATCTATTCCAGGAAACACAAGCTGCACTTCTTGCAGTGAGATGAAATCTGGCAAGTAACAGGATTAAAAATAATTGGCCTCTCTTTGTAGTAGGCAGGAGTGCCTGGAACTCACATTTTAGTGTCAAGGTTCAAGGTCATGATATGGACCAATTTAAAATGGCCTCCTTGTACAGATCCCCTACTCACATGAGTTCTCCACTTATTTCAGAATAGTTCCCTTGGCTGTGATGGACAGATTTTTCTTGCATGCAAGGATTTGTAGGACAGAGTCTGTACATTGTGTACTCTTTCATTTAAAATAAAAGACATGATGTTACACTAGTCTGGTATCTCAGCAATGATTGTTGTAACTTCCAGGACAGGAGCTGACATATATATCCAGAGGCTGATACAACCTCTCTGACACGTCTCAGGATAGGATAAGCCATGCCACTGGCCCTCTGGATGTGCCGTTGTCTGTAAAAGGAATTGAAGTTGCCAGGTGGGAGGACAGTCCTGTGTTTTAGGTAGCTGATGATGGGTGAGATGAATTTCTCACCTCCAGGAGAGGTTCTTGTCTCACAGTGAAAGAGAGAACCTCTGCATGGGAATTAATCTGTCAAAGCAGGCTTGTGGCTTTGCATCCAAACAGCTCTTTTTTTCCCTCTCCAGGCATGTTTATATGTCTAGAGGTACAGGCCATTAAAGGAAAGGAATCTTCTGCTTGGAAGATAGATTTTGGATTAAATGTGCACTATAATCACTGAAAGGTTTTCCTATTCCTCTTTCAGCACATCATGGATGGTTCCAGCTGCATTTTTTTTCTCAGTTTGCAGTCCATAGGGTGATTAAATCTAGGAAATCAACTTGATCTCTGCTTCTGGAGGGAGGAAAGACCATAAGAAAAAATAGACAACACCCTCAGTTCAAGGTTTGCGTCCCCCTCACTTTTAGCATCTCACACCAATGCTCCAGCTGCACAAAGACTGTTCATACCTTTTATCGTCTCTTCACCCTTTTTTTTCTGGGGACTGGATCGCTGCATCTCTGGGGTGCAATGACCAGAAGAATAGGCTTGGGTACACCTGAAGCAGCAACCTACACCATTCTTGGGCCACCTCTGAGAGCTGCACATCTTTGTACTAGCAGACCTCCTCATCCTTCAAAACAGGGTGGTCTTATGCAAACTGCCTACTGGGAAAGGTCCCAGCTTGATTTAATGTATGACTTGTGACAAGGCATGGTTTCTGTTTAATTTGCAAGAGTGTAGCAAACCCTACAGCAACAAGGTCTAGCAAAGGGAAACTTCTCCATATTCCCTTGATTTTTCTCCTCATTTGACAGTGGCGTGTCTGTATCTTTGTATGGAACTGCTCTTGCATGAATGAGGTTACTCAGCTCACTTTAGCGTTGCTAGAATAAAAGCCTTAAATCATTACCAGTTTTCTTAAACTGCTTAAGGATTATCAGAGAAATAGCAAAGGTGAGGCAAAGCACTGTACTGAAATCTGCTGGAAGGAGAGAAGTTTTCTTATTCAATTTGGAGATGAATTTGCATTTCTTCCTCAGGGATGCTTGAAGCCAAGCACATGCTTTCGAGTAGCTGCTGCTTTGGAAGCCAGTTTGTTCACTTTAGGATGTAGGTAAAAGTGTTTTCCTGCAAAGAGAATAATTATATGTTCCCAAACACACAGAAGCATCAGAATTCACAGCATGCTCTTTACAAGGGTAATAAAGTTTTATATGCATACACAGAAGAAACGGGTTGCAGCAAAATACTTAATGCACCCAATTATCCCTCAGAATAAATAGATGAGAAAGAAACTGGCAAAATTTGACTCATGCTTAATTTGAACCTTTCTGTTCTTAGCAATAAATTGCCATATCTGCCACGCATTTCTTGGTACTTTACTTGGTCTGGACTCTTGTAACTGCACTTTAAGCATTTAGGAGACTGCCCAATGTCAGCGTGAAGAATAAGGGAAAGGCTTGACATCAATTACAACATTACACACAACATAAAATTTAATGGCTTGAATCAGCCTTTCATTGCTATTTAAAGCAACCATGTATGGTTTTGCTAAGATCCTAAAAATTAACCAGCTTCTAAATGTCTAAATTATTCAACAGCACGAGATCTTATGCTGAGGTTTTTAAAATGTTATTTCAGATCTGGGGTATAACTGGAGGGAAAGTTTGACAGGTAAGTGGATTTTTTAAAGCCAAGAAGAAATTAATCTCTTGAGCAAAGGAGAACTCTGTGGGGTAAATGAAAAGAAATAAAGTCCATCAGATTCTCTGCTGGCTCACACTCTTTGCAACTCCTTGGAGGGAAGAAAAGCTGAGGCAGTGAGCCTGCTGGGCTCAGACCTGAGGAACAATTTAGGGTGTAGATTTTTATGCTTGTTCTTAAATGACTGGGAATCACACCGAGGACATGGGTGGCTTGGTGATAAAGTGCTGTTTTTCCACCTTTGTGGCCAGAGTTGGGATTTGCGTGGTGGCCTCAGCTTTGTCTCTCACCACTATGCAACTGTCTCATAAAACATTGGTTTCTGTCCAGGGAAGAGGCCAGGGGAGCAGCAGCAGAACTAGCTCACCACTCGCCTCTGGTAAGGGTGTTCCCTGCAGGTCAGAGCTGAGGTTATCCCCAGGGTGGTACAGGAAAGTTGGCTTGTCCTGCAGCTGCAAATTCTGGACTGTGGATAAATAAAAGGCTCAGTTTCTAATTTTTTAACTAAATAATCAGATAAAAGTTGGAAAAAAAATTCCGAAACTGTTATTAAGGAAAAAAATGCCCTCAGGAGATCTGCAGATATGTTTTTACTCAGTGGTCTAGAGTATAATCAAAAAACCACTTTGATGAGGAGTAAGATGGTTGCATACAGACTTTGACTATTCCACCTTTAATAAGGGGCTAGTGGGGAGAAATATATAACCTTTACATTAGGAATGTTTCGCTGATTTTATTTACAGTTCATAAAATTTTATTTCTCTGAGCTGCTGCTGTCAGCCAGGAACAGCTTTAGTTTGGACTGGATGGGCAAGGATGTTTAGTGAGTTTTATTTCACACTGTATGAACACCGGTGTTGTTTTTTTAGGAATATTTTTTCCCAGAGTATAACTGTAACCACAACCTAGGTCACAAGCATTTCCTGAAGCAGTTGTGAAATTTTCCGAAGATTCCAATGTTTTAATTGTTATTTCTTCCATTTAAAAATTATCTGGGTTTAAATATGGTGTTTTGCCTTATCAGCACTGGGAATCACAGGTAAGTGTTATTGATTATATGGACAGAAATAACCATAGGTTTTAGCTTGCAAGTCTTGGAACAACCTGGAAAATCTTGGAAAGATCATGCAAAGGACAGTCATAACTGCCGGTACTTGAAAAGCAGGTTTTACCCAACGAAAAACCTGGGTACATTCTATCCTTCCACCACAGTCCAGGAAGAGAAGCTAATTCCCATTTACTGAAGGAGATGAGGAGGACTGAGATTGCCCAAAACAGTCGGCAAGGCCTCTTGTTACACCCAGGGACATTAGTGAGGGATAGTTGAAATTCCATTAGATCTCAGGCCAATATACACATAGATACATATTTTCTGCAAAGTATTTGAAATATAGTCTAATTCCTCATCCAAACAGTACACCCCCTCAAAGGGAAGACTGGAGTCACCTTTAATGTACATGTTGTGATTTGATGAGCAGTATAAATGAAATCCTCCCACAAAAATAAACACCAGAAAAGAGAGACTGATCCTGGACCTTAAGGAAGGAAAACAATCCATAATAAAAATCAAGCATTGGCCGTAATGTCTGGAAATTACACCAGCTGGTTTTTACCTGGTACATGTTTGGAATATAATAAAAATAAATATGAAATGATACATTTTTATGTTATAAATTATCTAAGAATTAATTCCCATAAAACAAAATCTATTTAATTACCTCGCTACCTTAAAGGTCCCCAATTCTCTAGTTTAACGGTCAAAAAATAAATTAAGTAAAGCATTTTTTGCTGTTGGACCTCAAAACTTTCAAACTGCAGCTGATGCACTTAGCAGCCACCAACAATTCAGTCACGCAAGACATAAGAAAACCTAATCAATGCTGTTTTTAAATAAAAACCAAAAGACTGTGTTTCCCCATCATAAAAGGTTATAGTGTTTACACAAAAGCTGCAGCTAACCTCATAAAATTCTATTGATTTCCCAGTGGGGTCCTCAGAGGACACTTGGCTGTGTTAAATGACACACTGATTTCTAGCACCAGGATAACCTTGTGTTCCTTTCAAGACCAGATGCATAATGCTGTTCTTATCAAGTGGACCTTTTGATAAGCCCATGCTGAATCTCTTTTTGGGCGATCTGCCTCTCAAGAAGTTCATCTCCAGTGGTCTTTTTATGAAGAGAGACAAAACCACTGGGACTAAATCACAAAATTGGGGATTTCTGCTATTTTGCTCTGGGTTTTCTTTGGTGGTAGTGTTTTTTTGTCCTTTTAAAGGAGTACCTCTCCTAGATTATTATTCAATAGATACAAAAAATAGTCCAATTCTTAGAACAGCTAAAGATAGTAGAAAAAAGAGAAGAGAAGGGAAGGTTTGGGATGGGAAGGTTTGGGAAGGTTTGGGAAGGGAAGGGTTAGGGTTAGGGAAGGTTTGGGAAGGTTTGGAAAGAGTTGGGAAAAGCTGGGAAGGGAAGGTTTGGGAAGGTTTAGGACAGGAAAGGAAAGGAAAAAGGAAAGGAAAAAGGAAAGGAAAAAGGAAAAAGGAAAGGAAAAAGGAAAGGAAAAAGGAAAGGAAAAAGGAAAAAGGAAAGGAAAAAGGAAAGGAAAAAGGAAAGGAAAAAGGAAA
>NW_020884883.1:13411152-13519528 GCF_003945725.1 Corapipo altera | reverse complement strand
AAGAAAAGAAAAGAAAAGAAAAGAAAAGAAAAGAAAAGAAAAGAAAAGAAAAGAAAAGAAAAGAAAAGAAAAGAAAAGAAAAGAAAAGAAAAGAAAAGAAAAGAAAAGAAAAGAAAAGAAAAGAAAAGAAAAGAAAAGAAAGAAAAGAAAAGAAAAGAAAGACACCTTCAGAAGTAAAAAAAGAACAGAAAAATAACTTAAGAGAAAATCTCTCCTGCTGACTTGAATTAATTTTAAATGAGGCATATACTGAGAATTTCTATTAGTAAAATCTTTTCACACCAGGTAATTAAGTAGAATTTTCTCCAAAAACAACAGACTTGCCATATTTTCAGAGACATGTCAAAGGATTGTTATAGAATTGTAAACATCAAATGTTTAATTTTTATATAGGGTGAATAAAATCAAATTATGTGAAAAAAAAAAATAAAAATATGACCAAATTCTCCATTGTGGCTTACAATGTTATATAAGATTTAAGGTATTATAAAACCTGAAGTCTTATGGTAAAAATTCATTGTTATAAAGGAAAAAGAATAAAAAAAAGAGAAACAATTTCTTTCTTTTGGGCTTTTTGATTCTTATGAAGTTAAACAAACTGAACAAATTAAATCTTTTCTAGACAGTTACAACAACTCTAATTAGATGTTGTTCCAGAAAAACTTACTCCCTCCACCCCATTATTTACTTAAAAGCATCTAATATTATTGTCTAAATTATAACAGCAAAAATGCTTTTCTTTCCATCTAACAGGAACTGGGGAGTGCTTTCTAGAGAATAGGATCTAGTCCTACAAGATCAGAGATTGCAAGATCAAATGAATTGAAAATAAATATGAATTGTGTCACATCACAGATCTTAAAATTAAGACAACTCATTGCAAGGACACTAGAGCATCTAGTTTTAAATTACAGGAAATTTTGTAATGAAAAGTAGAAAGATAAAATATATTTGTTGGGAAACCCTCATATTTAACTACTAAAGGCTTTTAATATGTGCTTTTCTTTCCCCTCTTGCTCAATTAAAAATATGTTAATACAATGTTAAGTTCAAGATATAAACCCACAAGAGTCAGGAAATTCAAAATTAAGACTCCTTTGGGAACCTTAATTCTGTTCCCATTGTGCATATTATATTTTATGATTGGGTCTTTCATTACGTGATCACATAACACTGGGGCAGTGTGACATGCAAAGAGTGGTATTGAATAAGTGTGGTTTGTTATGGAGGTTAAAGAAATGTCAGTGTCACTAAGTAGTCTTGCAAAAATGTAACAACTGCAG
The DNA here is from genome assembly GCF_003945725.1 of Corapipo altera. Lineage (NCBI taxonomy): Eukaryota > Metazoa > Chordata > Aves > Passeriformes > Pipridae > Corapipo > Corapipo altera. The sequence goes on along the minus strand of NW_020884883.1, from coordinate 13,518,245 downwards.
TTTTTATAAAATGATTGTTTTGTTATTAAAAAAAACTACTTTGAGTATACAGTTATATGCAGACACCTTCTTTTCTAATAATGGTATCTGCAAATGCAAAAAAAAGATTTTTTTTCTTTGTTTCTCCTCAGACTATTCTCAAACATTGATCTTCAGGACCTGTGTATTTGTATGTTAGGGATCTCTGCTTTCTCTTTTTATCTTTGGAAATGATGGGGGTCCTATTAAACCTTTGAGGATGCTGGGCTACTGTTCTGGAAGATTAACTGTTTTGTTACCCACAGAAATAGGTTTTGGCAACTTTTTTCTATAAAAATAGAGATGCTTAAATATATTACTCAAAATTATTTGGTAGTCTATAAGTAAGGTGTGAGTCTTGCCAACTTTTGAGTTTGGCGGATGTTTTCAGAAGTAGTCTCCTCATTTCTGGGAAAAAAATTTTACTTGATGACATAAAGCTGTATTGGAGGTGAAGATCTGAGACTTACCCCCTCGAACTCCCTCGACTGCATGGGCAGTAACATGCCAACTTCTGTTCCTAGATCAGCAGATTCTGTAGGTCTCAGGTATGCCTGCCATCTTCAAAGACCCAAGAAAGGTAAAGGTGCATCCATAGGTCCAAAGATTCTACAAGACCTCAAGTAGCAAATATTAGCCATGTTTCTCTTTCATATAAGGGTGAGTGCTGTCAAAACATGTCAAAATGCATTCATTTGTTTTTTGGACAGAACCACTCCACTGGTGGAAAAACTTAAAGACGGACTAGTAGATCCCTGGATAACAGGAGGAAAGTTCTCCTATGCCTGTGTCTTAGCAAGCTCTCTATGTAATGGTGAATATGCCAGGATCAAAAGCACAGGTGTAAATTCAGGAGGATGACTTGAGAGATAGAACACATCTTTGAGGCCAATTTCAGGGCACTGTGGCTGAAACTCTTTTTTCTGCTTGATGGGGTGAAGACTTAGCAGTGGGAAGGTGTGGGGAGGCAGGAGAGTGAGGTCTGTGGGTGGTGAAGCAGTCCTCTGCACAGCCATGTGGCAGAAAGGATACAGGAGGCATCTTCCTCCCACCTCAGGGTTTGCATTTCTCCTTTCTTGCAGAGGTCACTGTGAAAAGCAGTGAGAGTTGACCTAGGACAATAGGAGCACAATTCATTTAAACTTAAGGGTTTTTTTGCACTAGGTCTTAATAGTTTCCACTGTTTTCTGCCCTGTCTGTCCCAGTCCTGCTGCCTTTTTTGTGTCACCGAGTTGTTTGTCCATGAGTAGTTTTAGTTGGGCAAAGGAGTTGTTCAAAGAGCAGATCTAGGCACCTCTCATCCAAATCCCTGTGCAACATGGAACAATGCAGTACAGGGTTCATAACAGACCATTTATATCCCCTGAATGGAAATGTTACTTGTTTTATACTTTTTTTGCTGTAAGATTATATGATGCAAAAACCTGGATTTGCTTTCAAAAGGATTTTGATATCTGTTTTTCTCATTTTCCTCTTTGTCAGGAACAGATTGGATATACTAGTTGGGATTTTGGTACTGTAGCACGAGTTTTATTCTTTTGTTTGTGTTTAAGCTTTTGCTAACCATAAGGAAATGTTATAAGTTTATAAAATAGATAATATATAAATCTATGTGTAATGTATAGATGTGTTAAAAATGCTATAGAATTAAATGGACTTGATGCAAACTATCTACTCTATTTGCTTTTTTTCTTTTTTAAAATAGCCTTAAGCCTTGTTATACATCGATAAGCCATTTGATGGCTTGGTCAGTGTTTGTTGGTCCTCCCTTCTCAGACTGAGGTTTCTTTAGATCATGAGCTGATCAAGTAGTTTGTAACCAACGTGGCCTTTCCCATCATCTCCCCTGGGTTCCTGCTTTCATTGTTTTGTCTCTAATGTTTATCTTACCCCATGGTGGACTGTTTCAGTCCAATAAACTGATAAAAAACAATCAGAAAAAAGCTGACTGCTGATTAGTGAACTGACCTGGCTTATTAAGTGGTCAGGTGAGGGCTGGAGCAATGGCATGGGATATACAGTGCAAGGGGGAAGGTCCTTTTGCAGAGGCAACAAACTGTAAAACTGGTAGAAGTACCTTTTGGCATAATAAACTTAAATGTCATCACTTGCAGAGTGATCTAACTACAAAAATTAAACGGACTGTATTATAATAGTGATTTTTAGGTCGGATTCATTGCCTGCTCAGATTCAGTGGGTGAGTGGACAACACTAAATCTTTAATTGGCACAGGTTAGAACATTATCTAAATTAAGCAGCGCAATACAGTTAAGTGCAATGAATGTCATGATAAGATATACCTATAATTTTTGACTGTTCACATAAACCTAAAAAAAAAGAAGAAAAATAAAATGTTGGAAATTCAAGGTATCAATATATAATGGTTTTCAAAAAAAATTATCTACAGGAAATGTGACATCAATTTGAAATGAATTAACTTAATTTGAGATGTCTATTGCCTACAGAAACATGGTGAGGTGTGTCAGTTAAAGTGTTCATTAAATAATACCCTTAAAGCTTCTTCACTTTCCGTGTTGTGAGAAAATGTTTGACATTAACTATTTATTTTCAAGAACATTAATTATTTTTCATTGTACAGTTGATAGTAACCACAATAATATTTACAGACCCCAAGTTAATTTTGACAAATGAAAGATTAATTTTCAATTCTGACTCTGTAACCAATGTGATGAGCGATTCTGAGCAAGCAGCTTTCATTCACTCCCCTCATCTCTAGTCTGTAAAATGAACATAAGGATAATTTGTAATTTATCGTACAAATTTTGAAAGAAAAGTACTGAATTAAGTCCTATGATTCTTAACAGACTGTTATACTGCTATGGAAAAGAGAATCACTCGAGGTCACACTGGAGGGATGATTAGATTTCCGTTTTTTGTTGCTGGATTCATATTTACTTATTAAATATGCCACCTGTAGGTGGTAGGAATTGTTTATTTTTTGCAGATGTGCTACTATTGAATGTTACATAGGCCAAGTTAATTTCCTCAAATATTTTACTATGTCAGACATCTTTTGTTTTGAATTTTCTTTTCTTTTGCTTTATGTGTGGAGCCCTTTATACTGAATCAGTAGCTCAGACACTTGCAGTTAAATATGAACTGATACTGTGGTTTCAGTGAGTCATCAGTTTACACTTCTGCTACCTGAGCAGTCGTGCAAAGGGAGGATGGAGGTCACTCCTGTTACAGCTTGTTGGTCAGCTTGTCAGGATATTATCACATAATCACAGAAAGGTCTGGGTTGTAAGGGACCACAAAGATCCTCTAGTTCCAACCCCCCACCATGGGCAGGGACACCTTACACAAGGATTGATTACTCAGAGACCCCTCCAGCCTAGTCTTGAACACTTCCAGTGATGAGGAGTCCACAACCTCTCTGGGAAACCTGTGCCAGTGCCTCACCACCCTTATAGGAAAGAATTTCTTCCTAAAATCTAGTCTAAATCTACCCTCTCTGTCAGCTTAAGGCCATTCTACCTTGTCCTATCACTACATGCTCTTGTGAAAAGTCCCTCTCCAGCCTACTTGGAGTCCCATTCAGGTACTGGAAGGGACTCTAAGGTCCCTCTGGAGCCTTGTTTTCTCCAAGATGAGCAATGATGGGTCCTAGAAGTCAATTCTGATTTCAAACAAAGTGTACAAAATGACATTTCCGCTCTTTGAGACAAGACAATTTTATATCTTTCTCTCCGTGTCCTGATCTATCTCTGTATGTTTAATTCATTCTCTGGGACTTTTAATCTAAAAATACAAAGAGGAAGTATTTATAACTGTAGGTGTATCCCAGTTTTGATGTTATTAAGTGTGCTGGTGTTAAACCCATGCATCAAATAGGACCTGCTCCTTTGCTCAGTGCCCTCTTCCACCTTTGCTGCCTTACCAGAGCTGGGGAAAATGTGATCAGTTCCTGCAACAGCACCATTCAACATGGTACCACAGAGCTTATATGAAGCTTGATGGCTCTGCAGGTCCTCGTATGGCCCTGGGTCACTGAAAGAATGATATTCTTACTGAAATATGGACATAGCCTGTAACACTGTGTACCAGGAGGAAACACCAGAGAATGAATGAGCTGGAGCTGGCTTTTACATCAGAGCAGTTCTCATCTGTTTTGTGGACAGAATATGTGCTACCTTCTGGTGCTCATGGGGTGCTGTCCTGGTGAGAAATTTCTCAGTGAGTTTCACCCCCAAAAGCTCGAGTTCCAGTCACAGTAACGAAAATTACATAAGTGGGGATGGACAAGAGACTCCAAAAATGCATTCCTGTGCAAACTTAACAGAGGTGTAGACATACTCTGATTTATTTCATATTATTTTGAACTCCTATTCTGATTTTATGGGACTGAGCTTTTTTCTTTTTTATTTTTTCTGGTTTTATCAACTGTCCTATGATTTCTAAAATTTATTTTAATAGTGTACCCAGGACTCACATTCATAGGATAATAATCAGATATTTCTAAAGCTATTCTCTCTCCTTTTAGTTCTAATCATCATCCTCATCATGGTTCGGCTTCACGAATGAAGATTTGGGAAGGGCTCTACCCACATTTGTTACAAGCACACTGGTGGCTAATAAGGTCAATATGAGATAGACGTGTCCGGTTGCAAAAGGTACAGTAGAAAGACTCCTTAGGTGGTATATTCTGCAAGGCACGATTCTTTCTGTGTTGCCTTTTCTTCTCAAGAGTGATCCTGTGTGCATTCTCAAAGGCATCAGCAGCGTTATAGATGGCGTGTCTCCAGACCTCCTGATTGGAGGCCAGAGTAGACCAGTTATGGTGATCAATATGGCCAAGGCTGAGATGTTGTTTCAGGGAGTCCTTGTATCTTCCCTTTGGGGCTCCTCTCTTGCAGGAACAAGTGGCAAGTTCATCATAAAGCAAGATCTTACTGATTTGCCAGAACAGACACTCAGAGCTTTTTGGGATATTTACAGTCAATGGCAAAAGGAAATAGGAGAGCAGGAGAAATCTTCCTTCTGCAGAAACACAGGTAGGTGTTGCAGGCTAACATTAGCATGTCTAATAGGTTTAAGAAAAACAGTGCAGCCTTCTGGACTGCAAACAACCTGTGAAGATGGCCCAGGAGGGTGAGGGAGTGCCTGGACTATGAGGCCATGCTGTCCTTTCCCCCTGAAGAGCAATAATGAAAAGCCTGAGGTAAAGCCATCTTAAGGGAAACATCCTGTAAAGTTAAAAATATAAATGCGGGAAGAAAACAACAAAAGGATTTGATGATTGTATCTACTCTCCATCCTGCCTGGAAGCCCCCTTTATGGACAGCCTTATGGGCCTACCAGTCAGGAAACAGGAATTAAAGTTCTGTCAATCACAACTAGCAAATAAACGCTATCCCATCCCATGAGCCTTTTCTTCTGCAATGTGTCTACCTAGTCATCAAAGCCATTTCCAGCTGTTTTTGTCTTTTCCTGAAAGCTGAATGTGGCTGATGAGTATTCAGCCCACTGCTGGGAAGAGGCTGGCTGCTAAGTGCATGGTGTTTAGGGCTGCCGATGGAGGGGATGAGAGGAGAGAAGTGTACAACAGGATTACATATGTCATCCTGTTTATTAGTGCACCTTTGGTTCCCATCCTGTGTCCTGGCCAGAGCCCTCCTGGGAGGGTCACCTGGAGGACTGTAGTCTCTGCTCTGGCTTTGAAGTTCCTCCAGAGAGGAAGTGGGTGGGCTGGGATTTGTACATTACCCAAGACCGAAGGATGTCCAACTCTTGTATTCCAACAAAGTAAAGCCGTATCTACTGTTGAGGGGGCTGCTGGGTGTGATGGGAGAAAAAGACACAATATCAGACCAGAATCCAGCTGAAGAACATATCTACTTATGCTTCTGTGTGTTTCTAAGGTTGACACTCTGGTAGCTGACATTTTTTGGGAAGCATAATCTAAATGTATTCCCTTACATTTATGGTTTAAAAGGAATCACATTTCAGAAAAGAGCATTTCACCTTTAAGATTACTTCCCTGAAATCTAGAAGATCCTTTCGTCCCTGATCTCATTTCTCCTTAAAGCTTGAAGCTCTCTCTTTTCTCTTTTTCTTTCTTGTTTCTTAATTTCTTCCTTTTTTTCCCCTCTCCTTTCCTAGGTTTTTTTCTGTTTATCACTTCGTTCAGTTTTGTGTGGGTTGTGGGGACTAGTTACTGACAGGCTCAGATCTGTCTAATTAAGTCAATCACAGAACCTAAATGTGGATCAGATTTCTGATTTTGTCAAAAGCCAAAAAAAAATCAGAGTTTCAACTCTTGAAGAAACAATGATTTTTGGTGGGAGTAAATTGTGGAAGAGAGAGAAATCAGAGTGTGTTCCCCATTGTATTGCTGAATATGCATTTGTCTTTCCCTCTAAGACTCATGGAACAGCTAAAGCAGTGGAGAAGAGAATACTGCTGATATTTTTTGTCTTTGGAACATTGTCATCATGGCTAGGCTTCACTAATGAAGATTTGGGAACATTGTAGGTGAATCAATTCCTACTAACAAAAGGCTAGAATCTTCTTTCAGTGTTATTGGCTGTGGGGCTGGTGGAAAATCTGGTTTCTTTGAGAAGTTTTCAGTTTTGAGGTTTCTTTAATGTAATAGCATCATGAAGACAACAGGATTTTACGCTGCAGACATTTTATCCTGTAGTCTCTTCCCTCTGGAATAGTTTCAAATTCTCCAGCAATCCTCAGTCCTTCTACAGCTCAAAGCCTCATGCTTGCCTTTAAGACATCAGGAAAGACATACAAACCAGGTACTAAATATGCTAAATCTATGCCTTCCTTCCCCAAAAGGCCGTTTCAGTGCTTACTCCTGACCATCAGGCAGGTGAAGGGAAAGAACACGTGTGAGAGCGGCTACGCTGGATCCAATTAAAGGTCCTTTGGCCCGGCATCTTGGCTCTGAAAAATGCTAAGGGAGATATCCAAAGCCAGCAAAGGTCATGCAGAGATATTTCTGTCTTTTCTCTTCTCCCACCTAGCCTCGAGCAATCTGGATTTCCTGAGCATGAGGTAACATCTTGATAGACCCTAAATTTAATCTGAGTGCAATGCTGTTCTAAAATTACTGTTTTTGTTTCTATTGGTGCAGATTGTGAGCAGCTTAGGCTAGCACAGAAGTTATGTTGGGTGTTACACAAACATGGGACAGAAAGGCCCTCTCTGCACCAGTAGGACCATGCTGACAGTGATTTTATGGTACTGGGACATAAAACACATTAAGCAATTTTAATTAGAGGAGGGTGAGGCAGCTGTGAGGTATTATTAAGCTTCAACAGTATCAGCCCATCAAATATATACATATTTTCCATTTTGATGTAGATACCATGGCAAACTTCAACAGAAGAGCCTGAAAGATGCTTCTTGCCAAGGAAGGGCAATACAAAGTTATTGTAGAATCTTTTGGATTAGAAAAGACTTCTAAGATCATCCCATTCACCCCTAAACCATGTCCTTCAACACCATATCTACATTAAATACCTCCCGAGATGGTGACTCAAGCCTGGGTAGTCTGTTCCAAGGCTTGAAAACCCTTTCCATGAAGAAGATTTTCTTAATATCCAATCTAAACCTGATCTGGTGCAACTTGAGGCCATTTCTTCTTGTCCTGTCACTTGTTACCTGGGACAGGAGACCAACCTACACCTTCATACAACCTCCTGTAAGATAGCTGCAGAGAGCGATAAGGTCTCCACTGAACCTCTTTTTCTCCTCCTTTTTTCCTTTCTGGGGCTAAGCAACCCCAGCTCCCTCTGCTGCTCCTTGTAAGACTAGTGTTTTAGATCCTTCACCAGCTTCCATCCTTTCACCTTCTTTTTTATTTTTAAACTCTTTTTAATAATTTCCTTGTTTCAGTTACTTACAAAAAAATTATTCTTGTACATGAAGGGAAAGTGTGGGCAAAAGTATAAGGTGCTTTTTTACCAACAGACAATGTGGATATTGAGGCTCCACATTGACAAGGAAGATTACTATTTTTATATTCATAAGAAATGGGAGGAGGGAGTTGGGCAAAAAATAGGGAAGGACATGAACATACAGTAAAGAAAGGAATTAAAGGAAGGAAGCAAAGAAAGAAAGACAAAAATTGGTGTGGTTAGTAATGTACCAGAAAAATGATTTTCCGAGGGACATTTTGAGCAGATATGAATGGAAATGTTGTTGCCCAGGGAAGAAATCACTGTGGCCTTCATACTGAAAAAATTCTCCAGCTCATTTTCTCTGTTCGTTTTCTTGTGGGAAATGGTGGTAAGAGTTACCAGTCACTAAACACCAGTGACCTACTGTAAATCCCTGGGATCAGCAAGCAGCTATGATGAGTGTCAAGCTGTAATTCCAGTGCTGCAGAACAGCAGTTCCTCAAGTGCTGAGTGTGGAAGAACTTGGGGAAATTCAAGTTTGTACCCACAGTTTTCAGATTTTGTCCTTGTACTGTCCAATAAAAACACATGGGTAAAGCACCCACATTTTCCTGATCTGCTAAACTCTTTTGTGCTGTTTTTTAATATAAAACTGTCACATTTTTGATTGCACAGCCATAAATCTTTAAAAAAGATCACAGGTTATTACTGTAAAAAAAAATTAAAAAGCCTTTATGAAAGCTAATGGTGTATATGTTCTCTAACACTAGAATTCATCCTACCTTCTTTGCCTTTTAGCATGAGCCTTATTATTAGATAATTATGCATTTTTGATTTTTCAGTGATTTTAATGAACATGGTACAACTGAAAAATAAGTACTAGCCAAGTTCCTTCTGTTCCCATCTCTCTCAAAATTTATTCCTTCATGCTAGTTCCAATAGCCACTCTGGTAGCAGAAATTCTGTAACTTTGATGTCTTTCAGTTTCTCTTTCTTTCTACTCTCCCCTACAAGTATCTAGCTTACTGTTCTTCTCCAAATGGCAAAAACTCTGAGGAGCAGTCCCTTGCTTAACACGTAAAAATGTGAGTTCTGGCTGGCAATTGCTTTGGTTTTGTTCCCTTGAGATCTGACAGTGCCAGAAATCAAAGCATAATTCTGCAGATGTTGAGATCCTGTAAGCCCCCTAGGTTGCAGATCTAAGCCAGAAAGCCAGCTGGCACTGTGTATGTGTGCTAAGAGTGTAAAAGTACACATTTTTAGTTTTCAACCAACAATGACCGACTGCTGGTAACTTCAACAGAGTGAAGCATTACTAACTTTATTTTTGGAGAGTAAGTGGCTTTGTGCATTCCCCTGAGCTCTTCTTCTGTTCTAGTGCTGCTGTTTTAAAGATGCTGTTCAGAAGTATAGAAGTTTCTTTGGTGCCTTTCCAGCATATCTGCTACTCTTTAAAGGGATACCGCACTCTGACAGCACCCTCAGAAAATTTAAGAGTTGTTTCAAGCGAAACTTAACCTTGTTGATTTCAAACTGCTTTGCCTTTCTTCTAAAGGAAATGCTTGCATGGGGGAGAAAAAAAATCCACAATGTCTATATTAAAATGAGAATAAGATGATGGGACAGCTATCACGCCCATTTGCAAAGAGGTACTGGATAGTAAAAATGTGTGTGGGAGCTTAGACAGATATGTCATAATTCTGTGTTGTGTGATGTGGGAAAAACTGAAAAATATATATTTAAATTTCTGAAGTGTTTGGATAATAAAGAGTAGCATTATAGTTTTTAATACGAACTTTTCCTTTCACATAGAGTCCCTTCCTGCACTGCAGCATGTCTTTGCAGAATCCTGAGAGCAGAGGTAGTCGGTTAAAGCAATGATACTGGTGAGATGTTTTCTGTTTTGCAGGTAGGTCTGTGCAGAGCAGGGTTGGAAAAACTTTATCCAAAATTTTAGAGTTTGGAAGTCTTTTTATTTACTACTAGGACAAAACAAAAGCCTTTCTACTTTTATACAGGAAACTTATTCAGTGGAGAGACTGCTCCAATACAGAAAGATGCTGTGTTCATGTGATCACTCAGGATTTTACTACACAGCTTCAGACGGAGATGCTAGAATTCACCCCTGGATGAACAGCAGGCTACGACAGGATCTCGTTGATGCTGTACCAGCACTGCAGCAGACACTAATGCTTGGTTCTTCAATGTCCAGCCATGTACTCTGACTGTAACATTACTCTGAGCTATTATTTTTCACAGTTTGGATCAAAATTCCAGAAGCTGAGGAACTTTTCCTAAAGCAAATTTCAACCAAATATCTAGGTTCTCATGCACAGTTTAAATTTCAATGAAGTGATATTTTCCAATGAAAAAAAAGTTTAATTGAAAAATTCCTGACAAGCTCTAATCCTATTAACTTCACTGTGGTTGCACATATGCTAATGAGAGCCGTGTGTGTGAGACTGTTGCTAAATTTACAAAACACAATACCCAGGACATGCATATCATATGTAGTTTGACATAGGCACATATGGTTTATATTCTGTATTCTAAAACAATATTATGAACATTTTATAAGGTTGCAAAAGTGAGTATTGTAAATTCAAGAAATGCAAAAGTTATTGAGGCATGCACTTTGGACTCTCTCTCTGGTGTAATTGGCCATATACACCTTCCACTTCCTCTTCTCTACCCGCCTGTCCCTCTCATATTCCTTCTCTCTCTCCTCAGTGCCTTTCCTCTCTGGATAACCTTCGTTTTTAGCAAATAGCATCTCTTATACATGACTCTAACATGGTACTAGATGTTATCATGAGCTGGTTTTCTTCTCTTAACTTCCTTCTGTCCTGTCAGGTCAGACTAAGTTCTGCAAGGAAAAGGATACTCACTCCATTGTATATGGCTAGTGATTACTCTATAGGTGTGTTGTCCTTGTTTGCTCTTTGGACACTGAGCAGCAAGCACAGTTCAACAATAATTTTCTTAACACAACAACATGGCAGTGTTATTACCTATAATTAAGCAGTTGCTAATTTATAACGATTTATTTTTTTGACAAGAGTGTCCTTGTGTCCCAAAATTATGTCAATTTTCTTATAACAGTGCTCTTTATCTTATATGGAAATAGTTATTACTCTTTTGCTAGGGTATGAAACTGATTTGTTCTGATACTCTCTTTCCCAGGCCTATGGAGAAGTCTTTGCTGATGTAAAACTCCAGTGAAATCAACAGGGCTCTGTTCATGCTCAAGGATTTGTCCTTTAAGAGTAAAGGCAGACACAAATTTCCTCAAGAGTTAGGACAGAGCCATTTGGGAAGGATGTCAGCCCAAAGGGTAGGAGCATCTTACTCTTTTCAGATATGTTAGAGTCTAGTCTAAGGTAGGCGTTTATGCTCTATCCCTAGTCAATGGGGAAAGGCTGCAGAGATGAATTCCTCTTCAATGTTACCTGCTTTATATATCTTTGGAGAGGATAAATTTTTTTCTGGAGGCATTTACTGTCTCTAAATCAGAGATTTTAACCATGCTGCTTAGGCACCATGACTAATTTTGAGATGGCTAAGGTACAAGGAAATGAATCTCACATCTTGTTTGAGTTTCAAGTGACTCCTGAACTGCTCCACTGAGTCCTCTTGCTTTTGTGGTGTGTGATCTTTTGCTGCCACTTACACAAGGATGGAGAAATTGGCAAGAGGGGAATCACATTGTGAATGTCCTGAAGCAAAGGAGCTGATCTAAGCTGCAAGTTCTGTGATGCACATTATCATGTTGACCTGAAAGGAAGTCCTTTCATTCAGCTTGATGAACTTAAATATTTAGAATCTAGTTGACTTGATCCAAAGGAATGTATTTTGCTTACATTTTCCCTGTGGAAAATGGAAGCATTTCTGGAAAAAATAACATTTTCCCACAGAAAACAATTTTTTTACTTAAAAAAAAAAAAGATGGAAAGTTTCCAACCAGCTGTAATTACAGTGCATACATAAAAGGGGCTAAATTGATCCTGTAAGTGCATTCCTGACTGTAGTCTATCCATAACCTCTGAGTGCTACTCTTTGTAAGATCATAACTTTTGAAAGTTATGAAATTTTTGTGACATTCATAACTTCTTAAAAATTCACATAAACGTACTGCATTGTATTCTGTGTACAATGACCTATGCTAAAATAAAGGGCAAAACCACGATATGGGCAATCACCCATTAGGCACTGGGCAAAGACCACCAACTCATATTCATTTCTGGAGCTGTTGCTGGGTCTGATTCCAAACCCCTGAAGGGTCCAGTTTTATGTCACTAGCAAGTCAAGAGAAGATGCAAATGATAATTCTTAAAGTGTGAAAAAGAATTTGGCCATTTACAGATGAGCTGTGATACAGTTTTCTTGGAAATAGGTACATTTTAGGGAGAATGGAGGCTCTTGCTCTCCTCCCCACAACCCCCTCTGGAAGTAACAAGCTTATTGCATTTTACACCCAGGTGTTTGCCATAGAATCTGACACATAACCATGCCCTGGAAAACTATAAAACAATATAATTTATAGAAATAAACTGAGTGAGAATCATTATTTTTTATTGGTACCACTTAATGTGCAGAAAAAGCATACTTTCCAAAAATATGGAATAAACGTTCTGTTAGCCTTATTGGGTCCAAATGTTAGGGTTTAAATTATTTTACTATGCAAACTTTCTTTCATATCTTGGCAGTAGTGATTTCCATTTTTATTCCTTTGGTATCCATAATCTTATTAGAATCAAAAACATATGCTTTGAGATCATTGGACATATCCCTTCTCCCACCCTACCCCCTTTCTCTCCATGTTAAAAAATGCACCGAAAAGACTAACACTCTAGTTTTGAGAAGAACAGGAATGATATAGGAGAAAATTATTCAGACTACCAAGTCTGAATGGGAAAATGGTTTGAGAAGTGTAGTTTGGTTTTCATGCTTTTGATTTGGAAGTCATTAAAGGTGCAAAAGTCTCCAAGCCTCCCACTGGTTGCCATTCAGAGCCCCACTCCCTCTCCTGCAACAGGAGGTGCTTGCACCAGGATCACAGATTTACAACATGAAAAAGAGTACAGGCAGATTTGAGCTTTATAACACTTCTGGGGATGTAATACTTACTACAAACCTTACATCTTGATGTCGGACAATCGTATCACTGGGGATGAAATGTCAACTCATTGTTATGGATTTATGAATATACTTTTTTTTTTTTATAATTTGTAGAGTAAAGACAAAGTTCTTAACACGTGAGTCCAGCAGTTTGGTAAAAGGTGTTGCTCATTCCTCCTGGTTGCCTTTTAGCCATGGGTTACTCAGCAGTTGAAAAAGAGCTGATGGCCTTTTTTTAGATATTTTCATGACAGCAGATAGAATTCTTTTTCCAACTTGTCATTATGAAAACACATAAATTTACGTTAAATTAGTGCTCATGGCAAGTTCTGACTACTAGAGATAGAAGCCTAACAAAATACTTCCTTTTGTCTTCTGAAGCATCTACTACATCCTTTTATTTATCTTGTATGAAACAAGCTTTTATTCTTTCTGATGTCCGAAGCTAGAATGACAGTTGAAATTTCTGTCAGTAATGTGAGGGAAATATAAATTAAAATGGTTGCAAGTACTCCTGAAACTTCATGTAAGAGTAACTCAAAGTGTACAGTTAAAAAGTTCAAACATTTTGTGGTATATAGATTCACTGTAAACGCCACCAATCTTAATTCCCCCTGGCAGTGACATCATGTAATGGCTCTTTGAATAAAATTAAAAATATTTAATGTTAAGTATAGTCCAAACTCTGAATTTCTTAAGGGAGCTATCATTTACTGAATTGTAGCCCATCAACTAATGATACTTAGAAACATCATCAGGGATATGTGAGTTGTTGCTGTATTTTTGGGAAAGACATCTTTTAATCACTGTTGTGGGAGCAGAACAGAACTTAGCCCAAACAAAAGAGTTGCAACTTGTGCTTTTTTAATGACGTTTTGAAACACTCACCTTTTGAGATTTGTATTCTTCTTTCAGCTGGATGAAGAGTCCACACTAATTTCATAGAGGTTATTAAACACCTTCTGGATATAGAGGATTTTGAGGAGTTTTAGTCAATTCTACTGGTATGGCTATACTTAAAGCTGGTCATTGAGAGGTGACAGGCTCTCAGTTCCTTTGCTATTTGATCCGCAGTATTATCCTGATATCTTTCACTATGAATTGTGTCTTATGTCATGATTCTGATACTTTAGAGAGCTAGGCAAGTTTCAAGCCTATCCCTTTAAAGACACCAATGAATTTCAGAGTTTTGTTTTATCCAAATTTACTCTGCTTGCTCTAGTGCCAAAAGTTGTGAGGTAGTATTATACCTTGAACTTTAGCACAGAAAGTACCTATTTGAGTGCAACATAAAATGCACAACTTAATCCACTTCTGAAATAGTTTCAGCCTTCCAAGTAAAAGGAAAGTTGCACTAGCTTCCTGGGCCACTTAATCCAAGTGCAGAAGGATATCAGAGTTGCACCAAGCACTTTTTACACCTAATGAGGAGACAGAAATCCCTCAGGCTGGGTTCATGTCACTTAGCATTAAACCTGAAGATAGGGTTTTCTCCATGGAAGAAACAGGACCCTCCAGAAAGCTGGAAGTTCCCTCCTCTCTCTCACCAGTGTCTATGTCAATAGGCTGGGATGACTGACTCCTAAACGTTACCCAGTTTGTAGGCCATGCTATTTACGTTATCTGCTGTTAAACTGAGAAGGAACAATTGAGGTTTGTTTGAACTTGTTATGAACTAATCCAGTTTGTCAAATTGACAGTTATGTCTAAGCTATAAACTCAAGTAGAACTTTTCAAAATGTGCCTGCAAGACCCCAATCATTGTATTTGGGGACTAAAATTAAAAGAATCTAATCAAAAAAAGGAAGAAGGACATTGATTTTTTTTTTTTTTTGCTGCTCCTATACAAGTGATTTTAAGGCACCTGAACTGGAAGACAAATATAGTTTCTTTCTGGTATTTTTTGTTAAACAGCAATTGAACATACTTTCTGCATGATGGAGAAATTATTTCAGCTATAAATAGGAAACTGTTGAAGATAATTAACAATGATTTTTTTTCTTTTCCAGAAAACATCCATAGAAATAATCAAATTAAACCAAAAATATTTTGCTGAAAAAGAGTAACTTTTCCCGGAAGACATGAGGAGTGTTTTTCATTAGTAAGAACCATGGGAAATATTGCAGTTTCATCAGTGAAGGCTTGACATACGATTTCTATCAAAGACACATTTCATTTACCCTAGGCTTATTCAGCACTACTCCTATACAATGTTCCCTACCAGCTGTTGTTGCTGCTGTTTTCTGGTAATTGATTGCTTTGTTCCTGGCCTGAGAAATTGTGTCACTTAGCACTTAAGCTTCTAATGGGCTACCAGTTTCTTCCTTTACCAAATATTAATAGTGCCAAAAAATACAAAAGGCCCCTAACAAAACTGGGGATGCAAGTAAAGTTTTGAGTTTTGTTGCTTAATTTCATCCTTCCCCACATAAATTATACTGCAGTGAGCGTTCTCAACCCTCTAAAATAACACAAATTTGCTAAAGCATTTGCTTCCTTATGTATCAACCACATGTTCTATTTTTATCTCAGTGGTGAATCCAAGAAGTCAAATTACCCATTACTAATGGTCATGTGGCTGTAGCAGCTGAGATTCCAGAAAACACCGAGAAAATGCCTGAAAATGTCTTTGAGAGCATACAAGAAAAGCACAAGTCTGCACGCTTTGCAGTTAGTGATTAGATGAAGTAATGTAGAAGCATATTTTTTTTGAAAGTTATTTAAAGAGTAACATTCATCACCATTTTCGTCATGGATTTTCATTCTGACACCATTTATTCATCTAACTTGAGACCACATTACACAGTTATGTCACTGAGACTTCAGGAGCACTGTGTGCACATGTGCACCAGCACATGTCAAGGCCATGAAAAAAGGTAAACTCTTATTGATTTCCTTTTTCAGTAGATGTTACTTGTTGAAATGGGCAGGGAGTTGGTCTTGAGGCTTCATGGTTAATACATACTATGAAAGTGATGAATTCAAGCACAGAAGTGAGACTAATGGATTAATATAGAGTTGGTTCTTTTTTTCTTGGATTTTTTTTTTTTGGTACCTGCCTTTAGTAAGGTGGAATGTCCATCTATATGTTTATTTCAAATGCTTATATTTAATTCATGTTGTATTTAAGTATAATTGATGGATGTAGCTGGCTGACAGTCCTATTGTCCACCCTACCATGCTCATTCTTGCAATGTCTTCCAGAAAATTTGGGAGTTCTGGAAAAATTCCATGGTACGTGATCTCCCTAAAGGATCAGAATTTTTTTATTTACTCAGCTATCCTAATGCCTCCAGTTAATGAGATCTTCATTAGAAATATAAAATCACTTTATATAGAAAAGAAGAAGCCACAAGTTTGCTAGAAGGTGTATGCATTCAGATTGGGGAAATGTTATACAGTATAAAAAATGCTTTGGAATTTGACTAATGACAGGTTCTATAATTAGATTATACCTCAACATTCCTGTTAATGATGTGAAGGAAGCTAGATACGCATTAAACATTTGATAGTTTTTATTGCAGACAGGAGGAAAAAAAGCATTCATTAGTTCTAATAAGTGTGAGTACCGAGCAATTCACTGGTAAGAGTGCAAGTCAGTTTATAGTTACAGGCGATAGATCTGGACCTAAATATGCAGAAAGAAAAGCCTCACATTTTTCTTCAGTGGTTCTAACCACAAGAATTTAATAAACATAATTTCCTCTTCTTGTGTGTCCAAAGGCAAAGGTGAAGAGAATTTTTAAATTTCAGCAAGAAGAACTTGTACTGGATGTTGTCCAGTCTTGAAATACTACTTCTAAAACATAGACCTTTCTGCAAAGGAAGGAATCAATCCACTGGTTTGTGTTCAAATGCTGATCAGTGGGAGTTTTCCCTGATTAAGGAGTAAAGATCAAACCAGAATATTGTTCTGAAAGGCATAAACTGTGGATGTGATTTGACCATTATCAGTGTTCTGGGTCTGTTCATTGGGGCATCATAACGAGTCTCTGATCTCACGTGCAGGACTCATCGGAAAGGCTTGGCGTCATGTAGCACTAACATAAACAGTTTATAGTCAAGGAAATTGGGATATAAAATATCTGAAGGGGAGAATGTAGGCACAATGTGTGCTTTGAAAGTGCATTTGGGACTTGGCTGAAAAGCAAAAGAGGAGAGAATATTGCAAAAAGAATTGTGCAAATAACATGTCCATTTTTTTCCTATTCTATGCCAATCTGCTTTTGGATTACAGTTCAATTAATATTTCTAAACCATAAACATTTGTACTGGGACAATATACTTAAAAAATACTGAAATAAAAATTTTCAAAATGCACAATGAAAATTCTGCCTGACTCAACATTCTTTTCCTTGAATTAGATTTTCAAGAGGATCAATTTTTGCAATCAGTTTTCCCTGAAGTGCATTTTGCTTCTAGGTGGAAGTGCATCGTTTTCGGTCTCCATGCCAAAGCCCCCTCTGGGCTCCCATGGGATCCCCTTCGCTCCTGCCCATTCCCATAACACCCTTTCCTTAAGATCTGCGTATCCTGAGCCCATTTGCTGAGTCATCTTTATAATACTGCAATAATAAAGGGAAAAATGCATACCAGTGATGAAAATGTTGACTTCATTCTTTTCAGTGGCACCATCATTGGGTAAAGTCTGGGTTTTATAAGTTCATAGCCAGGTGAACATGGATTGCTGACTGTTGGGTGCTGTATTGAAGCAGCCAGGGACATAAACCTATGGACTTTCTACAGAAACGCTGGCTCTTAGAACAAATCTCTAAGGAAAGACCACTGAAGTGGAAAGGAAAAAACATAAAAAACCATGAACCATACTAGACAGTCAGTAGATTGTACAGAAAATGCAATAAGAGATTTTCTTGTAGTGCTTTATAATGTCTATGACAATGTTAAATTTATGGTCTAGGAGTTTCTCTGTATGTGTTGTCCAGTGTTTCTTTTCTGTTCTGACTCAGATACTGAATCCATCTTCCTTTTTGTTTCTAACTAATTAATTATTGCTAAAAATGAATATTCAGCTTTTGCCTAAACTCACAAGGAAACATGTTGGAGATGTTTGGTCAAAACCACTTTTCTTTAGTTATAAGTATGAAACAATATTCTCTTCACAGCTGCTATGGCAATAAAATCTGTACTTAAAGCCTGACTTTTGTACGTCCCATTGAAAGTTAAAGTGCAAGTCAAGTTTTAAATAGATTGGTTCAGTAGCTTTAGAGTTCTGAATGCTTAACATTCATAAACATTTCTCCAACTAAAACAGCTTAAACAAATTCCATTTGGACAATTTCAGGACATTCCAGAGCCACTTATGGCCTTGGAGTTGGTGACAGACTAGTGTGATTCATCTATATTATGGCAAAATGTGACAACCTTGGCCAGGGATCAGGGCCTCTCTGGGCAAAGACAAATACATGCCCAAGAGGGAAAGATGCATTGTTGTAAACTACCTGCTAAACATATATCACTATGAATATTTATTATTACTGTGTGATTCTTGTAATAATAAAGACACATACAGATGTAAAGGTGGAAAAATAAATCTCTGAATAACACATTTTTCTCTCTTCAAGATAAGTCTTCCCCAGTACTTTTGTATTTTATCTTTTTTCATCTTAGCCCTGACTCATGATCTTTGCTTGCATAAACAAAAAACAAGGAACTTTAACGCGCACAGAAGTCTAGTCTCAAGAGCACACTTAAACACAGAACAACACTCAAATTAAGAGTAAATGTACAAAGTGAATTTGAAATAGACTTTACCTATTTTACTTTGTACACCGCATTTTGGGAGATATTTAACAGAGCTTTAAGTACAGAAAAGAACTTTTGCTGTTCTAAGCTGATGAATACCGAGGTTCATTGCCTTGACCTCAGATAGCCAAGTATTGAGTGCAGAGGTAGGTTAAACTAGTGCATTTCATCCCTTAGAGAGGTAACACGAGAATTAAGGGAACTGAGAGGTAAAGATGCATTACTTGTTCATATATCAATCCAATGAGGTTGAACCCTCCGTATGGAAAGAGATAGGAAAACTGAAAATTTTTAGCGCTTATTTTATTAGTTCCTTAAGCCTTACAGACCTCAGACTGTGCAACTCACCACCTATTTTTCTACTAAGAAGATGAAAAGATCATCCGCCTAATTTGTCTGTGGTTCCTTGCTCCCCTGACATTCACACCCCAAACAATCAGAGCCCAGGGGAAAAAAAACACAAGCAAAAAGCAAATGAGGAAAACTCAACAAAATGCCACAATTTGTTGGTGTAGGTTTCCTGCAATGTTTTTTTTTATTTTTTTTAATGAGGAGCCTTTTGTATCCTGTGTTAACTTTTTAGAACTCTGCCTCTCCAGTGTCTTGGATTATATTGAGACCACAGTATCCTTCCTGTCATTCAAGTGAAATCCTCAACAGAACTCCCAATGACCTTATTTGTCCCTTAATAAGCTGGCTACGGTATCTATTCTTAACTATGTCTGTACTCTCAAGACAGGAATTCCTGTGTGCAATGACAGCAGTTTTGGGTAATATTGGATTATATAGAACTAATATTGTGTGAATCTTGGGGTGTTTTGCGCAGGGCAAGGAGTCAGACTCAGTGATTCTGATCGCTCTCTTCCAACTCAGCATATCCTATGAATTTATTATTCCATGAGTATTATCTAAGGTTTGGATTTCATAAGTATCAATTTGGAAAAGTGTGACCAAGATAACTAGATCCATGTCCCCATTCATAACAACCAGTCTTTATGTAAAATTCTTACCTCTCTTTGCCCTTCAGAAAACTTCTCTCAAATCATTACTCTACAGACTGATATAAACTAATGTTTAGAAGCAAACCACCCCAGAAGCTGCCTAGTACTAGGCGGTTTCCTGCAATCATTCTGCATGTGCTTATTTATCTAGCTCTGGCCTATCTCTGAAGTCACCTATTAAGAGACCCTCTCTCTAGTTCACTCGTCTCAAGAACTGAAAAGATGCTTGAAAACACTTTTTGTCCACACATTTATAAGTAACTTAGTCAGCACTGAAGAAAGAGCAAGATTTTCATGGTCCTGAAAACTGTTATGATCATGATAATATAGAAGTTTCCTGTTATTTCACATCGGAGAAAGGTCTTGATTTGTGGTTGAGATGAAATCTCTCTGAGTTCGTAATACAGTTCTTCTCCTTTTTTGTCTTGATAACCAGTAAAATTTTCATATTTTCTTCTAAGGTTTCCAGAACAAGGTAAACCATAATTGTCAGGGTTATTTTGGGAAGAATTGATCTTACTTTACCTCCAGGGATTGGAATAGGTGATCTTTCTTGAGGTAGCCATTGTCCTGATTTCTGTGATTTAGTGATTTATCATCTTGAAGCCTTTTCAGTAGCACCGATTTCTAGTTATCCCCTGAAAAATTTATTAAAAAGTAATAGGGGTTAAGGAAAGAGATGTAGCTAAAACAAGTTTAGTAGATAGGTTCCCAAATTCTTGCAGATGTCAGACAGCTATGTTATAGGTGATCATCTTTCCTTTGTAACTCTCTTATGTCTCATTCATGTGACATGGAAACAATTACATGAAAATGCAGATGTAGATTCCAGTAATCTCTTTGGAATAGATAAATAGACTTTGAAATAATTTACAAATGATGCACAAAATCTGTGAGCCATCTGCTCACTGTTGGGGAAAAAAAACACATTTCTCCCAATAGGCTTTTCATATACAGAATTTCTCTTTTCGCACAGTAAGGAGTAAAACAACAGATAGCCAGCAGTCTGGAATGCAACTCACTTACATGCACTCAGAGAGCTGCACTGTGATCAGCTCTTGTGAAAGCAATTAAGGCTAGAACTGTGTATATATTAAGAAACTGCTTTTTGCTCAGCCAAATATGCAGTCAGGGCAAGGACCACTCACAGTAAGAACTGCCTGTGCTGTCTGTTCTCCAGACAGTAAATGAATTGAGGTAAATGTAAAATGGAAGAATGCAAGATGGGATTATAGCAACAGACCACAACAGGTGCTACCTATACTGCAATACCTGCTTCTGGCCAGCTCTTGACAAACTTGAGAACAATCTTTTCTGCTGTTATTCTACTACCTTGTGGAGCTCTGCCTATGCAAGTCTTTGACAATACTTACCTTAAAAGTGTTTTGTATTAAGTGTATAAGACTAAAATCTACTTTAATTCAGAAGCAGGAAGGAGCTTTGTTATGCATTGCCCTTGTATTAGCTGATTCAACAGTTAAAATCCCTTTGAATTAGTGACATGTAAACTGTACTCTAAGAGTAATGGTCTAGAGGTCTTTTGTCTGATTTTTAATCATGTAAGTCACATAAATATTACTAATGTTTGCACAAACCAAGTCACAGTGTTCTTGGTGGCAGAATTTTTAGCCTAGACTTCACTGATCTACAGAGGCTAAGTCTCTGCTGTGAGTCATAGTCTGCACGTGGCCATATCAGCACTTCAAATTTCTTGACAACCCCATCTGTGTCTGCTGGCAATGCTCTCTAGGTTTGACCAGAGTGGAAACAATTCAGAACAATTCTGAAGTAATTAAATGCTGGTTGCCAAATAATCAGATTCCCAGCAAGACAGTGTCTCACAGCAACTGACAGTCACATTCTTTCTGCCAGGGAGATCCTGCTGAAAAGTCCTGGTGTGAGAAAGATGAAATACAGGGTTGGTGGGATTTGATGGCAGTTACAGAGGGGTGAAAGGGACTGTGGTAGAGTGGGAGGTTAGTTGAGCTATCAGCATGTGCCACCGTTCTGATCGAAGTGTCTCCACAGTGACGGGCATATTGGCTGTAGCCTCCCTGACATCAGCATGGTTTTCTCTTGGTGTTGCATATCATCAATCAAATCTGAAACAAGTGGGCTCAGAGTGAAGTCCAATATGTTGACACTTTGAATTAGAGGTCAAGGGGTAGAGTCCTGAAGAGAAAGGGTACGTAATTCCCAAGCAGATCCAGAATACGTAGTTATTAAATACCACTAGATTGATATAGGTCTCAGTTTTGGCAGCCAGTTTTATGAGGTACTAGGAATGAAGTCAAAATACCATGAGTGTAGCACATTTCCTCCATCACAACGTGCATCTCCTGACTTCCACAAGTTTTGTGAGTTTGAAAAAATTTAGACAAATTATTTTGAAGTATTCAGGTCCAAATATCAGTTTTTGGTCAGTAATAAGACATGACTAACTGTATCAAAATTGGGAATGCCCTTATGGTAGCAGGTGATCTTAGACTGAGTGCTAAAGTAGATCTTATCACAGATGATATAGACTTCTGTAAAGTCTGCTGTATTAAAGTCAAAACAATTGGCTGTAGCTCAGATCTGTGAGATAAGTTGCTTAGCTGGGACCTTGGAGAGTCAGCCTTCCTCATATGCTTTCTCCAATTGTTTGGGCAAGGCTTTCTATTCACCCAAACTTAAATGATTACTTACATGTCCAAATTTGGAAGAAAATGCTCAAAAATCTCAGTCACTGGCCAAAGCAGGGCTATCCTCCAATTTGCCATACCACACACGACTAAGGAGAACCCCATTGAACTCAGTGGGATATTTCATTTGAGTAAATGCTTGTGAGTAGGAACTAGAGTTATATGAAGAAAAGTAGTGATTAGAGTCATACTTATTTATGCTATGAACAATATATTTTTCCACCCTTCTGCCATCAAGTCTTAGTTAACTCTGTGAAATATCTTATTGCAACTGGTAGTAATGTTGCTGTGATAGGTCCTGCCCCAAGGGGATCCTATCATGGCTCACTGTCATTTCAAAGGCTCAGAAATAAGGGCTGTTTAGATCATTTGCAAATTTGGATGGGGAATCTGTAGCACAGCAGTGTTACCACACAGTATTCCCACATACGGTTTTTGTTACCCATTGTCTGTTCAAAGTGCTAGAAACTGGCTGTGTGACTCCATTAAAGCTTTCTTTTGTAATTTATTTATCTAGGAAACCACAGTTTACACTCAATGTCTAATTTCCAGTGAAGTCTTACTTTTATTTCCAGCTGAACTTTCTGAGACACAAAGAAGTCCAGCAACAAGTGAAAGGTCACTTGGTGATATTAGCCAATGGCTCAGGCCAGATCACCACCCAGTGCCTTCTTCTGGCTAGCTGGTAAATATTTCAGGATTTTTTTTTTTTTTTTTAATACTGTGCTACTCTTCTACTCACCTCTTTAAATTGCTCTTTTATGGGAATTGTAGTATAAAACCCCCACACATTGACCCTATTTGTGGAAACCTTAAGATAATTTTGTAGACATGGAACGTGTATCAAATGAGAGTATACACTGATGTGCACTCCACAGTCTTGCTGCTTTAGTTCTCCAGACCTAGTGATCTCAGAGATCTCACTCCATTTCCTTTTATCCATCTGCACAGAGTCTTACTGAATGGAAATCAATGGAAACAAGGAGATGAACCACAAATCATTCCAAACCATTCTGGCTTGGTGTTGACACAGTTGTCCAAGTGTTCATGGATTTGTGATCAACTCCAGTTCTAATGACAAAGTGTTTATACAAGAAGTTTTAACTAAGATTATTAAATATTGTTTCTCATAGAAATCTGATAGGTCTTGTTTGTTCAACCACTGCCCCCTGCTTCACCTATTCTGAAGTTAAAAAAAAAGAAAGCGTCCCTTAAGACAGTACCTTAGTAGTAGTAGTAGTTTGACTGACTTGCTAGGATGGTAGAGTGACAGACACCAGGATCAAAGGTGAGAGAGTCAGGACCAGAAAGGAGTAAGGTCAAATAAAATCAATACAATAATTTTGAGAACTTAGGTAGAATTTAAAAGACAGAAGAGCAATGTACCTTTAATTACAACAATATTCAATCAATTTGCTTAATTCTACTCCAGCAAAAGAACTAAATTTTCTGTTTGAAAAGAGTGCAACATTCACAAGAAAACTGACAGCATAAAGAAAAGAAAAAAATGAAGTTATTTTTTTCCTTTATATGAAGGTCCCCTTCAAGAATTGTCTGTTTTTATCTAAGGTCGCAACTGAGTACCAAGCTCTATCCCTGTGTGCAGTGTGGACAAAGGAGTGGCCAATCAATGTGTAGGAGAACCAAGCAGTGTGGAAGGACATTGGTGCCTGATGTTATGCAGCACAGAAACACCATGTGGGTATGTTTTCATCTTATGTCTTGTCAGTGAAACTGTACGTCCCAGCCTAAGGAGACAAGAAAAGAAGAGAAGCAAAATAAATGGAACAATTAAATTTTATTCAATTGGCAAGAACAGAAAAACCCTTAGCTCAGCTCCTTAGTCTTCTGGTGGACTTTCCCTGCAAGGAATTGCTGATGGACCATCTCTTTTCATGAACCTGTTTTTTGGGAGAGGAAAATAAAGTCATTTTATGTCTTATAAATGCTCTGGAAGACATTTTATTGCTTTTCCTTGCACCCATACAGAAAGCTGTATCATATCTGTGGTTATGCACTGAATACAGTGTTGACAATTCCAAAGGATCAAAAATGACAAACCTGATTTGCAAAGCTATGGGATTAATTCCCAAAGTATTGATATATTTCATCTGATTTATTTTAAAACTATTACTTTGAATTGCTTGACCTGTCTTCAGGCTTTTGAATTTTTCCTGTCTCTTTTCAGCCCCAGAGCACCTGGTTCCCTAAAGGATCATCCTAGATTTTCAGCTCCCATAGATGCATAGGATGACTCATGCCTTATTCCTAGAGTTCTCCTATCATTCCTAGTCTCATTGGTTCTGTCACCACCCATTTTTGTCTTCATGCCATGTCTTCTCCTTTTTCTTCTCCAAAGACATATTAGTTCTTCCCTTATTTTTCTCACAGTATTTTTTATAATCCTGGAGATCCTTAACATAGACATCCTCCTCTGCCACACCTCAAAATAAGGGTGTATTCTTCCTTTATTCCCTCTATTTAGCAGGAGAAGGAATGGTGGAGGGTCAGAAGCCAAGGCATGAAGAATTCACTCCCCAAGAGGCTGGACTTTTTCTGTCCTCTCATCCCTTCTGTAAGAATGGTGTTCAGACCTCAGAGAAAAGGGAGAGCAGTTGATTACCCCCATTTTATGTCTTCTACTCATTGGCAGACAATGTAAGATTTTTTTCCAAGGAAAATCAAAATTTAAGAGAAAACTGGAGCTGTTCTTGTTGAACTCATAATGTCTCCAAGTACAAATTAAATATCCTCTCCTCCACTCTCCCAACAAATTATATCATAAAAATTGCTTCCCACTCTATAACAAATTATGAACACAGTGTCTGCAGAGTGCAATGATAAATGTTATCACCAACCACGTACAACTGTGACAGACTCGATGATCCTTGTAGGTCCCTTCCAACTCAGGATATTCTGTGAAATCTGTGAAAATAGATGTATTTTTCTCCTCTTATTGAATGGACCATCCCGCCTGTCAGAGGTCAGCATTGTTTCATAGCAGGGCTCCACCTCCCCTGCTACTGTTTCTAGGTAGAGTTCACCGTGTAATAACCTGAGGCCACAGGACAGCTGGGTCACAGGAACTTCAGTGCTGGGACCAAAGCCCCATCTTGCCTGCTGGCCTGTGCCTGCCAGCTGCCAATACCAGCTGTTTCCTGTTGTACATCTACAGCACCACTGAACATTTCAAAATGTTTTTAGCAGGGATGGGAAGTGTCCAAAGGAAGCAGACAGGATAAAAGGAAGGAGAGTTCATGTTGCCTGCTGGCACTGTAAAAAGACCTGGGAGTAATTTAGAAGTGAAATACCTAAATAGTTAAAAACTTCAAATAAGTTGTTGTTACTGCTAGCTCTATTCCTGTCACCTCCTTAAACTGTATTCCTTTTATTGGGTACTTGGAACAGGTTCTTTTCTTCTTCCTGGTAAAGTGAATTAATGAGCTCTTGAAGCTACTCTTGGGACATTTCCAAAAGACAGCAGTATTTTCAACTAATATATATGTGTGCTTTTCAACATAATTACTATTCCACTTTCTGAATCTGTATCTGTATATTTATACATATATACTTAATACATGCACAGATATGTATATTTCAGAGCTGGTTACATTTTTCTGGAAGGTAATATTTAGTTAGAGATTTAGCTCTTGTTTTGGAGTTCAGTCCTGAGCTTTCTCATCTTGCAAATGACCACTGTGGCTCTATAATAAAGTATAAAGACAAAATCACCTCCCCACCCTGTTATTTAGACCTTGCAACTGAGCTGCTTTGGAAGGAACAGTTATTATAAACCATTTACAATAATCTTGTCTTTTCAAATGTAAACTTTGAAAAGTAGGACCTGTATTTTTTTTTTTATACTAGTTGGGAAATACAAAATACCATGAGATCTTGAGCTAAAATGCTAATTTAGTATAAAATAATAATAACAACAACAATGAAAACAAAATTGTGACCTTTACTCCCACTCTCGTGTAGTTATATTACAATGTTGCTCAAGGAGTTGCATCAACGATCTTAAGTTTATTCTCCTGGATTAATGCCTCACCCCTCTGAGAAGGTGATTTTACAACCTGAGCTGGTGTGATATATTTCTCTGCTACTTTAAGTTTATATCAGAATTTATGTTCTGTTATCATAGTGGTAATTTAAATAATATGTGGTAATTGGGACTAAGTATTAAATTGTATAAATTCAAAAGGAAAAATCTATTTCAGGCATCCAATTTGATGCATGAAGAAAAAACTGTTTGTCAAGTTATAAACGTTTTTGTTTTTAAATGTCTAATGGAGGAAGGAAGGTTTTGTGATTGATATAATAACTGGACTGGGAGTTGGAGAACCTGGGTTCAATTTGCAGCTCTTCACAGACTTCCTGTGTCACCTTGAATAAGCCATTTACGTTTCCCAGTTCTTTTTCCTCCCATCAAAAAAGGAATAATTATATCTACTAACATCATAGGAGGATTACGAGACTAACTTAAGAAATGAGACAAATAACTTATAGAAAAGTTCTGGCTCTTGGAAGTTGCTCTACAACCTCATGTTCTCAATATGCTCACAACACCAGACTTCAGAGCACCCTGGAGGGTCTATTTTATCTACTCTGCATATGAGGATCTATATTAAACTAAGCTGGATAGGAAGGATTCTGTTACTTGGTACTGTGCATCTAGGAAGGATGATTTCTGCAATATTTATACTGCTGCTGATCTGGGTTGGTCCTACTTGCGACTCTTTGTAAGTTAAAAGGCTGTCTAGAATGCTCAGGGTATCTGCAACAAATATAACATTTAAACAAATAATTTTTTAAAAAGCAATTAAAATAGTTGTATAAGGATATGAAACATTTGGAGGGGTCTTACAGAGTTTCAAAAAGTTGAAGAAGTTCTTATGTGTTGTTAGAATTTTGAAATTGAAAAGATCTTCAAGTTTTAATTTTTCTCTTTTGTTAGATAAAGCTTAATTGCTTTTAATTTGTAGTCATACATTCACAAGAAATGTATATTTTGTGTGTATTGGTGTATGAGTGTATTTACGTGTGTAGCTATGCTTTTGCACGTGTAATGTGTATACGTAAAGAAAGTTGCTTCTGAGTGCATGAACTTCTCTATGAAAGGAGGAACAATAATTTTTGTATTGCAGCTGTGGCTGTTTTCAACATCAAAGTGAAATGAAAACAGTAAAAGTAAAAGAAGAGGAAAAAAAAAGAAACATAAACCAAAACTATTATTAGAGAAGAACAAAGGAACTGATCCCACAGACAGTTTTTCAACAGCTGGCAAGGTTCATCAGCTATTTTTACTGGTCTAGTGCCGGTCCTCTTAACTCTGTCATTTTTTCTGTTTTGTTTGGTGTACTATTTTTTTTGTTCACAAGTATCACTTATGGTTGGGTTGATTTCAATTATGCAGGTGTATGTGTTAAGTAAAACCATACTGAAGTCCAAGGAAGTGCAAAAATCAGCACCCTCAGTAGTTCTGTAGGGACTCATCGCCTTGATCTGCCAGGCAGGTGGCCTTTAGACAATATACATTTAACAACTGGTCCGGCATTTCAATTATCGTCCCTGGATATTGTCGCGCTGTAAAGCAACCCTTCAAGTAAGCAGCTTCATTCCCTTTTTGTAGTGATATGAGAGAGCCTCAAGACTGAAAGCCATTGAGATTCAGAGTTTGTACTGGTTGAAAAACGGTCAAAAAAATGACTCAAAAATCACATGAGTAAATAAAACCGGGAAACTCCCTGTTTCCTTTGGTACTTCTTTCTGATTTGCAGTTGTGGTCTAGAAACTGGAATCTATTTATTTTATAGGAGGAAAATCGAGAATCTTTATTAATCATATGTCCCCAGGAGGTGAAGCTTGATGGAAAAGAAACAGCAAAGTGTGGTAAGATTCAGGGTGCAAATTATGGGAGTTGGCAAAGATGAAGTTACATACTCCTCTGCTTCTGAATCTCGGATTGACAAAAGGAGGTAGGCTTTCAGCATCTTGCAGAAGTTGTACCATAAATGCTTTCTGCTGAAGCAGCTTCTCTTCCTTTTATGGGGCTGATGAGAGTACTGTGACTGGTAGCAAAGATTTTTTTACTACCAACAATGTTCCATAAATAGATTCTGAAGAAAACCTGAGAGAATATTTTTAAGAATGTTTTTATTAAAGAAACTTAGAAACTTAGCTGTCTAAAAGATGGGATTTGCCTACTGGAAGATAAGTATTTTCAGTTTAGGCTCTGAAAACTCATCACTGGGATAAGGGAATGCAACTGCTAACTAAAGTAGAGTAGGATCCACAGATAGGGTGCAGATAGGAACAATAAAATCTGTTTTGTTTTGTCACTCTTGGGAATATTTTCAATTATGTTATCTAAAGAAGACATTAATTCACTGAAAATCAAAACTGTAGATACAGCCAAAATCAAATCAAAGCAGTAAAAGATTGGTTGCCCCATTTTTGATGTTATGATTAGTTTGTGACAGGCCTATCATTGTTATTTCCCATTGGGTGAGGTTCAGAATTCTCTCTCTCGGCACCTGTTTCTGGCAGTGCAATGTCTATAAATGTCTATCTGGACACAGGCGCGGAATCCAGATACACAATTTTCCTAGATGGTCCCTGAAGGGATTCAACAACCTCAAATGAGTCATTGCTTCAGAAAGCTAAGTAGGAGCTGTCTAAAACTAGCCAATAAGACAGGCCAAGCACAGGGACCTAAAGTTAGCAATTTCTTTCAAACTGCAGCTGTGAAATCCTGGATGCTCATACTAATCAACATCTTCACCTACTTCAATATGGAGCAGAGAGAACCTTGCTGAGGAACTTTCTATCTGAATGTGAATAATTGTTCAGAAGTGAAGGCTTGGGCTCAGTGTGGGAGGGATTTAAAAGCAGAGTTGTCATTCTCTGAGAAGCTTATCCCAACCAACAGCAGCTAATTAAGCAGGTTGGCTGCATGGTTGGAGGGATCTCACTGTGTTCCTCATTTCTGGGAACTGAGCCACTGCACAGTTCAGAGTGCAATTCTTGTGGACACATTATGAACCCCTATGACTGAAAGGAAATGATACCAAGATTTAATTTTTCACCTGCTCAGTACATGATCCTACCATTCCTCTTTTTGTAAGTGGTTTCCTTCAGTCTGGACAAAAGCCACCATGATTGCTGAGCTCTGCATAGGATACAGTGGCTGTGTTTATGCACAAGTTCTGCTTGTGAGTCACGAATCAGGCCGTCCTGTGGGGTAGAAGTGTGGATAGGTTGTTTATGGATTGCTTGGAGCTCAGAGTGGGCTAGCTGTGGACTCAGTTTACTGAACTAGTGAGAGCAAGCGTTCCTCAGCTCTTTCCCCAGGAGCTAGTATGGAATACTGCCTTTCTTTGGGCTACCTTTAATTTATATACACTGAGCCCTTTCAAAAGGACTTTGTTAAATCTTGATCATGATCATTCTTGGGGTGAGTACGTTTAGCTTTGGAATTACTTGATAACATGTGGAATAATATTTACATTGGCCTACTATGAGAGGAAAACAGGAATATTTCAAACTGTGTTCCACATGTTTACTTTTTAAATCCTCCTAAGCCAGCTAATTTTTACACTGAGTCTGTACATTCATTACCTGGTATCACATACTCAAAGAAAATGTCTATGGACTAGAGCTAAGAGGTCATCATGCTAATTTCCCTGCACATACAAAATTATTCCCTGCAGAAATCTTTGTTCTTAATAGTATTGTTCTGTCTTGCTTTAACTAACTAATCAACAGTTCTATCATGAATTCCCTTTGGAAAATGTTCCACTGAGTATTAGACTTCACTATTAGGTATATGACTCTGGCATTTTGAATATTTTTTTCTTGGATCATTTTGTCCCTTAAAATTTATTATTTTATTTACTATGATGTCACTTTCACCATGTAAATGAAAAAAAATCCTTTTAAAGCATCAGCAGAGTGCTGAGGAATGTCAGAAATTATAATGAGAACCTTCACATCTGGAGTTTGATCTTGTTACCTACTGGTAGACACCTTTTGTCCTTTCAAGATCGGTATGGGATCCTGGCTGGCCTCCTGCTGCTGGTCAGAGCCTCCTGCTGCTGTCAGACCTTGAGAGCCTTATGTGGATATGTCAGAGAGTGTCTTCTGATGGCTTTCAGTACTTGTGTTAAGGGAACTGAGTTGCACAAAGACCCCTATTTTAAGAATGTGAATCTTCAGAGTAAGGTAAGTATGATAAGACCTAATGTAAAGTTTTAGGAAAACTCTTCTTCAATGAGGATTCCCTGCTAAAAGATGGGCATGGAGATTAGCTGCTTCTTGTGGCCATTCCCACGTAGTTTCTACAGGATGGAAGAGACATTAGAGGTGGGAATTGGCTGTTAGACCGAGATACCTAAATGAGCACTACAGTCACCTGGGCATGATTCTCTCTGAGTGTATTGGCTACCCATCATGGTGGGGTTTAGTAGCCTACATAATAACTTTTACTGTGTTAGAGGAATCTCATGGACAAAATTCAGCTGCTTAGATATACGTGCCTGCTGTCATCTGAAATGCCCTGATATTTCCAAACTAGCCACACAACCAGTTTTGCCTATAACATAGGACATATGATAGACCCACACATATCTGGAGAGGCTCATGGAGGTGGTGGAACACCTTAGGCCATCTAAAATAGCGCCTGTACTCTACCTATGTTTAGACAAACTGAATCTCAACCTGAATTTAAGAAGAATGAATATTGAAATCTCTCTCAAAGCTTTCAAGAGCTGTATTTATTCAGCTAATTTAACTGCACAAATTCTTCCATTTGCTGATGTGTTTTAATGCCTTTCTCTAATGGTCTATTTAATGCTTCTAGTTTGCAGTAGAACAAGTAGAAGTTAAAAATTAAAATAAGAAGTATTCCATTGGTACCTTATCAAAATATGCTTTAATATGATAGTCGAAGCATGGAGTGTAAAGTACATGATTAGAATGTCTCATGGACACCTGGGGTATTTACATTATCATCTAGCTTGGCATCAAGCTTGAGTATCCTGGCTAAAACTGTCTTCCTCTCCCCCCAGTCACATAGTGAACCAAACAAGAAGCATGTGTGCTCTGAGTATCACCTGAACTGAAAGCCTAAAATCAGCAGAGCATCTGACTATCACCTACCAAAAGGAATTGTGAAGTACTGCTCTGGAACTCTGTAGTTGGAATGCTTATTTGTGAAAATGAGGTTCCTAATGCTGTCTTAGTGCAATATCACAGTGATGTGTCCCAAGAAATGGATTCCTCATTGCCAATAACTGAGGAACAAAGTAATTACATACTGAAAACACAAACTAATATGGTTACATGGACAAGAAATTCTCTTATTGCCTATTGTTCAACTTTTTGGTTCAAATGTAGCAGCAATAATTCCATATGAATTATTTATATCACGTATCTTGAAAAAAAATTGCTTCTAGAAGGTGCTATTTTTTTGGTTGGATCAATTAATTATTTGAACTTCTGCAAAAATTATAACACATTCGACTTGTCCATGCCTCCATGTCTGAGATGAAAAATGCAAAATTTATTATGTTCTGCTTCACTGTCATCACTTGCACAGGAATTTTGTTCTGCTCTATTTGGATGTGAAGACTTCTTTGGTAAAGCTTTTTATTTGCAGTAAATGATGAAAAAAATTATGTTGACACAATGTCAGACTTGGAAATGTAAAACTGATATGCTTGATAAATTCAGGAAGAACAGACAACAACCCTTGTTTACTACTTTAACTGAGGAATATCACAGAATCATAGAAAGGTTTGGAAAGGACTTTAAAGATCATCCAGTTCCAATCCCCCTGCCATGGGCAGGGACACCTTCCACTAGAACAAGTTGCTCAGGGTCTCATCCAACCTTGTCTTGAATATTTCCAGGGTAGAACAGCCACAACTTCTCAGGGCAACCAGTGACTCACCACCCTCACAGCAAAGAATTTCTTCCTAATATCTAATTTAAACCTGACCTCTGTCAGTTAAAAGCCATTTTCTCTTGTAGTATCACTACATGTCCTTGTGAAAAGACCCTCTCTATCTTTCCTGTAGGCTCCTTTAAGTACTGGAAGACTGCTATAAGGTCTTGCTGATCCTTATAAAGGAGAAAAACCCTGTAAACCTATGTTTTTGCAGATGAGAAGATTGCCATTGATTTACCTGGTTTAAGACAATGTTTAACAAACATTTGTGCTAACAGAACTAACAAAGTAGTGTACCAAGACTTATACCCACAAAATCAACATTATAGTTAGTGATGCAATAAAGCTGTGTAATTAGACCCTGGAATTTTGCTGTCAACTCCAAGAAGTCAAGAGCTACCTCTGGTGTCATATGTGCCTTGTGCTTTACACAGAGATTTGCAATGCAGAGTATGTCTGCATTTCTGCTGACCCTCTACATTACAAATCATGAGCTGCATCCTCTCAAAATCATAAGATTAAAAAAAATCATAAATCTGGAGCTCTTTTGATTTATCTTCTGTCATCAGGGGTGTTAGCTTTCAAGTCTTCAGGCTTGATGTGTCTTTTTTTAAGAGAGGAAACTAAACTTTGTGCATAGTCCTGTGCTGAAAAGTAATTTTAAAAAGAAATAGAGAAACAAACACAACCCCTTGCTTGAGGGACCCCTTATGAAAACTGTAAGGGTCCCCAGTGCTAACCCGTAACTCCCCTACTGTGTTTGACTTATATAACTGTATATTTATATTTGCCATATAACTTCATTAACTCAAACAGGAAAATACCCCAGAATATGTTGCAGTGCGCTTTGCAAAGTTTTGGACTAATTAACTGTGTCTCTTTTATGTTTTTGCATTCCCTTCAAGCAGTACCGATGAAACATCACCTCAGATGTTTTTTGGGGAAAGTGAAAATATAATTTGCCTTTACTTGCACATTCCTACTAGAAATGGGCTGTTGCTTGCAATTCAAATGACACAGTAGCTCAGGGTTTCCCAAATGTCTTGATATTGCTTATGTTTTATAATCGCCTTAGGCATCCTTCTTAATCATGGCTGATGTGTGCATATCAGCAAATGCAGAAATTTACTTTGGGTCATTTAATGGGGCCATAAAATTACCAGATGGGTAAATGCAGCTCTTCCCTCACAGTGCACACAGGCACTTATCCAAGCTGGGAAAGGATCTAACCACACCCTGCAGAGCCGAGGTTGTGCATACATGCAAAACTGCTTTTGTGGATGTGACTGTGGAGAATTTACTGCTGAAGCCCTGGGGAAGTAGAGCCGAGGTGTGCCCACTGTGGCTCTCATGGCAATAACAGGCACAGCTTCCAACTTGGCAGCTCAGTTCAGTCTGAGCTTCAAATATTCACCAGAGGAGCTAGTGGAGATTAATTTTCAGAGTTAAGTCAGGAAAGGAGTTTGCAATCTTAATGCCCCTAAACACAACCCATTCCTGTCCTGTACTTACACCTCTGTGTACCCGAAGGTATGGAAGAGGAGAGGTGGGATGAAATATGAGTGTCTTTAGAAGGAACTAATGCAAAAGTGTGCAAAAGTATATAAATATCCCTTTGAGCTTTTACTGCTCCTGGTAAGGGTAATTTTCACAGAAACTCTCTGCTGTTTGAATTGCAAAATTCGTCACTGTTATTTTCAAAAGTGGAGATTAACGATACTGTATGTATTCACTGAGAGTTGATACCCAAAGATAACGGATGAATGAACACCTTTTGGTTGATACAGTGAGTACTGAAATAATGAACATATTTTTGCACACCTCTCCATTGTTCAAAATATACTGTCTTACCCATAAAGTAGACAAAATTACTGCCCATGTAAATATATTTTTCTATATTCCATAATTATACATAATAAAATTATATGTCTTATAAAAATTATGTTAGTTTTATACCTTATTTTTAAGCTGGAACTAATCGGCTATACCTGAAAATTCTTATGAACAAAATAATAAAAAAAGAGGAAGTGATAAACACAGGAAAAGTTGATCAGAGAGCTTTCTATCACTTTCTGTGCCCAGAGATGCAACTGTTCTGAATGTTGATGAATACTTCTTACCTTAACTATAATCAAGCTCTAAATTAAGGTCATAAGAATATATTTACATTTTTGGTATGGTATTTTATTTGAAAACATGCATTGCCATGTTTTTCCTACGTCTATTTTCTTCACCTTTTAATGGATGTGATAAGTGAGGTAGCTGTATACCTTATATTCATTCTTTAAAAGGAACTAAAATTTTCTCCCTTCCTCTCATATTTGCCAAGGGAGGTTAACCTTTAGTACAGATAATGTCTAAGTTAAACTGGATTTAGAGCTGCATTGGGTCAATCGTACTGGAACTTTCATGGGATCAGATCCTACTGTTTTTGAACTGATGGGAACAAAACCAGGTTCACAGTGTAGAAAGCTTGTATTAAATTTTGGTTCAGTAGAAGGTATAGAAAGAATATAGTTTCTTCTTAAAATGATTTATTTAAATTGGTAGACTAGAATTATACTTAAAACCAAGTGTCTAAATGCACCTGTTTAAGTCAGCTTCTTGTTCTCTCAGGTATTTAGGCATTGAATTTTCCCCATTAGCAGCATGATTGACACTGTGGTCCCTACAATAACACATGATTATAACTCTGAAAATAGCAATTACATAAAATGGAAACCAGATGTTTCATGGAATTTGACTCTCTTGGTTTCTCAGTGAAGTAGATGAATTTGTAAAGCAGAAAACCACAATCATTATTCAGATGGATTGTACATGAATTAATGACATAATATCTAAATCATATATGGTTGAAAATAATGATTAACTTCAGCTATCAAGATAAGCTAATGGAAAACAGATTTTTTAAAGAAAAAATCAAGGACATGCTCTTTTCAATATACTTTATCTTTACAGTAATAACAAAACCAGACCTGCTTCAACATTTCTTTATCCCTTGGATATCAAGGATTTACGTTAAAAATAAACTCTTCACAACTTTTAACCTCAAGGAGTGAGCTAAACAACCGTTCTTGCTGTTTCTTGTTGAAGGCAAGTGCTTTACCTTCTCAGGCTGGAGTAAGTTTGATCAAATCACCTCTCCTTATTCATGATGTGCAGTGAACAAACTTCAGCAAAGGTTCGGGTTTGTGCCTACATAGAATTACAAATGTGGTGGTGTTGTTCAGTCCACACAGACATGTGCAGCCATGTTCACACCACAGATACACCACTGGACTCACTTTGGCAGACCAGCAAGGCAGCTTGTTGCCCCTCAGAATCTTAATTCATTTATAGTAATGAATATCAACCCTTGGTCAGCAGCATCCTAAGTGGTTAAATTTATGAAAGACCTGGCACATCATTTTCACTATCATGTATTCTCAATGACATCATCATTGTAAAATTAGGAACTTTCTTTCTCTCTTTCCTGCAGATGTGGAAGTTTGAAATTGCATTCCATGGTCCTGTGCCACATTTCATCAGCGTTTTTCCTTTGCTTTCTCCAAAGACTGGCCACATGTGGTGTGTAGATTGCTGGTGCTGTTTGGGATCTCATATCAAATACTGCTACCTAATCCCAGGCGGCCTCGGCGGGCCCACACCTGCAGCTGATTGAATCCTCCCGGAGTACAAAGCCCTGATTTACAGCATCAAGGATACAGGGCCTGGTTGCAGCTGGGCTTCAGCAGGAAAAGGAAGTTGTTCATCATCTTGTGTGCATTTCATTAACAATAGTGTACCCGATATGTAGCTTATACAATAATTTCAAATCACTGACAGAGAGCATTATGGTGTTTGGCATTAGGAGGAAAAATACTTCAGGATGGGCAAATTAAATGTGAGCGTGAGGTTTTCATGTGACTCAGCGAAGGTCCACATGCTGATTTACACTGGGAGGGCTAATTTCAAAATATTTTCTTTCCTTGACTTTATCCCATTTCTTTCCTCTTGTTTGATGAGCATAGTGATACATCACTGTGACCCTCAGTGTATGAGCATGGAGGAAAGCCACCTCAAGCTATAACCCTTTCAGAAGGAAAGGCCTGAAAAAAGAGTACTGAAGAAAGAGATGATCATGGTTATAAACCTATTGTTGTCTTTAAAAACAAGGAACTCACGGTTTAAAAATTAGCCTTGAGATAAATTCTGCATACTGGGCCACAAAGGGATTCATCTAAGATCTGTACAGCTAACTGATGTTAGCTGTACAGCCATGTGAAGAAAGGGGCACAGTTGGGATGATATTCTTCAAGCCTAGGAGTCCTACCCTTACAGTATCTACATCCCATGAATTTAGAAAAGGTTGTGGGTACTGTTTCCTGGCAGGACAAATCTTGCACTTCTGCTGCTAGTCTACGAGGTTTATGACTTACAATTCAGTGGTTTAGCTCACCTATAACAGATTACAAAAAAGTTGCATACTTTATGAAATTATGTCTTTTGTGTGTTACCTCACTTTCCCCCTTTTCAGGATGACCTGGTTTCCTATTTCAAAAGAATTTATTTTTTTGGTGACAAAATTACCTTGTTTTCTTCCAGTTTCCCTAATCAGAAGGCTTAGAAACAGGCTCACAGAAACAGCTGTTGCATACCTGAGCCTTTCAAATTCAAAAGATACAAACTTTGGATGAATAGTCTCTAAACTGAACTCACAGTCTTTTTTTTCGGAAACAATCAAGTAGTTTCCTGACTAAATGGTACTATTTACTCTCAAAAGTGATTCAACTTCTTCAATTGCAATGTCAAATATAATTTATATTTGAAGTAATTGAGAAGAAAAATCTTTGAAAAGTGCATCCATCTACAAAAAGAAAAGTAATGATTTGTCGTACTCATGCTCTTGTGATCACACCATATGTGTGGAAATTGTATGAAGAGTATCACATTAATTAGTGTGGTTTGCAGAAAAAAAAAAGGAATTACAAAGTGTGTAAGACATTACCCAGAAGACTCATTTGCATTTGTGTAGATAGTTTTAGAGGTATAAATGACATAGAAAACTCAGCTGTGAATGTTGGTTTGCTGTGAGATTCTTCTTGGCTTCCTGCTGTGAACTTCTAAAATTATTAAATAAACACTATTCTTACAGGACATATTCTTACAGGACGTATGAGAATACAGGTAGTGAGGGTGTTTCTGTGTCTCTGAGAGGTTTTTCTGACTTAATCCATATTTTCTTTAGCACCCCATGCTGAGCAACATTTTCAGACTCATTTTCAAGGTGATCAGTTATGAAAAATTGAAACTTCTTGAATTACCTTAGCCTCCTCAACCTTTTTTCTGCTGTTCCTTATGGTGTCTCATCGCACTTCCATCCTAAACTTGCCATTCCTCACTGATGATAAGGTCCATGCTAAAGGCTCAATCCAAAGCTTTCAAACAGCTTCCTATTTGCTTTTTCTCTCCTAACCTTTACTCTTCTTGTTCTCTAATCTAAGTGAACTAGTCATGGTTATTTTTTTTTCCTCTAGCATGAAGCATGTATGTGCTGTGTTTGTAGGGCACAGGTATTTCATCAAGGGTTTCAAGTCAACATATGTCTGACAAGTAGCGGGTGCCTTTAGGCATAAGGTCCTAATGTATCAGAGACACCTCATTGCTCCAACTTGTGACCACCTGGGACAGCCCCTAAACCCTCACTGTAATCAAAAATACCTTTTCCTGTTTGTCCCAATAATCATATACTTACCTACCTTGTTAAGTACTCACACCACCTGGCTGTCCAGGCCTGGTGATAATGACCAGCATCAGCTCTCTAAATTTCCTAGACTCAGCTTATTTACACTCTCTCCCATGCCATTTTGCTCATGCCCTAGGTTTTGAAAACACAATGTGAAAATGATAAAAAATAGGAAGACTGAAAATATTTGTCCCAGATGGGATATCCTGATTTCACAAAGGGAAGAGTATAGGATAAGTTATCTTGCATTTCTGAATCCAGAAATATGAATCTAATTGAGGACTGGAACGAATCCATTAAATTTGTCTGTAAAAATAATTTCGCTTAAATAGTTATCCATGCAGTATTGTTGCTGATACAGTTGTAAAAAACATTTAGCACTTTATAATCCAATCTCTGCTCCTATGCAGGCCTGGGAACGTATTATGCTTAGAAAGGTAACAACTTTTACAAAGTGTTCCTCATGGAAATCACCTGGAAAACTTCCAGGATGGCATTCCAGAAGTTATAGTTTTAGCAGTCACAGAAATGCACCACACTGCATTTCCAGATCCAACATACAGTAAAATGATTGTATGGAGTAGCACCTTCACCTTAACCCAAGAACACTGTTATTTAATTGTTTAGCATTTGATATACAATATGTGATACTCTAAAGCTCTCAGTCATTGCTGGCCTACCTCTGCTCACAGAACAGCCAAGGGTAAGACCTGAGTTGACTTTACAAAAAGCAGAGTTAGACCAATACTGAAAACCTCTGGCAATTCTACATACGTACTTGGATTGGTCATGTACAGCTCACAATTCCATATGTATAGGCCTGCATGTTTGGGAAAGGCATTGTAATTTCTCTTTGAACACAGTTTCTTTGCTACAGCAATTTAATGAACTGCCCTTTTGATATTTTGGCAAAATCTTTATCTTTTGCATGCCTCTAGTGTCAAAATTTTATTTGGCACAGTATACACAATATCATGACTTTAAAATAGCACAGAAATGAATTAAAACCTATTCTACAGTATTTAAAAAATCCATTTCATAAGGGGCCAATATGTTCATCTCTGACTCTTACCAGCTTTCAGCTATTCCATGGGTACTGTCATCATGGTTTGAACCATCTATTAGACATGCTGTTAGGCTTTTATCTAGGTGCACAGTAATATAAATACAACTGAACCCAAAAGACGGACAAAGCATGAAACTTGTCTTTGGAGGCATGTCAAACTCAGAGTTCCTGTGTAGCTTAAAATATTAAATTTGCTGTATTTGATTGGCTATTTGTTAAAAAAACTTCTAGGAATCCAATGCAGATTTGGTAGCTTGCCATTTTAGCTAACTGCCTAAAATTCACATATTTAAAACACATACTCTCTTTCAAGAAATGACCACTGAAATATAAAATCAGGTACAATGACTAGAATCAAAAAGTACAGAAAAAACTGTACAAAGAATCCTAGTGTTGTTTCAAGGACTTTAAGGAGTGAGTTTTCTGGCTTTTTTCTGAGTAGATTTCAACACAAATGTCCAGACTCGGTACAGACACAGAAGTTCTGTGTCTCTTTTATAGGAACTGAGTCTAAACGAGACCCAGCACAAAGATATATGGTCAGTCACCCACTCTAAGTGGAATTAAGTACTAGAAGCAATGGTAAGTAGCTTCTTTGTGTTGAAAACTACTTGATTTAGAGCTAGATTGGATGTTACCTCTTTCTTCTTCTCCCATCATGCTTCTTCAAAAAAACTGTGATATGAGGAAAAAGATTGATTGGTTTACAGAACTTCTCAATTATATTTTTTTTGAAATTTCTTTGGTAACACATCACTCCCTCTCCTAATACTGTCTACTTCCCTTTTCAAGCTCCCTCAACCAAGACATCTATTTTATCTAAAAAGAGGGAGGCATTGTAAACTGCAGAATATACAAGGAAGATTTCAGGAGGAGAAGAACTATTCTATTCTATTTATTTATTCCTAATTCTTCAAGCAAGATGCCTTATCAGTGCTAACATGCAAGGATTCTTCAACTCCTTAAAAAGTAACTATATTTTACTTTGGAGAAAATCTCTCCTTAGAACCATTTCTACATGTAGTCTTTCTTTTCTTGAACATTACT
Organism: Corapipo altera; assembly: GCF_003945725.1. Taxonomy (NCBI): domain Eukaryota; kingdom Metazoa; phylum Chordata; class Aves; order Passeriformes; family Pipridae; genus Corapipo; species Corapipo altera. Next base: position 13,477,997 of record NW_020884883.1, on the reverse strand, counting down.
GCAGAGGCTCATCCTGCTCCCTTTCATTTCAGTTCACAAATCATTATTTTTCCAGCCAAAGACTCCTTTATTTGGTAAGTAGCAGAGCAGAACTTTATCCACATGTTGTCACCACTGATTTCCAAAATAGCTTATTCAAGTGGGTTGGCAAATTTCAACTAAAATGTGTGTAGAACTGAAAACAATATCTGGCTTCTTGAGTTACCAGACTTAATTGTGCCAGTGTATGCTTTCATTGCCTGTTGCTGTTCCACAACTTTCTCAAACATAAACAAAACAGAGTTCCAAAATATTAGAACTTTCCAGCTTTGAGAAAGTTGTTTTCTTCCTCAAATCAAGTAAGGGAGTTTCTAGTAGTCAAAGAACGGAAAAAGTGTTCAAAAATATTTTTTTCTAACCAACTGCCTTTTAGCGTTTATTCTGTATTCCGCTTTTGCCCATCATGTTGCTGATGTATCAGAGCATGCAGCAGAGGGTACCTGCTGACTGCTGACCATGACCGTGCAGAGTCTGTACTGGCACAATCCTCTGTACCTCTGTTTGGGTACCCTCTTCACCCATTTAGTCACAATATATTTATGTATGCTAATTTAAAACAGCTTTTCAGTAAAAAGTATACTTTTTAGTATTGCTTAATGCAGTAGAACTGACCCTGAATGATTTAGAGAATACCACTCAAACCTTACCAACTCTGTCAAGCTTGAGAGTCACTCTTGTAATCACCTGCTATTTACTGTGAGCTCCTTGACTCCATATACCATTCATATACATGTGTATATGAATTTATTAACATATTTTGTTCATGCTTCATAAACTATATCTCATAAAACTAGGTAGGACGCTCTCCATGAATAAAAGTAGCAGTGGGCAGCTGTAGGTTAAATTTCATTGTTCAATGGGAAATGAAAATATTTTATGACAGGTAAGCCCAGAGAACTCCTTATCTTAGTGCTAGGCAGGTATGTGATTTGACATTCATTTGATCTCCTTTTTATGACCAAGATTAGGTGAGGTATTGCAAGTTTTCTCTGCAAATTCTTATCTCTTGCAGTGATGCTACAGAAGATGCAAAATAAAATGCCATTACCCATGTTAAACTTCATTTATTTTAATGATCCCAGTGAGAAGGGTTATGGTTATCAGGTTAAGCAGAGCCCTAATTAAAACAGCTGCTCTACCCTGTTTTCTTCAGTTTCCTAACTGCTTGGATTCTTCTTTATTACAATTGTTTGGAGAATTTTTGAGTCTTAAATTACGAGGGTGTGGATTAGAAGCTGATTACACTAACTGCAACATCTGTAAACTCTAAATTTCTGATGCAGCAGGTGTCAGCTTTTCCCTAGATGACTGTCCCGCTGTTGTTCTGGTTACATGTAGCCTTGTAAACAAGCTGTTTTTCAGCAGGTTCACTTGTGTTTTCTTTTCTTCTTGAGCATTGATCAAACCAACAACTGGAGAGGATCAAGGGTGGAAGTTCTGTGCTGGTTGATTTAAAGTGTAATCAGACAGGTCTGAGAGCAAGAAATACTGTTTGAGTAATTGTGAGCGACACTAACTGTTATGATACTATGCTTTTTAAGGAGCTGCAAATTGTAATGTTTTGTAACATTAATACATTGCAACAAACCTGACTTCCTAGTTAGCAAAAGCCATAGGAATTCCCTGTATGCCTGAGTATAGGTTTCACTAGAAAAGACAATCTGATGAACACATTTCCAGTAATGGAGAATCCACTACTAGTGTGTTTTTCCTTTGGTTAGCAATCCTCCCTGCAATTTCATGCCTGAGTTGTATTGCTCCACTTTCCAGCTGTTGGGAGGCATTTTATCTGCTAAAATATTATTCCCTTGCCTGGTGCTATCAACTTTATTTTTTTACAGATTGCAGAAAAATAATTCCTAGTGTTTGTCTCCTTGCTATACTCATCACAGCTAAGTCTTTGTGCCTTGCAAGAAACACGATGTCCAGTCTGTCAAAAGTTCTCATGACAATGCCCTAAACCGTCATCAAATGTCTTCATCCATATATTTTCGAGCATGTTTGGTTAATGAGTAGCTATGAGACTTTCTTAGGACATAACATGGAACAAAGAGTCACGATGAGAGTAAGTATGTTAACCCAGGCTCAGTGCCACACTGATAGCTGTGTGCTTAGCTAAGAGGGAGTTTGTTCCAACTCCTGTTGAAATCAGTGGCTGAGCTCCCATCTGGGTTCTGGAACAGGCCCGTGTTTTTAGGACTTTACAGAGTTTTAAATAATAAAATTACTTTGTGAGATTTTATGTCTGATGTGAACCTTTATTTAGTCCCACATGACTTCTTTCTACTATCATTTTGAGTATCAATTCCAAATAACAAATAGATTAAAAATGATTAGTAAATCTGAGATGAAGCTGTCACTTTCTTCTTGGTTTTCCTATCAGATATAAAAAATTCAATTTCAGTATTTTCATTCTTTCTTTTTTTCTAATTAACCACTGATTATTAACTATTTCTCAGTGATTTAATATTTCCATATTAATTCCGGTTAACCTTGAACATCAGTCTGATTTGCTAAAACCTGCCCCAAACTCAGGGTCTGAACTAACAACAAGGGAGTCTTTGCTTGCTCTCAAGTTTAGTGACAAAATATGTCCTAATACTTTATTAGCACTGCATGGAAACAGAAACTGTCTCTGCAAATAAGCAATGAAATTTGATCAAATACTTAGAACTTCACAGGTAAGAATGGCTCACCTATAAGGCTGTGTAGGTCTCCCTGGTTCTTCCATGCAGTTGAATTCTGGTGCAGTTGTCCACCCTGCACAGAGAAACTTTCTGGTGTTGGATGGAGAGTGTTACCCATCTGCTTCCACCAGGCCCAGGTGAAAGGGATGAGAAATGGGTCTAGAAGTTGCAGATCAGTGTTGTAAAGTGCCTGGTGTGGTAATTCCCAAGACAGGGTACTCATGCTTGGCATCCCTCCACCGCTCCCCTCACAGCTCCCAGGCAGCGGTCGGCAGTGGGATGACACGTCCAAAAGATGCTGCTGCTAGTTCAGAGTTTCCTGCAGCTGACTGTGCAGGTGGATGCTCTCTGCCTGCATGTGTGTTTTCCAAAGCCTGTTGAATTCAGTGGCCAGACTCCCACTGCTTTCTCTGGGCTTTGGAATAAATGTTCAGGATTTTTCTGCTTTGGAATGGCCTCATGCTTTTTTAGACTCTAAAGTTTCTGAATCAATGTGTTCAGTCTGTCTCTATTTCTGTGTGTTTCTATTCTTCTGAAGGAAGAAGAAGATGGAATATGAGCTGGACTGTGTGCTTACTATGTGGCAGCTGACGAGTGTGCCACAGGTTGGACACTGCTGCTGGAATAAGGAAAATAGGTTTATGGGCAACTCTGCAGCTGTAAGAATAAAGTAAGTCAAAAAAGTGCCAAGAAAATCCAAAAATGAAATTCCAGAGATCTTTTTAAACATAATAAGAAATCTCATTTTGAAAACACTCTGAAACCTCTATCAAATAATTTTCCATTTTCCTCGTAATTACCTGGAATAAATAATCCATTTGTTCCTATTGCTCAGTCCTTTGACAATTCCAAGTCAAAATCACGTAACTGCTGGAATAAATCTTGATTTTTCTCAAATAGTTTCTCTATTAAAATCTGCCTCAGTGAAGCTGTAGTAAACTTGTTTGTTTTGCTACTTGTTTGTAGTAAGCTTTTTTTTTGCCCAAAGAGGCAAAGCAAGGAGTGAGTGTGGAGGTACGTGGATCCATCTATTAGACTGAGCCCTGAAGTTAAATCAGGCTAACTAAAATGGAATTACTAACTTTATATTTTTATCCAGTTTTTCTTCATTCACCGAAGATCACACAGTATTCTTTGACACCAAGTATTTATGATAACACAAGGCTTCTACTGTCTCACAGATTTTTTTCTTTAGCATCCTTTGAAAAGCAAAGAATCTACAGAAAAATTCAGAAAGCAGAAAAAGAGTTGATTAATAGGAATTTCAACTTGTTTCTGTGATGCGTTGTCTCCAACAACCTGGTAAGAAGGATCATTCAGTGCATATTTCCATGATTAACTCAACTTTCATTTTAGCTTTTCAGTTCACCTTTAAATATTTAGTTTGGTTCCTGTGGACAAATGTTGATGTTGGCTCTCTTATTAGACTGATGAAAATGTTACACAGATGTCCTTTGGTGATCCAGTCACACTGAAAGGTCTGCAAATTGCTAAATGATGAACTCTCTCCATCATTCTTTTGGTTGGTGGCTCTCACTTAAGAACTTTTGCTACTTGTTCTATGTGCTTGTCTAAGGTTCCTGCTCTTCCTTAATGCAGTAATGTCTGTTTGAGTATCCTGTTTGCTGGACAAAACTGTCTGTATTACACTCTTTTGAGAAGACTGCATTTGACTGGTTGCTGATTAAAACTGATGAGGTATGTCAATGTCCTTCATCCTCTTTAGAAATATGTTGTCTCCTACGTTAAAACAGACCCTTCAGCAGTTTTACTGTTGCTCATAAAGAGCTCATCCTCTAGCAGAATACCAGTAGCTCAGAATAACAGTAGCTCAATCCCACATGTCATTTCAGGAAACCTAATTTAGCCTGCACAAGAATTCTATTTCTTGGTCAGGTCTTCACACACACACAACCACACACACACCCACACTCACACACCCTGGAAAATGTGAAATCCTCTTTCTTCTCATGAGTTTCCATAGCTGACTTGGTAACAAAGGCAGTGTAATCTCTGGCTCCTTTCCCTCACTAGTCATTTGGGGAATGTTCTGCTGCACTCATTTGAACTAGTGTTTTTGAGGATCCTCAAGTTGCAAGGCTGTAAACAAATAGGAAAGTAAGAGATTCTCATACTAATTTAGATGCCTAGAGTTAGGAGTCTGCTTTTCTCAGCTTGCTTGCTATATAATCTTGACTGATCATGTTCCTACCTTATTTGTAATGCAGATTGTTCTTTTTAAAGGGGAGGCTGGAATTTAGATCATATCTGCATTCAAATACTTCATCCATCACATCACAGTCACATATCCAGCTGCAGAACACTTTGATTAGCACTTAATATACAAGCAACAAAGCTACTTTATCAAAAGTATAAGATTGAATTGCTCAAGAAGAGAACATTTCTATGCAACGTCCTCCATAGCCCACTTGCTCTTTCATTCTTTCTTAAAAACAGGCGAGAGGGAGTCAGGAGACCTGTTGTTTCAACACAGCTGTCCCGTTGCCTAAAGATCAGCTTTGGTTTTGACTTGTCCTTCAAAATCCAGATCTCTCTCTGTCAGTCTCCTGTGTCTTGAGCACTGCACCTAGCCAAAGATGAGATGATTTCACTTCACCTAACTGCTAGACAGGGTGAATGACAGACTAGACAGTGAAATTTTTGATGGATGAATGTGGTTTCTTTTCACTATCTATAGTTTCTTCACCATCTCTGGTAGATTTTTTTCATGTTGTTTTCCACTGTTTTGTGGGCAGTTTCTGAAAACCAGAATATTATTTCTATTCTTTAGGAAAGCTAGCCTAATTTTAGTGGGTGGAGTATGATTCCTTTAATGCATCTTGCATTTTGGCCATATCTACACTACACAATAGAGTACTGTGCTTGCAGCATGTCACCTTGCACTAAAAGAGCTCCCATGTCCACAAGCAATAGTGTGGTGCCTCATGGGATAACAGCCCAGCTGTGAGAACACAGCAGCTTGGAGGTATGGTTATGTAATCCCTGAACCGAGCCCTGCTGACATAGCTGTAGTTCAGGGGTTGCTTGTTCTGAGCTACTTTGGTTAGTTCTTCCTGCACTTGTACTGTTTGATTATAGAAATATCCCACATCATGGTAAATCAAGGGATTTTGTAATGTTTTTAACTTAATTTTGTTGCATTTTTTTCCACATGCTGATTGAAAGTTAACCTTCTGTTGATTAACTTATACAAACAAACCATAATTAGCATTGCTCCAGAGGCTAACTTCGATTGCTGGCAAAATCAGGTTTAACTTCATTCATTTTGTGGACTAGAACCTGCTTATGTCAACATCAAATTTGGCCTAAGAGAATGAAAAAAATGGAGTCATACAAAGGAGAGTGCTCTTTTTCAGTGTATTAAACAAAGGATAATATTAAGTTTGGATAGTGGATAAAGTTAAGCTATGCTAATACTTATAATCAATTACCACTCTGTTGAAATTAGAAATCATGCATTCCTGAGGTTTCTAGCTATTTTTCCTGCCAAGAACATGTAGTGCTTCTACCAACTGCATAGTAAAAACAAGAGACAGACTTTCTTGCACTAAACCAGTGAGCTCTAAGCTCACCTTTAAATCATGGACACCTTGGTAATTGATCATTTAAAACAATACACAGGTGGAGAGAGATTGCTTGATAAAGGGTGGTGAAAGCATTACGTAGTTTGAGAAAGAGCAACTGGCCAGTGTTTGTGGTGTCAAAAATCTCATCACAGAAAGTAACAGGGAATAAGCCTCTTTCTCTTCCTCTCCCTTTTCCCCTGTTTCTCATTACTAAGAGGAAATTTGCCTGCTCCCTCTGAAACCATCACCCTGTCAAAGTGAAAATTTCCATTGGTGCTGGGCTGTGGATTCTGGGAGTGCAACTTGTGTGTCTGTGTGCTGGCTTTCATGGAAGGATGGACTATTGAGTCTCACTTGAACTAGAAAAATTGAGGTTCAGATTAGACAGAAACACTGCTGGATTTCCATCCTTAAGATATTTTCAATACTCAGATGACCAGAGCCACTGATCTGACCTAGTGATATGATTGTCGTGCGAAAGGCTGGACTGAATGGACAAACTAGAAGTCCCTTGCAGCCAGCATTTCTGTGAGTCTATCAACTTACACTTCTCCAGGCCTCAACACAAGCTCATTATATTCATGCACTTTGGCCTGGGTATTCTCTGGAATAAAGGTAACAATGGAAAATACTATCACATGTAGTTAGCACTTCTAATAGATGGTACAAAAGCAGCTACTTTCCTCTAGCTATGACATTACAAAGACACCAATGAACAAAGCTGAAGAATAAAACTTGTATTAAAGACCTAGACTTGTCTATAAACATGATTTCTCAAATCTTAGGAAGTGATGCTCCCCATGCCTGCTCTTCCTCTGTTTCCTCTCCCTGCAGTGTAATAGAATTGAGCCACATTTTATATGTGGACATTGTATTTTTGTTGATTGTTCATGGGAGTTATTGCACAGTTACTCTTTTAGTTTAGATATACTATGCCAATACCTGAACCTTAGGTGAGATTTAAAGACTCTTCTAGCCTCAAAGTACTAGAAAATTCATTTGACCTTTATAGACAATGTGGAGAAAAACATCATTCTTTTCAGCACTGAATATGGTCTTCAGATTCAGTCCCAATGTTAAAAAAGTTCTGAGGTGGAGTATCAGGGTAACTAATACAGAAGAAAACATTTGTTCAATTCTTAAGACTGTAAAGTTTTGGAGCTAAAGTACATACCTGACTTTCTAACTGAGAAGTGCTAGCTTATATGTTCAGCCAAATAATGTTAATTTTTAGTGTTCCATCCAGGGTGCCAAGACCTTTATATTGTGTATAGTTTTCCCACTTAATGTAATTAATAGCAACTTCCTTCTAGTTAGTTTTGCCCTAAAGATGTAAACAGCTTTATGAACTAATTGTTAAGAAATAATGAGCTTTCCATAATTACAGTGGTCATCAACTTCCACTGCACGAATTTCTTTTTGCCACCTTATAATTTTCACATGGAAAAAAAAAAATCAACTTGCCCTGATAAATACTGATCTTACTCTAAGGGAAAAGGAGAATACTTCTATGGAGTTTGATGAAAAGTGACCAAACCACACCTGAGTTACAGGTCATTAAAAATAACCCATATTTCAAATTTTGAAATTTGGCTTGTACTCTACACTTGACACCTTTCTTCTTATGAAAAGTGTCATTCAATCATTAATGATGAACGGTTAAACTTTGGACCTCACACTGTATGTCTCAAGTGAAAAGTGATACCTCTTGTAACACATTGCACCTCAGTTAAGAAGTAACTGAGAGACTCAGAGTTATGGCTGCTGGTCCCACGCACACCACTGTAAATTGAATGGCAATCTGTTTGACCATGGAATTACATCAGTGCAAATGTTTTTAACTACATCACTAGCACTCTTTATAATATGAAGAATTTCTCCAGTGCTTATAATACATCTCTGAATTATTGTTCCCTTTTTATTTCTTTCCTTTTGGTATCTTGTCTCATTTTTTTACCTGTTGGAAGGTGAGTGATTTACTGACTAGCGTTCTCTAAATGATTATTACTTTACTCCTTTTTTATTTTTTTTTAAGGTTTCCAGAATCCCAGAATCAAGTGGGGATTTCCACTTCCTCTGTTATAATAAGGCTAAAACCAGAATTGATCTAGACCTGGTACAAATGCTAGAGCAGAGACCTCCATATCTCTTCAGGGAAGATAGCAACAGCTGGTGAAACAGAACAGCCACCAGGGAACAGAAACATTCTCCAATAACATATTTATTCTAAGAGGTTTATGCCCTCCTTATTCCCTTTTGTCTTAGTGCTTCTTCCACAGATACTCATTGAGATATCTCAATGATGAAATCTATATGCGCACAAGAAATTGTCATTCTCTTTGTAGACAAAGGAGATTACGGTCAAAAGAGCCATATTCATGTTAAAACCAAGAAACAAATTGAGAATTAGATTATAATTTTATAGGCTTAGTTATTAGGGACAAGGAGGTTAACTTTGCTGTAGTATCATAAAACCATAGTAAAATCCAGGTTGGATGGGACCTCTGGAGATCATCTTGTCTGAACTGTTGTTGAGATCAGGTCTTAGGTTGGGGTATTCAGAGAATTACGAAACCAAGTGTTGAATGTTTTCAGAGAAGGAGACTCCACTGCTTCTTTGAGCAATCTAACCCTAAGTTTTATTGTTATCTAGATGGAATTTCCCTTATAGTCGCTTTCCTGTGTTTCTTATGTCCTATCACTGTGCATCCTTTGGATGTATATTCTTCTTCTCTAAAACTGGCTTTAGGTATTAAAGTCTCTGATTAGATTCCTCTTAAGCTTCCTCTTCTCCAGGCTGAAAAAACATAATTCCATCACTCTTTTGTCATATGTCAAATTTTTCAATCCTCTAATCTTCCTGGTAACCCTCCACTGAACCCTCTTCAATTTTCCAATGTCTCTTTCACACTGCAGGGACCAAAATGGATTCAGTATTTGAAATGTGGCCAAGCAAGGGGTAAATAGAGTTCACAGTGACACTCCTTGATCTGCAAGTTCCCTTGCCTGTGAGAGCCATGTTGCTGTTAACTTCCCTGCTACCAGGGCCCACTCTTGGCTCAAGTGCAGCTTGCTACCTACCAGGAACCCCATCACCTTCCCAGCAGAACTGCTTCCCAGCAACTCAGTCTCCTGTCTCTGTTGCTAGTTGGGGTTATTCCATCTCAGATGGATGATCATCATTTTTCTTTCTTTAAAACCTCAAGGAGTTCTTGGCACAATCTTTCATCCCTCTCTGTGTGATGGGTTTTCCTTCTGGCACTTAAACCTCTGTCCTCCATCATGTGCAAACATAGTAAGGGAGCCTTCAGCTCTGTGCTCCACACTGTTCATGTAGGTACTGAACAGGACTGAAGCCACAACTGACTTTGGAGGAACTCTGCTTGTGACTGGCTGCCAGTTCAACTCTCGGCTATCATCTACCACTATTAAGGCCAGAGTCTAACCAGTTTTCACCTGTTTAGTACATATCTTACCAGTTTGCCAAGCAGGATGTTGTAGGAGAATGTGTTTTAGAGCTTGCTAAAATCAAGGGAGATGATGTCCTTGGCCCTTCTCTTGCACACTGAGCAATTTTTTTTGGTCATACAAGGAATAAGATTGGTCAAGGATTAATTATTCTTGGTAAATGTGCTGGTTTTTTCCCACTCATGTCCTTTGCACTATTCATGTATATAGAAATACTTATCATGAGGAGTTGTTCCACAGTTTTCTCTGGGGCTGAAGTGAGGCTGGCTGATCTGCAGTTTTCTAGACCTTCCTTTTTGCCATTTTTAGTAGATGGGCATATTATTTTCTCTTTTCGAGTGATCTGTGGCTTTCTCTGAACTCCACAATCTTTCAAAAATGGTAGACAGTGGCTTTGAAACAATGAAAAGCAACTCTTCTAGCACCCTTTGATGCATCCTGTCCAGTTCAGCACCCATATATATCTTGAACTAATACAGATGATCACCATTTCCGCCTTCCTCCATTCTTCATGGTTTACTATTTGCTTTGATTTACTTCTTTACACAGAGATTTAGAGAATGAGTTTATCTGGGAGGATTAAGACAAAGAAGTTTTATCTATTCAGGGTGTGTCAGACAGACCCTAGCTGCCTCTAAAGGCTATTGCAACACAAATTATAGCAATAGCAGTGACAGCATTAAACCTCATAAAGTAAATCAAATTATTATACCTTAGTAAGTCAATGAAGGAAACAGTAATTTTACTTAACTTTTGGTGTCTGTATATTCAAGCTAATTATTCCAGGCTCCTTATACTTCATTGGAGATAAATAGGTATTTTTATAGTGATTCACCTGAATTCCTTTAGACACTTACTACAGAATAAGATGACTTGTGCTTTGCACTGACTTTATTTACTAGACTGCTCAGTGACTGGCTCAGACACCAGTATACACCTGTGACATAAACCCTCACATTTATCCACTCTTAACCTGTGCAAGTATGAGGCAAAATTCTTTCTCCAGCAGGAGAGAAAAAGGAGTGAAAAACTGACAAGACCACGTGGTGCAGCTCAGTTTTTGCCCAGGAACCTGGTAAGACTCATTAAACCCCATCATACACATGAGCTTTAAGTGACTTCAGTTCTAATTTCTCAGCAAAACTGCACTAGGCTGAAACAAGCTGGGCCATGGTAGAGCTATTAAATAGAAGAGTAAACTAAATGGTTAACAAATTGAAAATGCAGAAGAGAATAAATAGAATGTTATTTAGCTTCTAAAGCCAAATAAACCTCTTGGGCTTCTTCTAAAAATTTTTAAAGAGAGCAGTGGGTCTCACACTAGTAGCAGCATAGTGCTTGCCAACCAGTACACCTACTGTTGAGCATGACACTGGAAAAAAATCAGCACCTTTAGCTTCAGCTGTGGCAGCTGCAGAACAGATGGAGACGAGTGTTGTTTGACTCCTCCGCATCTAATTAACCTGTACAAGGGGGACAGAAGTCATAAGATCCTAAGTGAAAAACCCTGTGTCTCTGTTAAGACCTTTTCTCTTTAAGAGTGGTGAAAAGCAGGGAGAGCTCTGTATCTTAGCAGGTACAACTCCTACCTTTCAACACAGAGGCCCACTTTGTGTTTAAAGGAGCTGCTTAGTTTAATTCAATGCATTTCAGCTCAAAAGCTAATGCTGCGGCATAAATTAAAGAGTGACTTGATTCTCAATTCTGCTGTCAAATAGGAATCTCATATTCAGGAGAAACTTTAGGAGACGCAATGAAGTCTAAACTCAGCTATGGATAGACAGAGAAGGAAGAGACCACAAAATCTGCTAACACTATAAATAATGCAATGTAGAAGCTCTGAATATGCACAAATCCAGCCCGAGACTGTCTACTAGTGTGGTGTTCTATACAAATACATATAAGCACATATATATACATAAATATGTGTTCTAAATGCTTGACTTGTAATATAGTAAGTTTACAGCAGAAATGTGTTTCAAGAATTCCTGTGTACCAGAAGCAGAGATGACTAAATACTTAACTTGTGTATGTGATGAATAGTAGTCATTTGCACAGCCATACATTTTAACATCCATGAATGGAGGTGGATTCTCATGCGTCTTTTCATTTGCTCTTTATAGGACTGTTTGTTATTTATTCCAAGATGGAGCCATTTGAGAATGGGAATCCCATGTTGAGACAGACTTGGTGATTCAAAAGTATAAATTCTTAGATCTCAAGAAATTATAACCTATTAAAACAAATGAGAAATATAATTTTGGGAATGGGCATGTACAAAATGAAAAAGAAGAATTGCTTTTAAGAATTGTTTTAAAAAAAAGGATCTGTAAATCACATGATTTACCCTTGTGTCATAACAAGGTTTTGGCAGTTGACTTGGTCTAATGTTTATTTAAAATCAAATTTAAAAAAAATGTGGTTTTTAAATAAATGTAAATGTTAACAAAACACTTTCAGATTAATAATTACAGATGGTGTCAGCGAGAAAAAAAATGCTTAGCAGGTGTTGACCCAGCCAATATTCCAACATATTTTATGTTATTGCCCAACATAATAACATTAGACAACGACATCACCATACCACTTCAGAGGTGCAGGTATTCAACAGAGAGTCATTAAATATTGGATTTTCTCAGTGTCACAGAATTGCAGAAACAGTTGCATTGGATATTTGTGCTGATCCATTGAGAAATGTGTCGGTGTTGAATGGCTCTAAAATGTCCTGTTCTTTAGCCATATGAAGCATGCAGAAGGTTGAAATTTAAGCCTATGTCAGAGTGTGAAGAATCAACAACTTTTTTTCTTATTTTTGAAGAAAAAATACTGTCCAGGTTGTTTCTGAGATTCTTAACTTTACAATGTTCATTTCTTACTTATTTTGTGTTTTGAAGTTGCTGTTGTCTCTGATCTCTTAATTCCCGTATGTGGATTCTTTAAGGATATCTTATACCTCTGTCTAAACACTCCACTGCTGCCTTCAGCTTCAATTTAATTTTCCTGGATCATTTTAATCTACACTTGGATCTCCTAACATCTTGGTTTCTCCTATGGTAATCAATTCATTTTTTTTCCCTTCACTTGGAAGTGGACTCAGATTGTTGTCAGTCTGGGTCTTGCTGTATGCATTCTCTCACCTCCAAGGTTCAGGACAACATCTTTCTCTTTTCCACATTTCTTTTTGGAATGCAACTTATAAATTAGCCTACATGATCTCAACTTAAACTGAATGAACTGGCCTATCTCCATGCTTAAAGCAAGCATGTATTAAACACCCTGATAGATCAAGCCCTGTTGGTTTCTTCCAAGCTCAGAAGAGACTCTTGCTATACTACAATTGATACTTCACTGCTATTGTCATTGTTGCTATTATTTTGCAAAGTTCACTGGCCAAGAGTCCCAGCCACAAACTAGCATCCTGTTATGTTTAATGTGATGCAAATGCAGAATAGAAGGATTCAGTGCTTTCTCCTCTCAGAATTTCATGCACAGAGCTGGACTGGGGAAGTTCTAGGAAGCATCAGGCAATTCTAGGAGAATCTCTGCAAGAATGGGCAACACAGTTAGAAATTAAAGGAATTTAAGCTTGTGGAGAGTAGAAACTATGTCCTACCAGAATTAAGGTAGGTAATTTAACTGCATCTGTATTTTCTTGCAATGACTACCCTATGTAACCAAGCAGCTGTAGAGTTCATAAGAATATTATGTCCCAGACAAAAGCTGTGAGATTGTCCCCTCCGTAGCAGTGTTAAAATTGATTATGACAAGAGAAGCAGTCCAGTCACCAATCTTGCTAAAAATTGTCCTTTCTATTTTCCTTTTGTGAGAGTTAGAAATTACAGAATGTATTCAAGAGCTAAATTTTGTAAGGTCTGCAGTCCTTCCCCCAGAAGGCACTGTACTGGGTCTACTAACGCACTGGGTTTAGAGGGACAACAGTCCTGGATTAAGTATTCCACGATTTTAAAAGGGGTTTCCATGTCAAATCTCCTGTATTTTAAAAAACATTTTACACAGTTACATCACCACTCCTACAACTTCTTATTAAATATAGTTCCCAGTGCGACTCCCTGGCTTAAATACAACAGGTACTTTTATGAAACCTGGTTTGAGTTTTTAGTGCAGCTGTGCAGAACTTTCGTAATGAAACCCAAAACCCACCCAGGCTTGAGTTTCATTACAAATCTGAAACTCGCATCAGATTCTCTAAAGGGTTTGTCAGAGTTCACAGCTCCAAAGATTTGAGGCTGGATGAAGCAAGTCTATACTGAGTTATGACTTCAGGTGCAAGCCAGGGAAAATGTGGTTTGACCCTCAACTAGATAAAACTTGGTGGTTTATCTAGTTGGAAAAAGGAATGAGTCCTTTCTATAGGAAAATAGAGGATGAGTATCATAAGGTCTTGTGAACCAAGGTTTTAAGCTGCAGACCAATGTAGGTGAAAGTTTTACCAATAGTTATGGTTTTTTTATTTTGCCTTTCTCTTATTCATTTCTATTTGCTTAGCATTTGTTGTATTGAAATTAAACTTGTTTGTACAGTTTTCAAATGGTCAAATAAAGAGGTAGTACAAATACAAATTCCTCTAGTCTAAGAGAGAAAACATTTTTCAGGGAGTCAGGAATCAGGAGATGGATTCTGCACATGCTTTGACAACTGACTTGTTATCTTGTGCAATGGGGAGAATATTTCCATGTCTGAGAAATACTTTTACCCTCTAAAGTAAAGCAACTTGAAGATACAAGTCTGTGCTGATACAACCACACTGTTTCTTGTTCCAGTGCTACTCGCTCAGAACCAGCCTTTGTGCTTCCACATTGTCCTCCACTGGAGGTATGACAAAAGCAACTCTTTGTGTAAAGATACATTAACATTACAGGTGTGAAAATATGAAATCTGCTATCTCAGAATAATTAGTTCATGTTCATTTTCATGTTCTTGCTTCAGACATTTTCCTTTTGCATTTCTTTTGCTTCATCCATTAAGTGTCCGGTGAGGGTATTAATCAGAAATGCTTTTCCATCTCTCGCTTCCCCAGTTCCTGGGAGGAAACTTGCACATTTTTGTGTAGTGTTACAGCTTCTGATTTTTGCCAAGACCTCATTAAAAGGTCTAAGTTACAGTAGGACAAAACTTAAGTTTCAAAACCATCCCAATAAATTATGAGTCTAAGTTCCACTTTAAAAAGTGTTTTAGGTATTGAAAAGGCTGACTGTCATTGAAAGCTTATGGTGTATCAATCACTTGCAAATCAATAAAATGAGAAACTTTTGCTCAAAATATGAATGTTTGAAGTGTCTGTGGGTGGAATCATGGTTTTAGAAATTGAGTGTATTGTTATAATAACTTTTGGTTCGAGTCCATCACTAATTTTAGTCAGCTGTGAAGAGACTGATGACAATTTTCATGTCAGAAGAGCTAGAGTATCAGTTCATACTCAGATTCATGTCTCCCTAGTAATTAACATATGCAACAGAAGAAAAATAGAGGGTTTTTTAATCTTCTCCAAGAATTATCTAAGAGATGGAGAAAAACACTGTTAAAAAATCATAAATCTGTCGAAATTCACAGAATTTACAAGCTTGTCTCTGTATCATAAAATATGAGTTGGAATAATCTTTACAACTTTATTAAATATAATTGACATCCAGTGGTCAAGTGTCACTGTATATATTCAAAAAATTTGAGCTTGACCTCATAAATGTCACCAGTCTACTAACTTGGAGATGTTGTCCAGCTCTCAGCCAACCTGTTTCAATGTATGATAGCTAATAAGTGCATCACAAAGATGTGGATCCAGGGCCCTGCATAGATCTGAAGGTGCTGGCAGTTCAAATCCTCCTTCTATTATTCCCTTTCTTAGCATTCAAGCTGTCCCTACCCAACTTCATGATGAAGAGGCCAGCTTAGGCTAGGATAAGTGAAAGGAGATTGCATGAGCTGTTGAACTCTTCCCACAAGGAGGAAACCCTTAAAATGTTTGTGATTTTGTGTTGTGATAGCAACACAATGAGGAAATAGCCTCAAGCTGTGCTAGGGGAGCTTGCAGTCAGACCTTGGGAAGAATTTCTTCACTGAAAGGGTTGTCAAGCATCAGAACAGGCTACCAGGGGAAAGTGGTGGAGTCACCATCCCAGGAAGTGTCTGAGAAATGACTGGACGTGGCACTTAGTGCCATGGTTTAGTTGATATGATGGTGTTTGATCAAAGGTTGACTCAGTGATCTTGGACATCTTTTCCAACCCTAACGATTCTATGATTCTATTTTATTCAACCTCCTTTTAACCTGTAAGCTTAGGACCTGGGGACTGTTGTGAACCAGAATATCGTGTTTTGGTTTGTGATTAGAATTGGTGATGAGGAACGTCTACAACAGTCTTTTAAGTTGCAATAGCAAGTCAGCATATATTGAGTTCCCTTTAGTATGTGCAACTTAATTAATATATTAGTTGTTAAATAAAATTGAGCACTCTAAACTCCATTTCAGAACTGAATTTTGAAAATACACTGCTTTACATAAATCATAAATATTGTCCTTATACTTACAACCATCAACAAGAAAGACAGATGATGTCTAGTAAAGCATTAGGTGGTCTGTGGATCCAAAGTCCTGCAAGAAGAATCTCAAAATCTACATGATGACTCATAGTATTGGATGTTGCATTTGACTTTCTGCTTTTCCTGAGAAATGACAACATAACATGTTGCCAGACTGCTTCTAATTAGTCACCCGTCTGAGGACTGTCTGTAACTGGTTAGTTTTGTAATTAAGAAATATACTCTGGGAATGGCTGTCGGACATGATAGAATGTGACAAATTGGACACGTCTCAATTCTCTGCTTTCTATCTGTACTATTTACCCTTAAGGGGATTATCAAGTGTATGGTTTGTAGATTTTAAAGCATATTTTGGGAATGATTTTGGAGAGTTGTGCTTGTTTTATAGTCAGCTGTTGGTCCCTTGGATACACAGATCTTTCAACTCCTTGAAGGTAAGTTGTTGTCCCTGAGGTCAGATCAGAAATCTATTCAAACTTTGTAATGGCTTAGAAACAGTAACAGAGACAGTTTGTGTGAAAAATTGTAGAGGAAATGAATCTACATTATACTGATTAAACCTGTAATTGTAGAGAAAATTCAATACATTTCAACATTGTATTTTATAATGGTAAAGATACAAGCTTCTGTTCCTGGTGCTTATTGGAAATATAATGGGAACAAATTATTATTGTAATTATTCTGATTTAATTTGAATAGGCTTTTAAACAATCTAAATAAACCACCAAGAGAATGGGAATATTAGAGAAGAAGAAACAAATAAGTTTATGACTGAAATACATACTTTGTTTGTTATTATGAAACAACGTCATTCACGTGCAAATTCTAAAGCATAATGCATTTTGGTGCTCATGTCTTTCTTTATATTACAGGAATACTTATGGACAGTATTCACTTCTACATGACCAATTTGATTCAATGTCAACCCTGGTTTCATCCAGGAACTGGTAGTCTTTCCTCCCTTCTCTTGTGAAAGAGAAAAAGAGTATTTTTAATCTGTTTCACTCTAACTTGCCCCATTAATGCCTTGTACAGGTTTGCTGTGCTCAAAGGAGGTAAGAATTCAGAGAAGGCTGAGAGAGAATCAGCGGTATGTGGATATATGCAGAGTAACCACAACCATTCCTTTTAGCCCCAACCCAAAATGACCCTTTGCAACTCTGGTATCAATGGAGTGATGAATCAGCATCTTCCTGTGACAGCTGTAGTCCCGAAGGAATAGTTCCTTCTCATGTTTCCCTCTGAGTAGTACAGCTGAGAGTATACAGAGGTCAGGTTGGAGCCTTGGCCCTTAGTTTTACAGTGTGAATTGTAAGAGTATGTTCCAATCAGAAATAACACAGTAAAAGACATAATTTAACTTGGTTAATTATATTGACTCTTATATAGACCATGAGTAAATAAATGCCCTGCATACAAAGAAACTTGTTTATGGAATAAAGCTTAGCTCAACTAAAATTTGGTGCTTTTAATACATTCAGAGTACATTTTTAATACTTTCATATGGTCAAATAATACTTCCACATTGATTTTCCCCCTTATTATTTAATCTACTCTACAGTGAACATACAACAATGGCTCATTGATTTATTGTGAGTGTAGCAATACATTTATAACTGCATGAATCATGCAGATTGCTCAATTCACCACATGCCTTAATAAAAGTTTCACTTTAATAAAACAGAGCTAAGGCAAATATGTCCAGAGCCTGGTCTGACATTCCTTATACATTACCCTGCCTCAGGAAATTATTACTATATATTTTATAGCAGCTACAGTAGGTTGGGGATCAGGATTAGAGCATAGTAACTACTGTGACATTTAGCAGAACTCCTGTGTATGCCATTAACCCTCATGGGATGGACTGGCATGGAAATATTTTAGAACAGTGTTTTTCATCCTTTTTAAATGGTAGACTCAGAAAATCTTCTGTGAAGGTATGGTTCCTCACTTACTGAATTTAAGTCCCTAGCATTTCATTTGTACCTTTCACAAGTGCTTTTGAAGTAGTTTGTGGACCTCACAGGGTTTACTGGTCGTAAAAGGACATCATTGTTCCAGGACAGCTTCCATCACTCGTCTGCACAGAGATGAACTGACCAGTCTCAGTTGCAATAGTCAGACTTTGAAGACAGAAAATAATCTCAACAGTTGCATGAATGTCTACTTCATATCTCAAACTAATTGCAACAATTAAATCTCAGCAAGGTCTATTGAAGTGGATTGAAGATTTTTCCAGCTGAGATTGTAGAAAGTGTGATCCACTTATCCAAACCTTCTCTTTCATTGTAGAAAAAGATTACCTTTTAGTTTGTTAGACAAACACAAGCCCTTAGGCAGGCTAATCTTCTGACTCTTCCTTCATTTTAGTCAGAACTGGTCTTATGAAGTTTCAGACAGAAATAGTGAAATTCTTGTGGCAGCAGAGGTTTCAGAATGTGAAACTTATTGTGAATCATCACTGAACTCAAATCTTGGATGGCACTAAGGTGGATGGTTTTCTTTTCATGTATATTCATTTCCTCATCCCAGCTTTTATCAATGATGTCTCTACTCTAGCTCAGATAGTGGAGCTTAAATATTAAGAACAAAGTCATTAATAACATAATTATTTTAACATATGTAGTTGAGGTAGAATTTTAAATGTGTTGTTGGTGTTACTATTGAACTTCATAAAAACAGAACTACATCAATGTTAAATGGTAAGAAAATCTTTAATGTCTATGAGCATGTTAGGGTGGACTCTGCTTGCATTAGATTCATTGCACATTGATGTCCTCTATAAAAATGCTGAAGTTCTGATGGAAGGATCATAGTTTGGAAATTTATTTTATTTTTATTTGGTTGACTTGGTGTTGTTTTGTTTTGTTGTTTGTTTGGGGTTTTTTTGGTTGGTTGGTTGGTTGGTGTTTTGGGGGGTTTTTTTTGCTTTTTTTTAAGAAACACAAATACTGTGTCTGCAGCAGTAAAATATTCCTCTCTTACATTTTTTGTAATATGATTTTTTTTGACTATGTTTCTGCACTTTGAATACTTTACATAAAGGTTATGTGTTTACAAACAAAATAAAATAAAATCCACAGGCGTTACTGTTCTTAGGGGAACCCCTCATGGAAAAAAAAAAAAAGAAGATTTGGGAACAATCCGTGAACATAATAAAAAACAGCCCTGGCATTACTGTCTTCCAGCAAAATAAAAAACTTTTTCTATTGCTAGGTTGTCAGTACTGCGAAGTGGTTTTTAATGCATAAACCTCAGGCATGCAGATAAACCCAAGTAAAACTGGAGCCAAGGTTTGAAATTGGTGCTTGAAACATGTCTTTAAAATGATCTTCTTTGTCGGGGGAACTCTCTGTCATCTGGAATTATGGGCTTTAAGGCAACCCCTGGCTACAAAGACAGCAAGTATGAGGATTTTACCATTATTCCTTTGTAGCTCAGTATCTGAATTACCCCAGACATGATCAGTCCAGATCAGATCACAATGATAATGATTTTACTCACACTGCTTCAGGTACTAGATGTAAAATGGCTGAAGGCCCACCAGGTCCCAGTTCACTGTTGCCTGTTTTGCTTATTAATTCCTATTATCTCTTTCTTTCTGACTTTCTTCTCTTGGCTATTGACTGAATTTTTTTATTGTTGTTCAGGAATTAGTTCTTCTACAACTGTACTGAAATCTAACCACAAGATGCATGTATGCATTTGTATGAACCTAAATGAAAAAAAAAACTTGTTGACAGAGCAACATTTTATGTTGTAATTTAATGAAACTGATGTAATTTTGTTGCATGTAATCTGGGAACTATATTAACCAGAAAATAGAAAAATTGTGTACCAAGATAATGCTTATGAAGCAGAATAGAAGTGTATGATGTAACTCAGTTTGGAGAATCCTGTTGAGAGCTCGTTAGGTTTGGTTTTCTTTAGTAGTAGAGATGGACTGTGGTAGGGTCATTCGTTTGGCTTGTTTTGCTTGGTTTTGGGGATCCATCCGCTATAGCATCATGTTAATGTCAGACTTGTGAAGCCAGGCAATGTTGCCTTTATTTCATCATTCTTGGAAGTTGCATGAAGATGATTTTCCTTCAAATGACACTAGGGAGAAAAGAAAAATCTTTATTCTTTCCAACAGCTTCTAAAATAAACAGGAATAAACATCTAGGAGAAAAGAGCAAAATTCATTTTTTCCCTCAGCCACATTAGTTCTGTAGCCACTAAACCTCTGAATTGTGCTCCATTTTGTCTTTTGTGGGGTCACAGAAGTAGCATTTGTTTCTGCTCCATGATTGCGTTTGAGCAGGTGAGAGGGTGCCTGCCATCACCTTGCGGAGCCCTGGTGCCTCCTGCAGCTAGAGCAGCAGCTCTAGCTGGTGGGATGCTGCATCTCAAAAGAGGAGGAATAACATATAATTGCAACTGCATTTAGAAAGAAGGTGGCAGTGTTGTGTTTCATGTAGAGTTCAAGTCAATCATTATGAAGATGAGAGATGGTCTGTGCACACAGTTTAAGTCACTGAGGGTCTGTGGTCAATGGAGTAGTGTACTTGTCTACCAGAGGTATACAGGAGAGATATGCTAACCCAGATAGGACAAGTGCAGAAACAGAGAATAAAACATCTACAAACCAGCCAAGGAAAGAGCACTTGCTGAACTGGCAGTTCAGTAGGTGGGTCTTGTATAGAAATGTTGGGCCTAAATTCTGCACATCTGCTTTAGTTTTGATGAAAATCCTTGCGTCTTTTATTGTATGTACTGGATTTCAACTCTATATACTGAACTTACTGGCTCAAATTTACACAAAGGACTAAGAAGAAAGGTCAACAAGGTGTTGAACATGCTTCTTCCAACAACGTGGAGCATTGAGGAACCTCTGCCTCTTCTCTAATTGCAGATGAGAAAGCTTCAGCATTATAAAACAACCTTTAATTGAACAATGCATTAAAGATATTGTGATCTCCACTAGTAACCACTTTCCTACTAAATGTCTCTGCCAGTGCTCAACTACTAACTCTGCTAAAATATCTGTGTTACTGATGGATCGGGGTTGAATTTCTATGGTTTGCAACATTTGCTTCTCAGGCAGATAATATATTGCCATGGAAATACAGGCCATTTCTCACTGTACATTTCAAAGAGAGAGCATGGCACTATGCCATGTTATGGCTGTTAGCATCACTATATCATGCCTTCAGAGTGGTCTGCTTTGCTACCACTTTCCAAGGAATCTCTTTCAGGGCATGACACTGTGAAACTAGAGAAATTATGTTTGGCAATAACATGAGTTGATGGCAAGATATGTCAAACAGCTAAAATTGTAGGCTCTGTTTCAAAAGCTGTCCTCTGCCCCATCACCACCGCTAATGGTTAGATTTGTTGGTCCCACCTCCTGGTTTGCACAAAAGGAATAAAAGTAGAGGAGCGAGTCAGGAGCACAACACACACTGTGTGATGTGTGCAAAACATCCCTCAGAGTGAGCTTGGCGGTACAGATAGCCATGTAAGAAGAAGTGAAATAAGTGTTCCTTTGTGAATAGAGGCCCTCTGCCCAGCCTTTGCATCACCCTACTTAACCTGGCCTACAGCCTACATAAAGATACATAGATTATAAAGAAAACACTACTTTCAGAATGTGATGTGAAAACTTGTAAAACATTGCTTTTGTCCACACAATGTGTATTAGTTTTGGAATGTCAAATAAACACAGGGACTTTCTGAATATCCTTCCTCTCATCTGACATTTTGGGATCCAGACAAAAAACTGATACATTGCTAAGCAGGGCTAAGAATTTTAAACCTGTGAAAATTAAAGCATCTTAGAGACTGTAAATTCTTTCGTGTATGAAAGTCCTGGAGTCAAAGTCTGACCTCCTCAGCATGGGGAGAGAATTGGGGGAACATAAAGCCTTGATCTCACTCTGAGCATCGTCCAAGGAGATTTAATTCAACAAGATGGATCAGCTGTTATCTGAGCTCTAAAGGGTAAAGAACAATTAGCTCCTTTGCTGCCAAGTGAGACAATTTTAGTATATTGGAAGTACCATGAAAATCTGGAAGGGATATTATTTTCATAAAGTGCATAAGGGTTTGGGGTTTTTAACATATTTTTTCCTATAGGAAAGACTATTTTCCTGATAAAATTCTGAAAAATATCGTTCCTTTCTCATCCTCTGTTACATACTCTTTCTGTAATTCTTTGCTTTCCAGCCTTCTAGATCATAATATGAAAACACAGAGAAGTGCTTTTCCCATTTTGATACTCACTTCCATTCAACAAAATTTCTAGAATAAGAAGAAAGTAGAGAAAAATAATTTAATGACACTGATTTTTAAGGAAAAGTGCAGTCTCTAGACTTTCATATTGCCTTCAAAAAAACGTATTTCCAAAATCCAAAAAATGAAATTAAGTTTCCAACTATACCTTATTTTCTGATAAGTACCCTCTTAAGATGACAACAATCATTTGTAGTAAGCATTATTCCAATGTTTTTCTGGAAGAGTGGTCTGACTTTTTCTTTCGTGTGAAGCTTCTAGGATAAATTTCTAAACTATTATTTCTTAAAAGCACTTTTTGCTACTCATATGATTTCAGTCATAGACGACATGATATGATTCTCAATAAATGTTTTCTCTAATTTTCATGACTTTTTTTAGCTTTCATTCTATTTTTTTCCCAGTCAAATAAATGAAGGGTAAATAATGTTACAAAAGGTGTAAAACACAGCTACTGTGTGATGGTGATTTAAATGTTAAAACTAAACAAAGTTACTATTCGTGATAAAATATTTGCTTGCTTTCAGATAACACTGGCTTGTGTTAGCTATTTTAATAACTTCATTTACAGATCTTGCTGAAGAAGTCAGTGTGAAGGAATCTCTCCCAAATCTAGTGTTTCTGGTTTTTTGCTTTTGCATTCCTCTAGATACATGCTGTATGCACAGTCTATCTTTGGGAAGCTCAGTGTACAGCCTGGGATATGTCATCAAGAAGGGAAAAAATGAGCTGAGTAGCATTTGTCAAATATCTGTGATGATTACATTATCATATGTTTCTTATAGGATGTTCTGCTAAAGAAGGCCTACATACAAGGCCCTCTTCCTTCTCTCCCGTTCCTCTACCCCCACCCCATCAAAAAAAATATTCTAGCTTCCGTTGATCCACACAATGCTTAATGTCATTTTAATGCACAGCACAGAGCTGGCACCCTCAGGTTGTGAAAATTATGTTCTGGTATGTGATATGGGGAAGGGAAAAAATGAAAGATACTGCTTGGATTTGGCAAGGATATCAGGAAGGGGAATGGGAGTTGGAAAAGCTGTTAGGAAATGTAGACTGGTAAGAGTGTCAAACAAAGACTGAATGGGAAGGACTCAAGGGGGAAACTGAAAGTTTTCTGGAGAATATATGAGGTGACTGGGTGAGTTTGAAAGCATCCCTATCAACCATTTCAAGTCTGCTCCTCTCCTATTTCAGCTTCTCATTTACTTGTCGTTCGTTACTCTCGTGGTTTGCCTCTCTAGTGACTTTTTCCTGAGCAAATGACATTCCATGGCTTAAGTCAACCAGGTACCCAGGTGCTTCCTCTCTCCTACCTTTGAATAACATCCCCTGAAATCCAGGGAGCAGGTAGGATACCTCATCATTTTCCTGAAGTCAAGGTTAATGTTTTCTTTTGCATTCAGTCCTGTGGCACCTATCCATGTTTGGGGAGGCTAACACTGTTTGACTGTTTTCTCTTACTGCTGGTACCTCTTTCAGAGGCTGGGTATTTTTATGGTGTTCAGTTTATTTCTTTTACCCTTGACTTTCAGAAAAACCTTCAATTTTCTTCTACCACATCTCTTCCTGCTAACTCCTCTGCCTATTTGTGGGATCTAATCACTCTGAAATTTCCTCCTCCCTCTCCCCCCCTACTCTGCACTTGACAACAGCATTGCTTCCCTTTGCCCCCTCACTGGGGAATATTTGCTATGACTTAAGCTCCATCTCTTATTTTCCCACCTGACTTGGCATCTTCTTCTGATTCCATAAATAAGCATGATTATGAAACCTTCTTGGATGGGTACTGGGCTGGCACAGGTGTCCAAACATTCTGTTCTTTCATGAGCAGCATATCAGTTGCATAGATCTTGCAGAAAGGAATAGGAGCCCTAAACTGTCCCTATGCTTCTACTTTCTCTTTTTGGTTGGTAGGCAATGATTTTCAGACTGTAAATCCTCTGAGATGAATGCTATGTCTCACAGGTCAGCCCTTACTATTTGTGGTCATGAAAGAGATCATGAAGATGTATGATAGCAAAGTTGACTATAAAAATAGATTTCAAAAATGACATGAGAAATTGGGTACAACTATTTATTTACATATTACCAAAAAAAAAAAAAATCTTAAAAGGCTCTCTAAAAATAGTGGACATAACATAAAAGACTTTGCAGCACAATCCTTTATGAAAGATTATAATTGAAACACAGCATCTTTAAGACCAGAGATTAGACAAAAATGTATACCAGGAAAAAAAAGAAAAAACATAGGTGAAAACCCAAGCCTTTTAATTTCATACCTCTCTGACTCATTTCTGTTTGGTGTTGAATTCAGCCATCAGTCGTTTCCTTTGTCTTGACTTATTATCAATGGCTAGACCCTAGTCCCACTTCCAATAGAGGGTGATACCAAATATGCTTTAAATACAGGTTTCTTTCCTTTTTTGTTAGAAGAGCACAAACTAATGAATTGACTAATCCTGCCTATAGCAGGTATTATTTTACAGAATCTCAACCTGGGCTCAAAGACGCTGAAAATACCAAGTGGGTATGTTAGTATTTTCACTCTTAGGCACATTTGATTTTGAGGACCGAAGAATGAGGTTTTGATTTTTTACATAGTTCTCATACAGACAAATTATTTGTCCCCTCTCCATAGAAAGGGGACTACTCTACTCCTTCTACTCCATAGAAGGAGGCTACTCTTCTTTCTATGTGTTCTAAGCTGAACACCCCTGGAATGCTCAAGGAGGGTAAAGAGCCAGCAAATCTTGCCTGCAAAGGTCAGTTGGATAAGCTCAGTTAGATAGAGGGAAAAATTTCTGGCACAAAAGTTTGCTTTGTGCTTCATCTTGTGTAATCACAAAGGTATGATATGAGACTCTACCATGTTTCTTACAGATAATTTATCCTATAGTGATTAAGCATCATGGGATGAGTAGCCTCTTTCCTTGCTTTTATATACACTATGGTTCAGAAGAAGCACCCAGCTGCACCTCCTATTTGAAGGGAGCAGCATGAATGCTGCACACCCCTAGGGCAAATTGATTATTGCTTGGAGGAAATGTCTCAGTTTGAGAAACAGAATTGTCTCTAAAATGTACTCAAACCACAGGATTTTGGTGCTATGTGTGGGCAGTAAGAATCATTCTAGTACTGGGTTGAGTCTGGTAGTGGTATTGATTATTTGAATTTGGAGAACTGGCAAAAGAAGAAAAAATACCATGCCAGTTTCTGCCTTAGGTAATTCCGTCTTTGGCTTCAGCTTCAAGAATTTTATACTGTTATCAAAATATTCTAGATTAGGATATTCTGGTAAAGAGGATACAGATCATTTTTACTTGCTTCTTCATTAGAGGAATCCATACTGTTTTAAAGAAACACCACCACCATTGTACTGAAAATGGAGATGGGCTGATGCACAAAAACATGATTCTGGTTGTGGGTCTGAAACAAGATAATGGTGATAGAAGATCTCAGGTGATCCATGTAAGGCTGTAGACTTACACCTGATTT
The DNA here is from genome assembly GCF_003945725.1 of Corapipo altera. Lineage (NCBI taxonomy): Eukaryota > Metazoa > Chordata > Aves > Passeriformes > Pipridae > Corapipo > Corapipo altera. The sequence continues at coordinate 13,451,884 of NW_020884883.1, read as the reverse complement.
GCCTGTTGTTCTCCTTTGATATGAGCACTGGTTTGTTTTTTCTCGCCTTGAGTTCAACTCTCTTTAGTCCTCACCTCTCTGTGTGAGCTGTGGAGGGTCACCATGTAACAAACTCAGCAGAGGAAACTCTCTAGTGCCAGCCTTTGAGCTGCAAATTCTCTGAAGGGCCTGAGTAGGTTCTTCAGCTGGCAATCAACACTGTGAACATTTCTGCTGAGAATAGTGGGAAGATAGATGTTGTGTCTAGAGACTACACAACTCTGCTGTTAGTCATTTATGACTTGCACGAATAGCCATTTTTGGGGAAATGACCCAATACTGATCAAAATCAACAAAAGAATTTGTTCTAAAAGAGTCACCTATCCAAATAAACTTCTTGAATCAAAACAAATTTGTGAATAATGTGTGACTACGACTAATCAAGCTCTTTTCCTGAAATATACCAAAGAGTAACATGTAACAAAATTGCTTCTTATTTTGTCCCTCTGAGTGGATCAGGAAAATTTGGGGCATCAGCAGCTTCAAGCTCTAAGTGTCTACAATGCAAGAGGCTGTCTATGTGTTGGGTGTCTAAGATCCCACTGCAATTAATGGGGGAAAGGATTTGATTCAGCTGTCCACACAAATGGCTGATACCTTCTGAAGTATTTAAGGTATCTTAGACACCTTCTTGCAGACAATGAATATGGTACATGGCTATTGCAGATCCCTTCTGGAGTTGCTGGAGGTTAAATGAGATAATTTAGGTGGTAGACACGCAGCCTCGAGGTTGTAGTTACCCACATATGAATAAAGGAGACCTGTTTAGTACAACCTGGGAACACTAACAATGACTCACCTTATTATAAAACAGATCCTTCAGCTGATCTGTAGATTTTTGTCAGTATTTTTTGCTTTGTTATAAACCTGTTGATATTAAGGTGGACTCTGTTTAGAGTGCCTAACTGTTCAACTGGTCATGTGCAATTAAAGTTTCCTCTAAAATAGAGTCCCCCTCTCGCAAATCCTGACATTTCAGAAGAACATAACATACACTCATCCTATGCAAGACTGAGACAGAGGATGGACAATTGTCTGATAAGCTCTTTAAAAACCTATACAAAACCTGGAAAACAGTAGGGTTAGAACACTTCTACTGGTGTTATTGAGTTTCTAAGACATATCAGGACTAAAACAAAAAATTGAGAGAGCGGACTGGAGTCTCTTGTGTCCTCGTGTCTAAAACCCACTCCAAACTTTTAGTAACCATTGCTTAGCTCCATGTCTAGAGAGGCAAGCTGTCAGGGGGAAAAATTCTACTGCCTTTTTTTGTTCTCTATAAAGATCGAACATTAGTTCACAATCTTGAGTATGTCACCACATCATCAGTCTTGCTTGAGTATCAAGACACAGTTAGTGGGTGATAAATGCCCTCTAACTGAAAGAGAGGGAATACCCCATGTACCAAATAGTCATGGAATTTTCTGCTTCATGCAACATTTTATTAAGTTATTCTATATAGTTTTCACCAGAGGTCGTTTAGTTAACCTCTGCCTCATGATATATTTGTCAACTCAATTAAAAGAACCCATTAAAAATAGTATAAATCAATTTTTTATTTTCCCCTTTTTCTAATATTTAATTACTTGCTCTTTTTTTGCCTTTCCCCAAGGTTCTTTTATTTAGCTCTCCCACATAGATTAGCTGATGGAGAAGGCTGGCTCCAAATCCATTTCACAGGTCCTTTGAGACACACCAAGATCAACATTTAAACCATGTTTTCTCCAAATAGGTAACACAAGGTTAATTTTCATGGTTGTCCTTTGCTTGAATGTGTGCCGTGAGCTTTTCAGTGTCACCAAATGAAGTACATGAACAGTAGACCAGTGGTAGCAATATAATGACATTTCCACAATTTCATCAGGAAAATAATAAAATAGCTCACCAAGACTTTTGGGAGAAGTCAGATGAACTCTAACACTGTAATTGGGGTAGGCTAAGGTTCAAACCTGGGTGAAACACTTTAGACATATAGTAAACCTAAAATGGTGACCTCATGCAAAATAAAGCAAACCCATAGTTTGTTACCACACATATTCTTTGCACAAACGTTTCAATGGCTTTTAGAAAGGAAATAATAGCAGTAACTATATTAGTAGTGAATAAGAATTAAATTGGAGGTTTTGATTAACTCCTTTTTGCATGTTTTGCAAAAGTATGGATAGTCTACATATGGTCCTAATTCCCTTATAACATTAAATTAGACATTGTACTTCACATATGCCAACGAAGCCCATCCTTCTGCCAGCTCCAGCCCAGAGATAAAGTCCAGTCATGAGTCTCGTGAGTCCCATCCCAGCACAACACAAGTCTCGGTGGTGAAGCCATCTTTTGATCAGATTCCCAGGGAGTTTCAGGACGTAGAAAGAAGTGCTCATTACCTTTCATTACCTGCTGTGCCAGAACACAGGGTCTTATCTGATACTGATGTTTCAATGTACCTCATGGCTACAGATCAAGGGTAAAGGCACTGATAAAAGGAAGAGGGCTGAACCTCAAGCCTACTTTCACGTTGCCAGCATGAGTGCCCTCAAGCTGTTTTGAGGTTTTCACTGAAATAGAAGATATTTTGGCTTTGGAGGGGATGTGTGTTATTATTTGTTAGGATTTTAAAAAAAAAGACTACAGACAGTTAGATGGAAACAGCCTGTGATCATTAAAGAGATTTCAGTTACAAATTTTAGCATGTTCAAAGAAGGACAATGGAGCTGGTGAAGGGTCTGGAGCACAGATATGATAAGAAGCAGCTCAGGGAACTGGGGTTGTTTAGCCTGGAGAAAAGGAGACAGGGAAGACACTATTGCTCTTTACAACTACCTGAAAGGAGATTGTGGTGAGGTGGTGGTCAGGTTCTTCTCCCACGCAGTAAGAGGATGAGAGGAAATAGCCTGAAGTTGCACCAGAGGAAGTTTAGGTTAGATATTAGGAAAAATTTCTTCATGGAAAGGTTTGTCAATCTCTGGAGGAGACTTCACAGGGAAGTGGTGTAGTCACCATCCTTAGAGGTGTTCAAAAAATGTGTGGATATGGTACTTGAAATCATGGTTTAATGGTGACCATGGTAGTGGTGTGCTGAGTTGACAATTGGACTGGATGATCTTGGAGGTCTTTTCCAACCTTCTATGATTCTATGAGTCTGAGGTATAATACTTTGCAAAACAGTGTCCCTCTTGTGCAGTATTTTGCCTGTGATGGTCCCCAGGAGCAGATGTTCAGAGGAGCTGCAGCTGTACACTCCCAGCATCTCAAAATCAGGACATCCCATGATGTCCTGAAACAGTTTGCTTTAGGCCCATCATTTATAAGAGCTGTCTCTAGACATTGAGAAATTTGTCTAACTCTCTTTTTAGCTAATCTACGCTTTTGACATCCAAAATTTACTGTGAAGGTGAACATTCCAATTTTGTCCTACAGAAAAAAACCAAATAAGTATATTTATATTTTTTAAATCTTTTATGTGATAGTTTCCTGGAGTGATCACATTTGCTTGTTTTGTGGGTTTAGTTATCTCCTATTCACTTTTCTACATCTTTCTGAGTTCCAGTTTCCATTCTCCCTTCCTTGTTTTAGTCTTCTTTTCTGATGTTCCTGTTAACCCAAAACACCTATCAGCCAGGAGAAAATACATTAATATTACCTTTTAAAATACAGTGAGATGTTTCATTTTAATTTCTCTGATCCTCCATAACCTTCAAGGTAACTCAAGAATAAACACAAAAATCTTTAAACTTACTTTCCCTGCAGTGTCAAAGCAACAATTTTAGTGCTTCTTTTAGTTTAAAAAATCTTTTCGACCTGACCTAGCTGCACATGTGTTTGAATCTCAATAGGTATTGATGGAATTCAGTGAAGTTATAGCTACTCTATGCTAATAATATAAATATATTTTATTTCTTTTTTTCTGTCTCTTAAAACTGGATTAATATGAGAAAAGAAACTGCACACTGATTTTCTGAACTAATTTGCCATAAAAAAATTCTAATAATTAAATAAGCTTGAAATAAGTCTATTTTTATTATCCTGCTTTTCTCTGACACCAATATTCTAATGTATGGAGTAGTATTGTGATTTTTAACACTGAGAAGCCAGAAAAAAATTGACGTTTGAGCAGTGACTTTTTAATTAATTTCTATTAATCAAGATTATGAAAACTTCTTGGCATGAATTTATTAAGAAGAATTTCAAGTCTAGAGCTTAAGCTCAACTTGCAAAATGACAGCAGAAAGGTAGGCCAAATTATCATACTGAGAAGATATATAATAAATCTTAGTCTAGTGCAGGCATATTTGCTAATGAGAAAAAGTACACTCCAATGAAATAATAAAATCTGCTGATTCCAGTGGCAGAATACATCTCATCTACCCATACTGGCATCCTTCTAAGGCTATTCAGTGATCAAGTATTTTCCCTTCAAAAATACCACACATTTCATAGCAAATAAAATTCTGTGCTCAGGCAAGGTCAGGACAATAGTAAATATCACACTTCCAGGATAATTCTGGTGCCACAGAATTGTTATTATCATTGCACAGAAATAATGCCAAAGGAAAATGATGATACTAATACAGAACATAGCAGGAAGGCATGTGAATGATATCCTCACATGTGGCCTCAATTCTCTCTTGATTTAAATCTGCATTCAAAGATCATAAAAGAGAAAGAAAGTAATAAAAACAGAAGAAGAAGAAAAAAAAGCACATCTAAAAACCAAACTAAGAGGCAAAAAAATACATATAATACATATAAGACCTTCCACCACATCTTTTCAGACATATGGGTAGGCTCCAGCTTAGGTATGCAGCTTTAGAGTCATCTCTTGAGGGTCTTAGTGAAGTGAGCAGAGGTAGCTGGTTGCATGAGGTACCTGGTGCTGAGAAGGTTTAAGTACCTTCTTTCTCTATCCATATCCTAGAGAAAAGTTTTCAGGGGACTGAACTGTCTTTGTACTTGTGTTACACAGAACTGAACAGATTTACAAAAGGCAACAATAAACAATAAAATGTACACTGTTGATTCAATTAACAGCCAGTTTTTAGTTAGCGAGTCTAAACAGCAGTAGCAGAGAAAGCTGTCTGCTGGTTCAGAGATGGTAGACTTCTTGGGACATATAAATGTGTAACACTTGTGCCTAGATTCAGAAGTAATATTCACACTCCCAGAAAAATCTCAGCACGTGAAAGATTCATAGTTTCCTTCAACACGTAAGTGAAAGCACACCCAGCAGAAACATTACAGAATGAATGTTGAGTTGAACTATAGTCATAAACAGGACAGGGCAATCCTTTCTGAAGTTTCTAGAGGATAACTTAATGATGCTTGTGAGGATCTGAAGTGCTGGTGCCAGTGAAAATAGTAGGTGATCATCTGAAATCATTACATGTCAATTAATAAAGTTTGCAAGATTTTAGTCTGTGTATATGAAAAAGATAGAGATTAGAGGAATTTAAATTTTTCTGTTATTTTTATGCTTGCTTATGAGTGCTGGAAAAGTAACTAGGATTTTAATATATGGCAAGACATGAGACAAAGAGGGATCAGTCGCATGTCCAGTGATCCCTGCACATATCAGGGTATTCTGAATGTGGCCAGTGCATGAAACCTGCAAGTACCTGGAGATTCACAGCTCCAAGTGCTCTCTGAGAGGAACAGGGGCTGATTCTCGGGGTGCTTATGATTACTGAAGAACTCCACAGAAAGTCACTGGTATCAAACTGGAATAGTAGAATCAAACAGAAAAATTATTTTGTGTGATAAGTGCCTTTTTCTAGAGAAATGTCATGCTTATAATTTTCCAAAGAGCAAGATTGGGTATTTGGGCATTGTTAACATTTGTAAAAGAGCATTATTTTGGAGCCAGAGGCTAGGAAACAAAGATATTTGTGTTGTGATTTTAGCCAGTGTGAGTTTTGTTAAGAAAGCCAGCATAAGAGAACATTAATAAACACTCACACCCTCAAAAGCACAGGGACTGACATTTGTGAGTTCAAGGCAAAAGTACATGGTTTCTTTTCCAGATACTTGGAGATCATACACTTAGTGCAAGTGTCATAAATCAGCTGAAAAATATATTGGCAAAAGAGAAATTGTCACAGTCCAAGGCATCTTATTTGATGAGTAAGAATACATATGATTTATGGACAGGCATAACTTTTTTCATGTTACAACTGGCGTGTTGTGCTCTCAGCTGAATGGAGAGTCTGAGGGAAACGTGCAGTCTGCAAAGCACAGTCTGAAACAAGCCAACTTAAATTGATGTGCTCTAGAGCAACTCCCATCCAAAATTATTCATTCAACCCAGCTTCACCAATGTGAGAATCACTATTGAAATGTTAAATGAGATGAGGATGTGTAGGTACTTCCATATACTTCTACTTGTATCATGTGACAATTGTTTACTGCCATTAGTATAAATAAGCTTCAGTTGAGTGCTCAGATGAGGAAATGTGAATTACATGTATCCCTGGTAGCAGGGGATGATACAGGAGGATTAATTTTTCCAATCACACTGTTGCCTAGAGTCAAGAGTTTCTTGGGAGTTTCACTGTTTATGCTCATATTTTATTGACTTTAATCATAGTTTTGTGATTATATAAGATAATTAAGTTCCTAAGTACATGAGATTTAAGAGACAAAATCAGCAGCCAGGTGGGATTCATCTGACCTAATCTCAACTGTAAGGCATCTAGACTCAGTCCTGGCTAGTGTGTCTCTGTAGCCAATGGAAACAAAAACACTTCTAAGGAGAAAGTAAAATCAGTTATCTTAGGAAATTTTTTTACAATAGGATTGGTTCTCTCTTGGTAACATCTCTGACTCTACACCGAATTTAAAGTAAACCTGGATAACTAGTTTAGACAAGGTGCCTACATTTCAGACAGCTAAAGGTCATTTTCTACTGTTGCCCACGTGGGTGAGTAGTTTTGCAGATTTCAATGAATGTGTATATGTTGATGACAAGTTATTTTCTTTACTGCTGTGGCTAAATAAAAAAAAAAAAAGTGATGAGACAAGCCTGAAAAGTTTAGACACTCACATGTAAATGTAATATTTGTAGTTATAACTGTAGTATTAACGTTTGTTTGTTACTTCTTGTCTACTTAAACCCAGGAAAAATCCCAAGCTGTGTTATCATGTTATCTGTCTGCATTCAGAATTCATAGAAATTTTGAACTGTGAATTGAAGTGATTTTTTATAGATCCATAGAAGGTACAGACAAGTTGTGCTAGTGGGAAGGGAATGAAGTGCTAGTGGTCTACAGAGTACATCTGCTATGAAATGCTTACAGTGAGAGTGTCTGTTATCAGGATACTTTTGGACAGCTCTGGCATTTGGTTCTAGAGGTTTGCCTTCACATTTCTGACTCACTTATGCATCATTAAAACTAACTAGGATGATTTTGCTCCTATCATACTATGCAATAGTGAAACAATATTTTTGCTAGTGGTTTTACTATACCTTGTCACAAGATTTTCTTCTTTTGCCCACTGGAAAATCCATGTCTTCCCTTACTAGAGTATATTTTATTACAAACTGGAGATTTCATGTTGATGCCTAAGGAACTAGTGCAGCCTGAAATGGAGACCACCCTAAAATAGAGTTATTTAAAGAAAGTTTGGAAAGAACTGATAATGAACTGTTAGTAGTCTGAATTTCTCTCCAATGATATTGTAAGTCCTGTACTGCCAGAACTGGACTTTACAAGATGTATTCTAGATATTTAGTCTAAGTAGGGTGATCATCAAACAGAAGGTACCTTACTCTCACACGAGCAAAATTAGATACCTAAATTCCTTTTTAAAGTGTTGAAGGCAGGTTCCTCTGAAAGAGACTTTTAAAGACCTAGGAAAAATATCCTGCCCTTACAATTTAATACTATACAGCATCCAAATTGGACAAGCTGAATATGTTCTTCAGTATATGAAAATATTCCTAACCAGTCAAACTCACACAGGGTTTGACTTCCTGACTCGCTATTTTGTTTCTTAACCAAAACTCTTTTTCCCATTCAACAAACTGTGAAAATGCCTTTATTTCAATACTAATAGTTTAAGGCTGTATCAGGAAGTCAGTCTTTTCTAATAAATACACAATATTAACCTGATATTGACTCACCTTTTAGACTGAAAACAATGTTCCTAAACCTAAAGAGTCTGTCAGGAACCAGTAAGATGTCTCAAAAGTCTGTAAAATGATCCTGGAGTACTTTAGAAGCCTTGTAGTTAAATTCATTCTGTATGTGATCATCAATGTTCAGTTTTTCTGAAATATAATGTACTTTTCCCACCCCAAAATACATAGAAATAAATATTTTGTTACATTTTGACATACAGTATGAAGTCAGAGATTTTTTTTCTCCAAATTGGGGCTTCTAGAAAGTGCTAGTGTTGATTTTTGCTGAAATATTATACTGCTGTATCCTAAGATATATGGAACTTTGAACCCAGCTTTCCTGTGTCTTGCACCTGGCAGTTTATTTGAAATGGTAATCTGCCACCAGGCCAAGAAGTCTGCTCATTAGGGCAAACTGTACAACTACCATAAGCTAACCAGGTGGAATTAGATTAATTAATCAGGAATTCCTAATAGAAAGTCAAGGTAAAATTAGAGAGTATATCAGCAAAGTTACCAGACTTGTACACCTTTAATGATCATGGATTAATTACAAGAGTGAAATGGAAGTGTGTATGGGGGGTGTGTGTCTCTCTTTTTCATTCTTTTGTAAGGAATATTTAGTGCAGATTCAGAAGAAAATATGACCCCTCATTGCAACAAAATTAATACATAGATTCTGAGACATGACCATTATCACAACATAGCATAACACAAACTAAAGCATTTGATCACCCATTGTCTCAGGTCAGTATTTTCTATTTAAGCATTAATTTATATTTTTAGAAACTGACTCAAATTTGATTACAACTTTAAAGAGCCTGTCATATCCTTAGGTAAGCTGTCCCACCATTTAATTGTCCTCATCTAATGTTTAATTATCTTCATTATTTCCAAACAACTTTTATATTGTATTTGAGTCACTTTATCTTATTATGCCTTATTTTTTCTGTTGTTAAGCTGAGCGGTCCTCTCTTACTTAAATGCTGAGCCAAGTCTTTCCTCATCAGACATGGGTTCTGTGCTTGCAAGAATTTATTTTTTAAGATTTTGACATGGCATAAGTGGTGTTACTGTTTGGACCTTTATGATCAAAAGTGTAAAGTATAAAGGAAACGTGGCTCACCTTCTGCCTTAGAAAACCATTGTCTTTCAATACTGTGAAGAGCAAGAATAACAATTCTTTTAGCACTTTTGAATAACAAAAATCCTACAACTGTAAGTTTTAACCTAGGTTTTTTTGTCTCTTTTCAAAATTTTGATGTGGTCTTGAAGAGTCCTTGGGGCCATCATTTTCCCCGAGCTTTTCACAGGTGAAAATCTCTTCCAACTGGCACCTTTCTCCAGAACACGACTTAGAGGAAGATGAAACATACGATGACGATATGCAACAGGTTTCCTACAGGAGAAAAAAAGCAAAAGGTAGCAACAAATGGCCAAGGAAGCTTCTGAGACTCCTGATACAAAGGTGTGCAAATGCTAGTTCTCCTAGGAAAACTCAAACTCACCTATAATTGATCATATCTTGATGCAAAAAAAAAGGTAATAAACAGTAACAAAACTCTGTAGGAATGTATGTCTCTAGAATTATCAGAGAAAGCCTTGCTGAGGAAAGAAGTGAATAAAGAAGGGGGCCTGGCTGATGCCATTAAAATATAAAATCTCTTTCACTTGCAAAATATATGTCCAGCTAACAAAAAACTTCTCAAGCATTTTGGAGATTAAGTAGCTTCAAATCATTCCAGATTAGCTGTGACGCTTTAGGATCTCCACTGAGCTTTTGATCCAATACACCAAAACTGAGAAGTGGTTAACTCCTGTAATTTTAAATTTTTTTTTCTTAGAACATTAAAATGGAAAGTATAAAGCAGGTTGGTTAATTAAAACTAGTGAAAATCTTATAAAAATAATTGACAATAAAAAAGAGGAAGGGAATTACTTTAGGAATGTTAACATATACTGAATGGTGTGAAAAGGTAAATATAGGCAGAATATCAGGGGGAAAAATTCCTGGCAGAGTGGTCCACAGGAGTGTGGGGAAGTGTCAGAAACCCAATTGCTCATGATATTTAAATCCAGGTTGGACAAAGCACTAGAAAACCTGGTGTTGAGAATGATTTTATATTAAGTGGAGCATTGATTGGATGACTTAATAGATCTTTTCTGTATCTGATTTCTATTAGATTAGGATTCCCAGCTGCTTTTGCTTCCAAAGCCTCTTCCAGTCTTTGGATTTCTTTCTTTAATATTGACTAATAATAGCACTTTAACCAGCTGTCCATTAACAGAACTTTATGTTTTCTTATGAAAATATTAAACTGGCAGGTGATAAAAGCTTTCCATTTCTCGTTTCTCTTAAAAAGGTTAAAGTATAAATGTCTGCAAGTGTAGCTGAGACACTATTGAAAGTTCCGCCTTAGCTAATCCTACTCGAGTTTTAACCCAAGTTCTCCCACTTTGCAAGTAATGAAAGTAATGATTTCTGAAGTCTAAGAAGACTAAAAAATAGATAAAAGCACTTTTTTTTCTGGATTATCTGATCACTTTAAATAGATTCTGAGCAAAGTTAATTGCTACGCAGTGGCTACTTGGCCTTCCTTCTGTCCAGGAGTTTCCCTGTGTTTCATAACTGACCTTAGCTTGAGCTAGTTGGCAGTGTTTCTTGCTGTGTTTGGTTCAGCTGTTTTTATTTTCACAGATTGCTGCTATTGCCTGCTCACAATGCAGCTCAGGGAACATAGTTATGAGAGTTTAACTACTGAGGCTTTACACATCAGCTGCTTTGTGTTTGTGACTTCACAGTGAGAAGGCACTAGCCCTTGGGGACCACTAACTTGTGTGAAACAGAGAACAGAGCGAGGCCAGGTTCATCCTGGTGAGCTTCAGGTTCTCTAATGAGTACTGAAGTAGTATGAAGCTCATTGCTTTTGCATTTAACTTCTAAATGCCTACCAACTTTCATGGACAGGCTGGAGGACTGAGTTACAATGACTTGAGGCTTGGAGAGAGCAAAAGGGAAATTAGCATGGTGTGCCAGCCAGCCCTGTTGTTACAGGCTGTCCTAGGCAACTGTACTTCATCACTCTTGGGTGGACTTGCTGCAGGCTGGTGAACTTTTGGTCAGTAAGATTATTTAATATTACATATGGGCTGTAGAGAGGGAGCTTTTGCTAAAGATTAGGTTCTCTGGTTTATGTTTTGGCAGAAAAACTGTCTTTCAAATAATAGTATCTCCAAAACATTTTGATTAAGTTCAGTAATTCAGTCAGGAAACATCAGAAATTTGAGTGGGTTCCTGTTTTACTGAAAACATATCAGCAAGTTGAATCCCTTGCCATCTGATTCTGTCAGTTTCTCTGAAGGATGAATGGCTTCCATCTAGGATGCAACATTTCCAGAGCTGCTAGGTTCAGCATCATCTTCAGCTTTCTCTTATAGGAAAGAGAAGTTCAAAGTTTGTCTTGCAGAATTTAAAGTGGGTAAATAACTCAACTTTAGCTATCAGCTCTAGACTAGGCATCAGGATTTCTTCTGCAATGAATGTTGAAAAACCACTATGTTCAAGGGACATAAAACTTCCCACACCTGTGAGGTTTGTAATAGAAGATAAGAAGAGGGAAAAAAAATCCCCTTGCATCAAGCATACAGTCCACACACTGATTTTCAATGAAATGTCAGGAAGTTTTGCAGAACCCAAACAAAATAAAATAAATCACCGTCTCAAAGTATCTGGAATGGAAATGGAAAAAAGAGTTTTTCTTTTGACTTGTGAGGCAAACTAGACTTTTAGTTTATACAAAACGCTTAACTTTTACATGGTTAGAGATCAATATTTTCATGTCAGTACTACATTTTAAAATAAATTGCACTAAAGAACCCAAACAAGGAAAAAGAATAGAAGAAAAAAATGCAGAAAACAACCAAAGTTAATGTTATGCACATCTTTGTGCACGCTATTCTTTATAATGTAGTACCAGAGATAAAGACAGTCTTACAATAACTGACCACATTCAGCTTAAATGTGCATTGAAAAGCTTTAAGTTTGCACACAATTAAATTGAGATCAAAATTCAGATTTTCCTTGAAAATTTTTTCTGTATGGAAACTTTTGGAGTGTGAATGTACGCGCACAGATGAATGAATAAATTATTGTTTAGATTGCATTTGAAGATGAAGATTTTATGCAAGATATTGAATGGACATTTACATTGAAGAAATGGAAAGAAACAATATTATGACAATATTGTACATGGAGGCAAACAATTTAGAAATGTTTATAGGAAAATAAGAGAACTTAAATCCAGGACATTTAGAAATCCTTTTATTGTGTATCAGCTAAACCATATAAAATTGCATTTTTTGTGGGTGGTTCAAATACCATTTTTATAGTATTTTAAACCTTTGGTTTAATTTATGAAATAACCCTGGACTGAGTCAGTAACAAATCTGCAATGTTCAGTGGGCCTCAGAATACCTCACTTCCTAACTGTGGTTTAGTTGTAGAATAATAAACAATTATATAAACCCTCTATCTGTAGGGAATTAGTAAACTCTGACTGTAGTCAGTTTTTCTCAAAACCACCTGCTACAAAGATTAGCAATCCAGGAAACCAGAGCAGAACCCAGGGCTGATGCCATGCTGTTTGCTGTTCCCTGTCTGCAGGGTATGAAACCTTCTTGCTGTGATTGAGGGCACCACCTCTAGGATTTAGTAGTTCTGTTTCACTTATTTGTGTCAGATTTCAAAAAGAGGAAGTCAGTTTTAAAATAGCAGATCACAGGTTGAACACTGTAGAAGCAGGAGGAGCAAGCCAGGCAATAGGCTCTGCATCACTTCTTCACTTCTTCAGTGAAAAGGTGATTATGTGCATTAATCACTAATTGCATCTGAAAGAAGATTATTATTAGACTGCTGTCAAGTGTTCTCCTAACAGCATGGGAGCACTTCGAAATGAATGCAAGCACTGATGTAAGGAGTGGAAAAATGTTTCTAGATTTATAGCCCCACCGTCCCAGAGTACACCCCTGCATATTCTAGTTCTCCTGTCCTTGCAGTTGAGATGTAGTACAAAAAAGCAGGTGAGACAATTCCCATTTAAATCAGACAACAGTCAAATATTTATTAGATAGGAGGAAAATCTGAAACACACATAGATAGAATTAAGCAGAAACAAAAGGACACATTCTTGATACATCTCAATAATAAGGGATGCTGTGTCCCAAGATGTCATAGCCCTTTTTTACGAGTTTATTTTTTCCCTTAGAATAAAAGATAACAATACCAATGAACGCCATAGACTTCAGAAAAAAAGATCACACTAGTTTATGGACTCTATTATTAGATCTAAACTAACAAAAGAAAAAGCAGCAGAGACTTTGCTGGTCTGGTTTCTTCTATATTTCTGAACTTCCCTACACTCAAGGACTGGGTAGGTGACTTCAGCTACTTAATGGGAAGAGCTGAAACCGTGCCTGGGAAACACCCAGGAAGAGTCTTAATTAGTGCAGGCAACATGCGTGTAAGGGAAGATTCCTGCTGTTAATCTGTGCTGAACTTCAGTATCTTGAAAGTTTTTGATTCAGTAGCAAAAGCCCTTGTAAGCTTGGGCTGCTGACCTGTGAGGAAACCACAGTGCTACAACTCCTGGTGGTTAAAGCACGAGCACTGCTCCCATTCCTGCAGTCACTGCTTCTTGTCCTGTGTGGACATACTGCTGTTAAGAGAAGCATAATTTTTTGCTCCATTCCCTAGCCTTTGGCTCAATTTGTGTACAAATTGGGTGGGATCATCTCACTTAGACATCTGTGTGTCGACATTTCCATCTGACACCATTTATATTTGGTAGGGAGGAACAGTTTGGCTTGCTATTCTAGCCTCTCTGTGTTAGAATGAAATCAGTCACACCCAGGAAGCACCTATTTCTCCCCAAAGGGAGTCTCCAGTGATAAGGTCAGATGAAGAAGTATGTATTTTAAACACATCTGTTTGAGCAGATCAGTTTTCCCTTCCCTGATTCCTTTTTAATTTGTACCCTTTTGCCTACATCACCCTCCAGTCTCGTTGCTGAAACTAAGAGAGCACTCAGGACTGTGACCAGTGTATAAAAAAGCTGGGAGACATGGTACAGCTAAAAAGTTTTGTTTAGCTGTCCAACATTGTCAAAACTCTGCACCTTTTGGACTTGCAACTTTGCCAATGTGAACTATAGCTTTATAGGGGAATATACACACTCTCTGCCCTTTTACACTGATTCATCCAAACTTTATCTATTACTCTGTTAGATAGATTTGGAAGTGGAAAAACAAACGTCTGCCATCTGCTCCATGTTATTTATGATGATTTCTCCAATTAGGTCCAATTAACTTGCTGTCAATGATTAAATGTAATAGGTAATAATAACTTGACTTCATCATTACCACCAGCATTATTAGCTCATTGATTGCAATAATTTCAAAAATTACCCATCAGAATAAAATATGTTTAGCACCTGGTTTGTCTGTTTAGGAACATCTGCTATAAACGTGTGATATATGTGGAATTTAATGTCTCATGATGTGAAAGGGAAGCATATAATCTGTACTTTGAGAGCCAGTGCTGGCACAAATTTATCGTGAGACAGTGAGGGGATCAAATAAAAATCAGTCCAGAATTTATTGCTGGACCCACAGAACTGTCAAAACAGGAATGGAGCTATCGTATATTTACCAGCCTGAACTTTCTTGTCTACCAAGGAGATAGTTCTGTTCTGAATTTACATGCCTATGTTGTACTATAACCCATGCTTGTGGATGAATTGGAGATTGCTGGATACCCAGCCTACCTTCAGCACACTTTTGTTTGCTGCTTGCCAAAGAGAGAGGTTTTTATCCAAATCCATGGGTCTGGCCTTACTTGAAGTCTTGTGTAAATGCTTTACAGCGAAGGGCTGCATCTTCTTAAATGTGGCAGGCAGCAAGTGAAGGCATAGTCTTCTTTTCCTTACTGTCTCTCAACAGCAGATCTCTCTCTCACTGCGTTCCTGCTCCTTTTGTCCACGATGATCTGTAATTGCCATCTCCTAGGTTTACCATGTGTTTTGGGTCAAGTGTCTTACTGTCATGCAATTCTATTTTCCCTGTAACCATATGGAAATACCGTGGAATAAGTGCTGTCTGGAACAGTTCACAACAGACTTTGTTCAGACAGCTAATGATTCCCCAATCTTTAAGTTCCCCTTCCTGTAAACAATTTTTTTCTTGAGCATCATGAATGTTAATTCTCCTAATTTTCCTCTGATTTACATCCTTTAGTGGAAATAAGAGGGCTGTTTAGAAGAACAAATTTTGGTCTTGGTTATAACTAAACTTTTCTTAACTACCCCCTCAAAAATGCTCAGGAATAGTATTTTCACAAGCACCCAGAAAAATCTCAGTTTAAGATTCCTGAAAACTGATAAATTTGGAGAAAACCTAATAAAATGTCTGGCTGTTATTTATACACTGAATGTCTGCTTATTGGCCTGCCAGATCTGAGAAACATTAGTTCTGGGGGGATACTTCAGACTTGAGCCACACTTTTTTTTTACCTAACCCAGTCTTGGAAAAACAAGCAAGGCTTTGGCTCGACACGCCCCTTTTCTAACATTTCATTGCCCATTTTACCTAATTTTGCCATCTGGAATGTAAATTAACCATCATATCTTATCAAATTTTCATTAATTGGCTATTTAACAAATTTTTGATTGGCAAGCTAATGCTTATTTGATGGGATCATTTCATTGTATATTTGGCGCAAAGTCTTCAGGAAATTTAGTAGCCTAGCCTTCGAACCTCTGATCTCTTCCCATTGGTTGTTCCTAATAAATATTGAACTGCAAGAAGCTAAATAGCTTCATGGATATTGTTTGACACTTGCTATAACACAAAAATGCAAAAAGTTTCCCACCCAATGTCCTAATTAGTCTCTATCTCTTAGAGCATTGCAGTCTAGAAAGGATAGCAGACATTATCTTCCATATCACATGAACGGGGAAACCAATTGCAAGGTCTTCCAGCAGTTCCTGGCTCTGCCATTCTTGCTTCCCAGTATTTTATACAACCTTTCCATAACTTTAAATATCAGGTCAGATTTTCACTTGGAGCTTTGTTGATTTACAACAGATGAAGAAACCCCATGTTTTTGAAATATGCAAAAAACATTGCCCAATTGCTTCTACTGCAGTGTAGTCTTCTCTTTGTAAAATAAAGACTCTTTTACAAATATTCACCAGGAAAATTATGGTGCAAAAGAAGGGAAGAAGCTTATCTTGGTGTGATGCTTATCATTTTCATCCTTCACTGTAACTATTTGATTGCTGTGCCTGACCCAGATAAAATTCAGGTCCCACAAGAATGAAATTTTTCATTAAGTTGGTAAAATGTAGGGTTTTTTCATTTTGGGGCATGCAGAGAAGTGGTGACAAGACCAAAATTCATCCTGCAGTGCTTCAGCTCTGATATTGTTATAAAGCAGCAATAATGTTATCTCAGAGACTTGATCACTCAGGTGAACATGGAAAATGTGAGAAGCCCTTTTTAACTTATTAATGTTTATTTATGAAAAATATACACTTTAATCATGATTATTGGTTTTTATTAGACTTTATGCGGAAGATTATTGTCTAAATTTTGGACTAGATATTTTTATTGTTGGTGAAAAATGTTTGTCTGTGTATGGTGTCTTGTGATTTGTCTGTTTCATTTTGATCAAAAACTCCTCTGAAACCTATGTGAGAGAATCACAGTATTTTACTTGGATTTTTTTTTCCCTGGAGTTCTGAGTTTAGTGTATCCTAATAAAAGTAAAGTCCCAGCCCTGTAATGCCACAGCTCAGAAGAGTACTTTTCTACAGGACCTGATCATGAGTCACATCTGCTTACAGAGGCTGGATATCACTGTACTAGTTAGGAGATATAGTTGAGCCAGAGAACCTGAACTTTCAGTCAAAAGTAGAAAGCTACCAAACTA
This sequence comes from Corapipo altera, assembly GCF_003945725.1. Classification (NCBI taxonomy): domain Eukaryota; kingdom Metazoa; phylum Chordata; class Aves; order Passeriformes; family Pipridae; genus Corapipo; species Corapipo altera. Next base: position 13,434,749 of record NW_020884883.1, on the reverse strand, counting down.
GGTGTTTTGATTGTTTGTTTGTGTTTTTTTCTGAAATGTCACATCAGAAATTTCACAAGCACAAACATATTTTTTTTATTGAGTTAAGTTTTCAGTTTTTTTGTTCTATGGACAATATGGGAAATTCAGCCAGCTCTTGACACGCTAAAATAAATGTGCTTTGTGTATTGAGAAAAACAGTTTGCCCTTTCTTCCTCATATAAACCTAAGAGTAATTTTCAGTGACTGACCAGCCTCATAGTGAAAGAGTATTCCTTGTGTCCTTATCTTTAGACATCTACAGTGAAGTGTCTAAAGCTGAAGCTGAATCCCACTTGCCCTCAGGGACCCTGGATGAAAGGTCTAAAGCTCAGATTCATCACACAGTTTAAGGTACTGATCTGAGCTATGCAAGATGGTTACCTAATCACCCTAAGCTGACATGTCCAGAGAAAAATTACAGCTAAGATCTCTGGCAATGCATATGTCTTTCATATTACTAGAGCAGCTACTTTTCTATTAACAGACTGTAGATGATGTGAGTGTGCTCCCAAGGAAGGTACCTTGGTTACAAAAAGCAAAGTGAGATGAATGTGGACCAGAGTACAGGAAGCTAATTTAGCCCAATATATCACAGCCCAGATTTTTAGTTGTTTAGAATCAGTACACCCAGCAGAAGTCAATGGAGCTATGTTAATGGAGGTCTGGTTCTATGGACAGGGCAGCATTAAAAACAAGGGTTTTGTTTTCAGGAAATACTATATTTTTGATTTATGAAATAGAGATGAACACCCAATGTTAAAAAAATCCCTGACCCACAAGCATCATGTTGTGCTCAAAAAACATCAGCTATGTAGATCAATAAATATCAAACACAGTTCAGCATGGTGAATGTAAAATAATACTTATGGGAAAGTAGCCAATTTGGATAGCTTGTACTGCCTCTGCACTGTTGATCAAAGGAAAAAACGTGGGGATTATACAGGAAAATATTGATTAAGTCAACACCACAAACACCTGCATTTTGGGAGGCAGAACTTAGGTTAAAAAAACTCTGATAAAAAAATGCTTGAAGTTTGGACAAACACAGAAAACAGGTGCTTTGGGAAGCATTTCTTACAGCAAGTGAAAGAAGTATCTTCTCTTCATTAGGAGTCGTAATGCATCTGTTTAGGAAATCTGCTTCTCAAACAGACTCTTAGGCTGAGGTTTCCTTTCTTATTGATCTAATTACTCTTTTAAATCCTTATTCTGTTTCACCACAGTATATGAAAAGAGTTTCTGTGTACTTTCTGTTGGAAGATCTGGGCTTACACTCTGTTGGATTATTTGGGTCAGTGAACTCTGTCAAGTCCTGTTTCCCAATGTGCCAGTCATCACACTGGAGAGCAGGGCTGGAGGTAAGCTGGTGAACAGCTCGAGATGTTCTCCTGTGGGGACAGACCTTTTCCAAAAAATACCAGAGAAACTGGTGCATCAGGGATCAGCTGGTCAAATAACTGAGCCAGGAAGGTTTCTCATAGGAATTTCTAGTGACAGCTTAATTCTGTGTCATCTGACAACACAGGTTGTCCTGAGGATATCATGTCCCTCTCTGAGAAGCAGCACAGGGAGTTAAACCTGTACTGTGTTTTCTTCTGCCCAATAGTAGCTCAATACTTATTTTAATAATAAGCTTGATGATGGCACAGCAGAAAGAGGTCAAATGCATCTGGAGACATATTAATACCCAAGTCTTGTCAGAAGGTTTATAACTAGATATGTAGGTGAAGTACCTTTTCCGATTCACACCAAATGAAAACTCCACTGTGTTTAATATGCCACGCATTTCCTTCTGAAGAAGAATACTTTGTATTTCTATGTGTCTTCCTATTCTATGTTTTTACAGGAATTCACAACTTTTACACCTTTAACCTCATAAAACCTGCTGGGTTTATTATCTCTGCTTAACAGAAGGGAAAACTAAAACAGAGACAGTAGAAGAACATACTCAACAGCACAAGGCATCTGCAGCAGAGCTGAAATTGGAGCCCAGGCACTCTTGACTCTTTAGTCTTCCTCAAAGCCATCCCTAGATTGTAGAGACCTCTAGTGCTTTTATACACTGCCAACTGCCCAGAAAAATCTTGTACATGGTCATTGACTACTGCTTTGAAGTCTTCCTATTTAAGGGTCCCAGTCCTTACTGAAACCCTTTTGTATTCAATATAAAAACACAGATAAGAATTGCTTTTATTCCAAAGATTATAGTGTCTAGTTTCAGACAAGCTTTAGTTGGAGAAAATCAGAATGGCTGAAAGGAAGACAAAATCAAGAATCCATAGCAATACAAATTTGCAACTCCCTGAAATCAGTTTGTATTTTAAAATCAGTAAAACTATAATGGTAAGATACATAAACAAACCCAACTTTATGCTCTCAAAATTTACTTTATACATGAATAATATTTTTGATAGCTTTACACTGAGAGTATGTTACATCTATATTACATATTATAAAGTAACCAAACTGACCTCTTAGCTATCTCAGTTGGAACTTTTTTCTAATTTAAAAAGATCCCAACCTTTCTTTTGTGTTCTTAAACATCATTTCTATTAAGCATGATTTTTGGCCTATTGCCTCATCTTTTTTTTATACATTCTAGTGTCTCACCTAGTGTTACTATGCACAGCCAGTAAGTTCCCTTTCTCTTATCACAAGGGTGTTGTCTTCAAGCAACTCCAGAAGATCAGGTCTATTTATTACTGGCATTTATAGTTAGTTAAACACAAACTACTTGACTCCACACTGCTTGCACTTAACAAAACCACTTTCCCAGGTGTTCTTCCTACTGCATAGTTTAAGGTTTCCAAGATTTCCCTTCAACAGATGTTAAACTCCCTGGTCTCAGTTTCTTGGTCTTTAATCTCTTGACCCTTTTTAAACTAATGGAGTTGTATTTGCCACTTCTTAATCCTCAGGAATCTCCTTCATTTTTAAGAATGTCGGTTAATTTAATGCCTTTAACTAATGCTTGTGAAATCACGTTATTTGGACTTATGGTTCTATCTGCCATAAGTTCATTAATTTTTTTCCTTTTCTAACTACAAATTTTGCTTTTAACTCTAGACTGCCTTCTTTTTTTCTCTGGAAAATTGATCCACCTTCTTCTAAGACAAAAAGAGAGTAACTGTTTAACAGGTCTTTTTATTTCCTTGTGCCTCAAATAGTAAGCTTCACTTACACAGAGGAAAATGAAGTTGCAGAAAGAAAGGCAGTTCCCACATATTTTTCTATCCTCAGTGGGTCTTGAGCATTTCCAACATTACTGTAGAAATGTGAAGCCATATCAATAAACCTTCAGTTTGATTAAAAGTTGTGAGATAGCCAGCAGTTAACAGTAGTTGGGTTACACATCGATTAAAATAGTCTCCCTTCTTTTCTTGTGTTTCCTTTCTTCCAATGAGATCTTAGTGAAGGAACCACTTCTCATAGACCAAACCAAGTGCTCTGTTGAATCGAAGCCCACGTGTGCTGAAGGGAAATGTGCTGGTATATTTTCTTTGATAATTGAAACACTTTGTAGGCCACCCTCATCTTCAGACAATTATGAAGAATGTCTCAGAGCATTTTGAGACTGAGTTTTTCCCAGACCATCCAAGTGGGAGTTAAAAAATATATGCTAACAAGTTCCAAGAAACATATTTTGACTTTTTGTTGAGAGCTGTGAAATCTTTTCCCACTGTCAGTTTTCTCTTGATACTTAAAAATCTTTTTCCCTAGCTACAAACTGCTTCTGATCATATTCCTTGGACTCCAATCTCTTCGTAAGCAATATTAGGTATCCATAAGAGTTACAGTTGCAGAAACAGTCTATACTTTATCTGATATGAATCATATCTTTTGGCTTCAGCTGCAAAGTTCTCCATACTCTTGAAATTGATCTCCCTCAGATGTGATCCATTCACTTTCTGAAGGTTCTACTCATGTAGTATTTTGCTGCAGTAGGTTTGGACACCCACACATGTTCTGGAATATACAGAGATTTGAAAATCAAGAACTAGCTTTTTTGCCAGATATGTTGGGAATTTCATAGGATCTAAACTGAGTAATGATAATTTTTTATCCAGGATCAAAACTATAGTGAAGTTTTAATAATTATGAACTTGTCTGAATCCTTCATCATTATGGTCAAACAAAGAGCTGACATTTAAGTTTAATTGGAACCACTTATTTTCCAGCATTACTAAGTAAGGGAAATCTAAAAAGCATGAAGGTTTGAGAAGTGTTGATGGACTCTATTTTGCTCAAAACTCCCACAGGAGCAAAGGTCTTTAAATGTAGTGTAAATCAAGGAATTTTTGCTTTTAAATCCTGCCACAGGAGAAGTCAGTGGCATTCTGTATGGAAAAAGAAGTGATAAATTCTATTGTTTGTCTTAGAAGTCCAGAAATTTCAGCTTTAAAGATGCATTTTGCATTGAAGAAGAAGCTTAGAAAGGAGGAAAGTGCATTGGACAATCAAAAGGAGTTTCTTTTAGGCTACCTGCTGAATTTCTACAAGAAGAGAAAACTCTGCAATTCCTCTAACATGCCTAAGATGTACTTATTAGAATGAATAAATGACGAACTTCACCAAGAAGGTTTAAAACTAATATATATATATATATTAAAATAAAGATCAATAGGCTGAAGACTTTTCAGTCCAAAGTCTCATATTGATAACTGAAAGCAAGAACCATCAAGCAGATGTTATCATATTTCACCAAGAGGGTATGAACATCCTTTGGATAAAAGGGAAGAAGGATCTGAAGAAAGGATCTGAATAAGTGTTATCCAAGGGTTTTTTTAAAAAACATTTACTCTGGGTTTGTGAATGAAAGAAATTAATTTTGAGAAGCAGTTGCATTGTAAACACAGTAAAAAAAAAAAGGTAAGGTGGGGAAACAAGTAAGGAAAAGCTTAAAGTGTGAACTAGAGAAAAACTGTGAAGATACTAATAAGTTTTCCACAAAAATTTTCTCTGAGTTAAAAGAATGACATTTAATATTGCCTTACATATAATGCAAAGTATCCAGGGTACATATTTAACTAGATTTCAGATTTCTTTCAAATACCATTTCTGTGAACTGCTCCTCACTGTATTGATCTGTACTGAGAATCAAAAGGTCTAAATGTTTAGTACATACAAACAAGACCTTGGGTTCTTACTTTTTATTTTCCATATTTTCTCTGAGTTTTCATTTTTCATGACCACAAAAATGAGAGAATCTAAGGAAACATCTTCATATCTCATCTTGACCAGTGGTATGATCTATACATGGCCATTCTATGATTTAAAAAAAATAAATTATCAATTACTATCTGAAGTCTGTATGAATGCAACTGCCTTGCATTTCATAGCTATGGCTTATATTGCTGAAACGAATAGTCTTTTATTATTTCCATTAAAATTATTCCACTACTCTAATTAGTATTTGTATGCTTAGTAGAATTATCACAATCTTGGTTTAATTAAAAGGAAAGGTGTCATAATAAAGTGTTCAAACAGTTTAAATGACCTGACACTGAATTTCCGTTTTCAAAACAAGCTTGGGCACTGAAATGTAGTAGTAGATAACATCTTCATTGTTATACATAATTTCTGAAAATGGAATGTAAATTAAGGACTTTTGAATGCTTATCCCTTCACATAGCTCTGTGGAGTCCAGGGTCTAGCAAATGTTTTGCCATTGCCTTTTCACATTTGTCTTCTCTTGAAAATACTGTAAAAATGTTCTTCCTGTAACAGCCACATACAAAAAGGCCCACTATTTATCAGCTATATTTTGTGTTACTTTGTGTTGGTGTGTCCTGTCACCCTGCAACTTGCCTTCTTTCTTTTTTTTTGTCACATCTCTGAGCCACGTAGACCATCCGGATTTAACTAACTCTCTGCAGCTCCCTACAGAATGCATTCCTCTGTCAGCACATATGCTTCTCATTCACCAATATTGTTATGCATTCGATTTTTCCCCCCCTTCTCTTTTTTACTGCCACTACCTTGTTGGCATTGTAAAAAAGGAATACCTTTAAAGGGCCCTGAACCACTGTCATTACATACTCCAGACAGCAACCCAGGGTGCAACCGGCATCCCACCACAAGTAGGAAATGAGAAATTCTGGGCTATAATGAGAGCTATTGAATTTTTTTAACAGCAGCTTAACAAAGGTTTTTTAGCTCAGGTGTTTCAGTAATGGTAGCACATATGGAAAAAGCAGTGCTTTGGGCCCTTGAGCTTTTTCGTCTCTCTCCCACTTCAACACATGAATCAATCTAATTCTCATGAAGGAGGCACAGTAGCCCTGGTATGGCAGGATTACAAACACTATTTTTACTTGTGTAATTTCTTGCATATCTTAGGTAGCTGAGTGATTCTAGGATTTTCCTTGGTACCTGCACAGTGGCTCCATTGTCCTTACATACTATCTTCTCTGAAGCAAGCATCCTTTTCTTCCAAACATTTTCAAGCAATTCTTTAGAAGGATTTTAATTTTTAGCCTCTTTTGGATTTGTTTGGTTTTGGTTTTGTTTTTCCTAATAAAAGGAAGTAAACCTTTCCTATGTAAACATTTTTACTTTATAGAAAGTCAGTCGACTTACCCTTTGGATTCTGCAGCCATGTCACCTTTTGCAGCACAGCTGCAAAGCCTAAAGGACTTGAGAATGTGAGGAGAAAACCAGTCTGGGCCCCTCTGGCTTCAGTATAGCTAGGATTTCACCCCATGTGCCCTGAAACTAGAGGTCATGGCCAATCTCTGCAATATGAGACTGGGATGAGGTCACTAATCTAATCATGACCTAAGCTTGTGCTGGAATTCCTGACTTTGGAGACACAGATGCTAAAGAAACCAGTTTTGGGAGCCCTAATAAACCAATTAAATGTGTCAGTGGTGTCCTTATTTACCAGATTTTTGTATTAATTTAAACTGTCAGGAAGGTTCAGTGAGATTGAACTTCTGTTGAAAGATTTTTAGGAAAAATTATCTCCTTCAATAAAATTATATGTCCTTTAGCCATGTGGAACATAATTTTTTTCTAGGGACTTTGGGAAAACAAAAATATTCAGTACAGAAACCAAGAATTGGGTCAAGGCTGAGGAAAATATGAAAATCTTTTCAAAATTTAAAGATGTCAAAGGAAAGCATCATCTGTTTTCCTACCTGTATCTGATGTTACTGTCCTGTCACTATTTATGAGTTTGGAGATTTCATAAATCAGGCAACTGTGGACATTCTTTTGCAGAATAATATTTTTACCCTAAAATTTAAGAACATGAACAGTTTTGTACCTGAGGCCTTAGGTGATCATACTCCCATCCCTACTTCTCTGTGGAGGCGTTGTTAATGAAAGTTTGGATGTTATTTCACGTACTGCTAGAATGTACCTAAAGGTCCTAGGAATGGGCAGAGCACAGGAAAACAAAGAGACCAGCAGATCCTTTATTATCGTTGATGCACAATGTGGGGGATTGTTTGTAAAACAAAATGCTTTGGCTTTCTTCTGTCTTTTAAACAAACAAACAAGCAAACATAAAAACCTTGTGGTGTACATTTAAATGAAGAAAGTTCTAGTATTGGGTCTTTTTTTTTTTTTTTCAAAAAATAACTAACTGTGTCATGCTTTCAGAATACACAAACACTATGGTGATGTAATAGAAATGGTTACAAATAAATAAAACAAATTAACAAACAGTTACAAGAATTCCCATCTCCTGACACTGGGAAAATCAAGTCTTCTGGGAGAACTTTGTAACATATACAGAAGACAGTCTAAGAATTCATGCAATATTCCACTGTAATCCTTTTTTGGCCTTTCAGTTAACAATATGATAGTGATGCCTGTAAAAGGAAAATATTTTCTTTAATATACCAAAGAATACTCATTCAATTAAAGCACTTAATATTCAATGTGGTGCCTGTAGTTTCTGGATATATTTATCATTTCTTAATGTCAATAAAACTGTCTTTAAATATAAAAGCACATTCTTTTGTCCTGAGAAAGCAGATTTGTTTTAAGCCCATTGAAATGCACAATGAAGAGGAGAAGAAGTGATATCTCCACTGGACTTCTTATTTTCGACATCTGGTTGTGGTCCATTGGGAGAAATGTAAGTAACAGTTTACCACATGGATTACAAATGTGCTGAATTGCAAGAATGAATATTAAATGAAAATATCCATAGCACCTGCAGCTTGTCCGGGAGAATTCCCCTTGTGTGTTGTGGGTGGGTTTTCTGAAAAACCCCCAGTGAGATGCAAACTGCAACTGCAGCTGCTTGTAGTAGCAGCTTGTCTAGTGTTACCGAAGAGTTTGCAGATTCTGTTCCCTTCAATGAATCAACATTGATCAGGGCTGCCAACACGCTAAAAAAAGAAAGGGAGGGAGCAGGAGAAGGGTTGCAGGGGAAGGATTATGACCATTAGGATTATTCCCACAGGTTTTAGATGATTAGGAAAAATTTTAAAATAGTGATTAAAAAAAAAGGCAGAAAAAGGAAATGCAAGCAAAATGCCTGATGAAATATAAAGCCGGTTTGATGTATCTGGGTGAGAAAGCGCTGTTTGCTCTGTCAAAAGGTCAGGCCTGTTTTTTTCTCAATAGAAGCTCTGCAATTGTGTTTTGCTGACTTCGTATACATTCTGTATATACTGAGCACTGTACACATGTGATACTTGGCCGGATTTCAGATGCAGTGCTAGAGGGGATTAAACAGTGGGGAATGTTTTCCCCTTAGCCTTAACTTTTTATTTTAAAGAGACTGAGTTATTTCTACCTGAACATGCCTCAAAAACAGAGTGGTTCATTAGGAACTGTGTGACTCCTCATTTAATTTTACTCTCTAAAGAAATGGTGAAGAACAGACTGCATGCTTCACATCTTTTTATCTGACCTCTCTGAAGAGCACTTGCACTTTTAGGCATAACATAGTGGAAATCAAAGGCAGAGCAATGTTGGCAGCACAAAAAGAGAATAGATAGTCTTTCCTTTGGGTTTTATAATGTCAAGATGATAAAAATATGAACGCCAAGTGGTATTTAATACTTTTTTTCTTACAGAAAAAAAATCATATTTTTAGCCTTGAGAGGCTGCCAAATTATTCTGTTTTGGAATTTGTGTAGGATCTTGCTACTATTACAGAAAAATGAAAACTTTAATACACATTTCTTTGGACCTCTTTGATACAACAGGTCCTCAAGGAAAACTCAAGTTGCACATGGATTAGAAGAGAGTCACACAGCAAACACTTTTTACCCTGAAGCAGCCTCAGTGGGTGACTACCTCCAAATGGTAGGTTTACTTTGGAGATAGATGATAATTCTACCTTTAGTTCTAGCCTGTTGCACAAATATTCGGAGCATGTCTAAAGAAACCCACTGAATTGAACTGCCCATATGCAGTTCCAGATTTTGCATCCCTCAATTTTATATCTCTGGGAATCAAGTCTGATGCTGACAGATGGGATATGGAACACACCATCTCAGTAGTGGAGACTCCAGCTGGGCAGTGTTCATCCTGCCATTGCTCATGGGAATATTAAGGTCCATATCCGAAGAGGAGGAGGAAGTGAATCAGAAGAGGGAGCTCTAGCTGTGCTACTGAGGCCGGAAGGGGCCTTGTGTTGGAGTATACTCAAAGTAGGAAGAGAGAGTTTTTTATCTGTTTTTCATGAAGGAAAAGGAGTTTTATTCCTTTCCTGCCCCTCTGGAAGTCCATGTTTTCATCCTAGTTTAATAGCTCCCAACAGACTCTCTAGCAGCCTAATGTACTGTGCTTCTCGTCTCCTCTCTCCCTCTTCTTTCCCTCCCAGGCAAATCCCAGGCATCCCACCAGCAAAGACTCCAGCTTTCTAGGAATCTCTGATGGGGAAACTGTATTCATTTTGCTTAAAACGTTTAATGAGTTCAGTTTCTAAACCTATTGTACAATATCATATTAATCAACACAGGAGGGCTTCTACATAATGGTCTTCAGAGATATTGCAGAAATTGGAACAATATCTTTAAAGAAATCAGAGCTTTAAATGTTCCCAAATAAGGGGCATATATGGGCTGTTCCTTACAATAAAGTGAAATGTGGTAGACAAAAAATTTCCTATCACGTGTGGCCTTTTGTAGACCTTATAAGGAAGGACCTTCCTTCCTTATCTTTTCTTTCCCCCCAAGATAAATGAAGTTTCAACAGGAGTCAGCACGTATGATGTTGCCCTATTGACCTGACTTGGACATTGCCACTGTGAGGCACAACGAAGGAGGCTGAAACAAGGAACAAGTGCTTTTGTCTGCTTGGAAACTCTGGGAGATATTTGGTGTGTGGCCCTTAGGGAAGGGCCCTTGTGCTGCATCCCAATCCTGTTAAGTGTTGTGCTTGAAGGGATGTGCAGACTCCTTAAAAATACCATCACATTGACAGTATATGATTGTTTTCTCTGTTTCATAAATAATTTGTGTAATTTTTTACAGGTAAAATTACTTTCTGGACATCAGGATAAACCACTTTATTTTGTGCTAGGCAGAAATAGTTTAAGAAAAGAAGTAATGTTACTGCATCCTTACATTCTCCTGTACAAAGGCTCCAGGGTTTTGTCAAGGAGCAGGGATTCTGCACACTGCTTACAGTCCTTCTTTTTGCTACTGGTTATAGTGTCATTAGAAACGGAATTAATCATAACTTTCATCCCGTTGTGACTCATACAAAAGTTAATAAAAAGCTTGACTAATCACCACTGGAGATGCTTCAGCTTTCTCGAGGGGGAAATCGGTGACTTTGACTTACACACCCTTCTAGCATACACAGACATACAGTTATCCAAAACATGAGGAAGATGTTACTGCTCCTCAGAGATGCAGGATTATTCAGTGGCAAGGAGAGAAGTGGCAAGGGGTCAGTCATGTGATATAGGAAGAGTGGCACTAAGAGAAAGATTTTAACTGGCAGGAAAACTCCAACATAAAAAAGTTAGAAAGCACCTAGCATCACTATATAATTTTCTAGAACAATGTGCTCTGTGTATAGGAGTGCACCCAAAAAGATCTGCTATTGACAGGAGCCCTGGGGCACCTCCGGGACTGTGCTGGTGCTCTCTGAAGCAGGGTCTTAGTCACCTTTCCAGGGAATTCTCAGCTTGAACTTCCAACGCCCAATGCAAAGACATTTGCTAAAATGTGATTTAAACAATAAATATGTCAGGCCAGCAGGATATTTTCTTATCAATCACTCCAATAGACACCATTTTCCTTGCTAAAAATCCCTTACGTGGACACCTGCATGAGTATATGGCAGAGCTCATGGGGTTGCATATAATGAGTAAGGTAATTGGAAGATTAGCAATTTCTCATTGGGGTTGGTTTTTAATATTTCATCATGGGTTTACTGGAAGTGTGCAGCTGAGATCTATATTACCACAGTGCTTAGACATGTAACTTTTAATGGATAGAAATTGAAAGAACCTATCTTTCTGGTTAGTGAAAACCTTAATTACTCATTATTCCCTGCTCCCTCCTTTACCACACTCCTTGGAGCCTGCTGGTGAGCTGCATAGAGGTGTTTCTTTTACAAGGGTTATTATAGAGACACCTGTTAGGATAGATATAGTTAGTACTGCATCAATATTTCCATTGATTTGGTTTATGACCCAGCTGTAAAAACTTCTTTTAGTCCGAGAATTGATGAATGATGACTGAACCAAGGAGCTCAGGGAAAATAATTATTGTAACTTACTAGAAAGCAACATCAAATTAGATGAATTAGACATCAAGAAGTTTCAGAAGTTTGTTTTACATATTTATAGTGTGAAAAATATTTCTTTCTACAATGGAAGTATGGAAGTTTTTTAGACACAGAAATCTAGTACCTCTGTGTACATTAAAAAAAATAATTAAAACAAGGCTTTTCAGGTGGAGGAATGGCTCCTGTTAGCAGTTTGGCTAATTATTTTGCATTAGGAAATTCACTGTCATTTTAGCAGATAATTTGGGAAAGTCTATGACTTAAGGTATAGTGCCCTTTCTACTTTGGCCAGATTAAAGAATCATTTGATACTTACTGAGTAAGGTAGAAGAAATATCACCAATCTTTTCTCCTCTATAAGATGGGTAAGTAATATGGAAACATAGACTTTCTGAACTAGCGTTTATAAAGCAATGGCACAGAAGTTCTGCATGTTCTGTTCAGAGAAAATCCACAGAAACAAGTGACCCATGTGAAACAAAACTTTGTAAGGTGCCTCATGTACTAAATAAATTGTCTCACCTTCCCCCTCCTCTCAGGGTCCAAAACCACAAAATGCAACCACATGTTTGGGTAATAGTCTTCCAAACTGAAAAGAGGACCATTAAGGGAAGGTAGGTCTGGTTTTAAGCTCAAAAGAGTCTGCCATTATAGCAGTAACAGACATCCTCCTGCAAGTGGTCCTAGTGTGGGTTGTGTGTCCCACCCCTTCTGCAGCAAAGGTGAAGGCAAGTAATTACAGGCTGGGAGCAATTTTACCTGCAGAGTAAGAACTAGACTACAACAAAAGAAGACAATGGTGTCAAAGGGATGTGAAATTACAGAGAACCTGGTCTAGATGTATGAGACAATCCATGTCCCTTTGCAAGCAAGGGGTGATGTGTGTTTGTAACTATCAGTACTGAACCAGAGCTCATTCATTGCACCTGACTTGGGGCAGTCACTGTTAGTTCCATTACAGTATGTTGTAACTTAATATTTACACACGGAAATATCTGAGTGAATGGTCTCAGCCTGGGTGACTTATGCTACACTCATCAAGGCAGTCAATCTCCTGGAGGGTTCCAGATTTGCTTAACTCCTGTGAGTTTGCTAAATGTGATATAAATAATGGGGCTGGTATCACTTTCCTCAAGAAGAAGAAAAGACTGATTTTCATAGCAAAAAAATATCCATTTGTGAAGACAATATTGTCTAAGGTAAAATGTGAGAACTGGGGTCTCAAAGGATGTGGAAGTTAAAGAAAATGTGAGATCTGATCCAGAGTTCACTGAAGTCATGGGAAGATTTCCTTTACCTCTATTAGTGGGTATTGCATGAACCCCTTGGATCAACAGAAACAGAGGAAGAGCCAGAAACAAGTTATCATGACAAGTCAGAGTGATGGCAACAGCACTCAGAAAAACATGAAAGTGTAATAAATGTGATATAAAAGTAATGGTTTTATTTTAATAGTTGGCATTTTTTCTTCTAGTCCTCTTGGTTAAGCACAAGGGTCAAAATATTTAATAACCATTAGGCATTTTAGGCTTGATTTTTTGATCATTACTCACTTTCAGTAGCACATGTTCATGCAATGCTCTTTGTACAATTACTATATCCAAGTTCTAATTGGCATATTCCCTACTGGACACCCCTGGTGAATTAACTCCCATAGTCAGGCCCTGAAAGTAAATAGATTTAGTTTACCAGATCTGCATTGATTTTGAATAACGAACATGATTATATTGCACATATTAATTCTAGGTAAGTTTCAGGTGAAATAGATGGCTGTACATGCAAGGCCACAGGCACACACACACATACACACACACACAAGACCCATTTGCAGAACACAAAAAATTTCTTCCAGAGAAGACTATGTCATTGATTTTACTGAGCTGAAGTTAATCAGAGATTGAGCTATGTAGTGAAGAAAGGTCTGTTTTTACCAGACAGTACAGTCTCCATGTGAATTGCAGAAAAAGGCAGCGTGATTTTTTTTACGATAGTCTTCACAGCCCAGAGTAAGATGGCATTTAGACAGCTGATTTACAACCAATGGAAAATAGCTATCTAGGTTTTTGTACCAACTGGGAAAGTTCTCAATAAGGCATTTGTATTTCTACTGCTTTGCAAGTGGTCTGGATTCAATTTTGTGCCATGGGGCTGTTCATTGTAGGTGTGTTGACACAGTTCAGGCGATGGGTGCTGTCTACAGTCTTCTGAGGAGAATCTGATGGACTGGAAATGCCTTCTGCATGCTAAGGACCAGCCTAAATGAAATAAGGAAAGAAGTGGAAGGATAAGTGTGTTTTGGCAGAGAATAAACACCTGATCCCTTCTTTTTTTTCTCAGAACTTATCTACTTCAGAACTTGGTAAATTCATAACTTACTTTGGAAAAGCCTGATTAAAGCAGAGGAAAGAACAGGATGTTTTTGTAAATCTGTGAATATAAAGTTGTTCTAGTCCACCAGTCATTTTCTATATTGCTTGGATAGCAAAAAAAAAAAAAAAAGCGGAGTCGTATGAAAAATGTGGGCAGTACTTTATTTTAAATGTTATGCAGGATACAAAATAAGTCCTTGGTATATCAAACATTTTTTTTCTAAAGCATACTTTGATATTGTGTTCAAGTATACAATTCAGAGATCATTAATTTCAACTTACTAATTAAAATGATACTTATATATCCATAATGACTTTTTACTTTTTCTTCTGAAACCAGTTTATGAGACCTCTGAAATTTACATTTGAAACTAATTTTAGAAGGAAGCTAGCATTCAAAATTTATTGAGTTTCTGTAATATGTTTTACCATTTTATACATGGAAAATTTTTTTCTACATCCACATGTGAGATAGGAATAGGCATAAAAGCTTTAAGAAATAAAGAGAAGTAGCATCTAAAGATAGAATATTAAACCAGTTCCTAGTACTTGACTTTTAAGATACAGCATATTTTACTGAATCATTTAATGGTGTATTTCTCATATATTACCTTCCATCAAATTTCAATTTTCAATAACCTTCACAATTTCCTGAAAGGGAAGAAAACATAGTTGAACGGGGTTAGCATAGTTTTGTTTGGTGAAATCAAAGTCTGAAGTCAGATATTTGAGAACTAATGTATATCACTAAATGAAATCCTTTCCCATTCCTCCCAGGTTACCATGATTTCTTCTCAGATAAGAGTTATGTTTATGAATTGAGAATCTGTCATCAATTTCTTTATATAATTTAAACTTCTGTGAATAAATGAACAAGGTAATAAACTTCAGCTTAAGGAAAATCAGATTTTTTAAATCTGCATTGCACAAATCTTATAGAACATTGTATGAGAAATATAAGCACTGTTCAGTCACTGAGTATTTTTTTCTATCACTCCACTGACTGTCACCCTCCCAGGACTAAAAACTACAAATAAGCAGTTTTGTCAAGTATGGAAAGTTGAGAAACATTTTCTGCAGGGTACAGAGATCATCAACATTTGAGATCGAATTATGACAAGGTCAAATTGTAATCAAGGTAGTTTTCAGTATTATGTAGAGTAAGAATTACAGAGGTACTTGGACACAAATATTCATTCTCATTTTTTATTCTAGTTTGAGTGAAAGAATTAACATTTCTATTTTATTAGAATATTAGTATAATGTACTGTAAATGCTCGTCAGCAACAGATTATTCCCCTTTTAATTGTTTAGCAATGATAGTCATGATATAATATTTATATTGTGTCATTATATTAGGTTGGATATCCTCATGACCAGGTAGAAAAAAACACACAACTTGTTTTCTTAGTTGAAAAAGGAGTTACGAGGCTACATAATGTTAGGAAAGGGTCAGTCTAGGAGAACAAAACAATGTATTTCCTATTAGAATGAAGTAGTCTATACAGATTGTCCCAAGTAATACTATAGTAAGCAATTCTGTGTGTGCTATAGTGTCACAATGTCAGTGACATCCTAATCATTCAGAAAGTTCTAAGCTGCTTTTGGTCTGAAAGGGAAAATTAGTTTTGACATTTCATCACCACATTCATGGTCAGGGTCATGTTTCATGCAGTTTTAATACAACCAACTAAAAATCCATAGAGAATAACATAGACAATGAAAAAATGTTATTTGTGGTTTTGTTTTCTGTGTTTTGGGTTTGAGATTTGTTTATTTGTTTGTTGTGGTTTGATTCTGGTTTTGACTCTTTATATAAATAAAAAACAAGGCCCATTTGTAATTTCTTAATTTTAAAAAATGATTGACTGATACAAAATCTGATTTTTTGTGAGAGCACACTGTGTCCGTGATACAGGTCCCCTTTAAAGTTCAGGAAGGCCTCTCTCAGCTTAGAGTTTAGTCACTTTTTCAAAAGAATTTCCCAGAATTTGGTTGCCAGACCTAAGTCTCCAGCGACCCCTTTCTCATTGCTCTGTTTTCAAGTAGTGTATCCTTTTTATGAAATTTGGCTTGGGAATGATACTGACCTTGACAAAAGTGAGGTGGAGATTTTAGAGGTTTGTGCCAGGACTTTGGCAGCTATTTCTGTTTTGTAATCACCTTATCTATGAGGTTTTCGTATTAGCCAATGAAACTAACAAAATAAATAAATACCCCAGTAAAATGTACATCATGTTGTTCTACTTTGCTAAATTCTTGAAGGATTTTTGGCTGTAGTTATTTGGTGTGGTGTGTCTTTTTTCCTGATGTCATTCCTGAGGTTTATCAAATATCATTTTTTATCTAGCTGAAGCATATATAAAAATCAGTGACTTAAAGAGAAAGCCACCAATGTTCAGGTAATTAGAAAGATTTTGTTCACACTTATGAGATCAGAGTCACAGAGGCATGGCACTTGTGTTTAGCATTTAGACTACTCTTCCTAACAAGCATATTCTGGATTTAATCCCGCTTCAGGCTCAGTTGAGTTTGGGTTTAGTTCTTCAGTTGTATTCTGTACTGACTGTGACTTAACTGGTATGTATGTTATGTTCTACCATAACCAACATCTCAAAATGCTCTGAAGAGTAAATTGCAGACAGTCTTGAATCCTAAGTTAATTGTAGTTACATTAAAATTACATAAGGAACAGTCAAGACAGTTTGTGGAACAAGCAAAGCAGTAGTAGAGTCTGTTCATTCTACATACTTTTATTATTTTTGTCCTGTGGGTTCATAAAGGACCAGACTATTATAATCTTGTTTATTCTGACCAGGTCTTATTCTATATGTAGTCTGTAGAAGTCTTTTCAGTGGCAGCTGCTTGGTGAGTAACCATGTTCTTTGCCATGATAGTTGGCAGTTGTAGGTTAGTTTGCTTCATACTGGATGGGTCAGCACTGCTACAAGTATGTTTCTGTGAAAGTTGTTGATATCACATTGAAAGTGCTGAATAGAAAAAAATTTAAGAACCACTTACAGTAAACAAACTCTGTTGGGTTTTTGTGAGTTAAGTACTTCAGAATTTTATTTTACTATGCAGTTTTGTGGTGGTTCTTTCTTTTTTCTTTTTTTTTTTTCTTATCAAATGTGTAGAAGGTAAACCAAGCCTAATTTGTGAAGAATCTGGTTTTGTTTGTTGGATGGGTTTTTTTCTCTATGAAAAGGCAATTGATAGGAAAGCGTTACACTCCATAAGATAGTACTCTGCAGCTTTGGAAGTTTCAAAGTGCTGTGCAGGTGACCAGAACTCTCAAGCCCGGTTTTGCTGTGTGGGCTTCATCTTATCGTAGAATCATAGAATCATAGAACCAACTGGGCTTGAAAAGACCTCCAAGATCATCAAGTCCAACCCTTGATCCAACGCTGCTGTGGTTATTAGACTATGGCATTAAGTGCCACATCCAGTCTCATCTTAAAAACCTCCAGGGACGGTGAATCCACCACCTCCCTGGGTAGCCCATTCCAATGTCTGATTACTCTCTCCGTAAAAAATTTATTCCTAGTATCTAACCTAAACCTCCCCTGGTACACCTTAAGACCATGCCCTCTTGTCTTACTGCTGGTTACCTGGGAGAAGAGACCAACACCCACCTGGCTGCAACCTCCTTTCAGGGAGTTGTAGAGAGTGATGAGGTCTCCCCTGAGCCTCCTCTTCTCCAGGCTGAACAACCCCAGCTCCCTCAGCCTCTCCTCATATAGAACTTGTGCTCAAGTCCTTTCAGCAGCCTTGTTGTTCTTCTCTAGACCTGTGCCAGCACCTCAACATCTTTCCTGAACTGAGGGGCCCAGAATTGGACACAGCACTCCAGGTGTGGCCTCACCAGTGCCAAGTACAGGGGAAGAATCACTTCCCTGGACCTGTTGGCCACACTGTTCGTGATCCAGGCCAGGATACCATTGGCCTTCTTGTCCACCTGGGCACACTACTGGCTCATGTTCAGCTTCCTGTCAATCCAAATTCCCAGGTCCCTCTCTGTCTGGCTGCTCTCCAGTCACTCTGTGCCCAGCCTGTAGCTCTGCAGGAAGTTGTGACCAAAGTGCAGGACCCAGCACTTGGCCTTGTTGAACCTCATCCCGTTGGAATCAGATCATCTCTCCAGCTTGTCCAGATCCCTCTGCAGAGCCCTCCTGCCTTTCAGCTGATCAACACTCCCCCCCAGTTTGGTATCATCTGCAAATTTGCTAATGGTACACTCAATCCCCTCATCCACAGAGATAATAGGAGTCTCCGAAAACAGAACATAAGGCAGAAGTCTGCCGGTTAAAAGTGTTAAGGAGAGGGAGGGTGGGAACAGAGACTGCAACTTAAGCCCTACTCTGCACAAAAATGTCTGCACAAAAATGTCTATAGCTGGATTCAAGACCTTGACACAAGAGGTAAGTAACCAATCCCTTTCAAAAGGAGTACTAACTGTCTTCCTAAAGGGTGGAGGAGAAAATTCATTTTTATCTTGTAAATTGGTTCTTGAGGGCATAATTTCAGAGGTTAGAGACCCTCATTTAACACCTCCCTCCCTAACATATTTGTGCCTACAATCTTTCCTTGCCTAGGGGAATCAGTGAATTACATTGTATTATTAAGTGCTAATGGTTTCAGTGGAGGCAAAAGGAAACAAAACAAAACAGAAATAATCTATTACCAAATTGTTTCTGACAAAGTCTCTCTGTTTTGCATAAAGTTTTTCACAATTCCCATACTCTTGGGTTGAGAAAAAAATAATGTTTAAGTAGATGTGCCTCTTGAATATGTTGAACATTAATATAAAAAAAATGTTCTGTGACTACATTCCTAAGATAAAATGCAGTTAGGTCAGTACAGTTTATGGGCATGAAAAACAACACAAAACTAAATTTTTTCTTATTGCATCATTTCCTGCTGTTGTGAGTTGTAAGAGAAATTGTAGTTCCTCTTTGTTGAAATATTTCAGACAAAATGCATGACATGGAACAAAGTTCTAGGAAATCACTTGCAGTATCTTCAGTTTTGCAATACTTATTTTACATTGCCAGAAATATTGCATCTCAAGCTCCATAAAGTTTTGCTCCTGCCTAACAATGAAATAAACAGTGATTTCAGAATTTCTGAAGGAAATGGCTTCTGAGGAAGCCATTTTTCTCCATGCTGGTAAATTTACAATGAAACATTTTAGTTTCTGAGAAGTATACTAGGTTACATGCATCTATGAAAACTTTGTATCTTTTCGAGCACTAATGGATTCTTACATTGTTATGAAAAAGAGATATTTCACATAAGTCACTTCATCTATGTCTATGCTGGTAAATAAAATGGCCAGAGATCATCGTCACCTCTGATGCATAAATTAGTTGATATAGTCAAAGTCTCCTTTGTCTCCAAACCATCATACTGAGACAAATATTCAGCATGTTAGCTCCTGACCATGCCCCAGTTGGGATGTAGGTCAGTGCCAGACAGTCTGAGTGAAAATGTGTCAAGGTACAGTCCTGCCATACTTGAGTTCATGCCCTTGCTCTGGTCTGTGTAGTCCTTTAGATGTAACCCAATAACTGAGTTACTGTGGATAAATGATTCCCTGAAAAATTGCAAAAGTGAGGAGGAAAAATAATGTCTAAACAGATGAACAAGAGTGATTCAGGCTTTAAGATTAAGATGGGGTGGTATAGATAATGCAGCCATGCTGTTCTTCATCATTGCTTCCCTGTGAATGAAGAAATTGCATTTTGGAGGAAGAAAAGGAGGTGGAGGAGTACATGACCTTTCTTTCATATCTGTAACTGCCAAAGCTATTCGTGTCAAGTTCAGTATGGCAGAAGCCCTTGATCTTAGTAATGTAACCAGCTTTTACTGGAAAATGGTGTCAACAAGAAATTACTCCTTCTTTTAATTCCTGGTAAATGCGAGAGCCTGGAAGCTCCAGTCTGACGTACCAACTGTACACAGTGACCCGGTTTTGCTCCCTCCCATTCAGTGGAACAGACAAAGGGCAGCACAGGACTAACTGGGTTAACATGTGGATGTCAGGGTCAAAGAAATTTTGGAGTTTTCTCTGTTTCATTACAGAGCAAGGTATATAGGGACAGAATATATTGGAAAATCTGCAGGATTTCCAACTCTGTTGCAGAGATAATACAGCAGTTGTACTACTTGTAGTTTAGAGGTTGAAAGAGTGAAGGAATGAATCTATGTGTTTTTAGTGGGAGGAAAAAAAATGTGGTCAGGAAAAACCTCAAAACACCTGCATAAAAACTGTGCATGCAGTATATGATATACGCAATTTATCATCATTGTGAGTAGGCTGGAGTGAGCTAAGCTTTCCAAACACTGTTCTTGCTGTGGAATGCAGCCATTCTTCATGATAGTCTTCAGGGCATAAGTATTTCTAAACTCAAAGTGTTTCATAGCATATTTTAAATAATCAGTCATCATATTAAATGTTCTCGGTGATCCCAGTGTTTCTGCATTTGAGCTACTTTTTATTACAGAAAAATTACACACAGTAGTAGAGAAAATAACTATTTCACCCCCAATATTAGCTAATCAAAATGTAAGTATTTTCTCTTTATTGTTTTATTTCAATGTGGATTTCTGAGAACATACAAATGTACTGGACTTAAGAAACACAAGTCTTAAACCAAGAACAAAAGCAAACAGGGAACAAGCAAAAAAGTGGTTTTGGGTAGCAGTAGAAGTTGTCCTGATGGGGAAAACTCTAAATGGTAATGTTTAGATATGCAGCATCTGTGTAAATTTAATTCATGTCAAATCAGTTAAGTAACATAAGCTGCTCATTATGACTCCTGGTGAAGCCAATAGGGAGGGAAATGCTCACAGAAACACATACATGCCCAAAACAGCTAATTCCTCTTTTAGACATGTATTTTTTAGGATGAAATGATTTTGATATTTGAATATTTAGGATGTGTATGTGTGTTTACACACAGTAAAAACCATGTTACATCATGACATATAATTATGATAAACATAAATAAAGCCTCTGGATACTCCTCTCTTGAGACACAGCAACTGCAGGGACCACATTCATGAGGAAGAAAGAAAAAAGGACACGGGGAGTTTGTTGTTGATATGTTTGCTTTTCCTAAATATTCCAACTGAAGATGGACTGCTTGTGCTTCTAAAGGAATCTGGAAGGAGTCAAACATTCTCCTCTATTCAGATCATACAGTGGATCCAACTCTGAAGCTGATTCTAAGGATTTAATCAAATTATCACCATGTTCAGTGGAATTTTGGGTTCAGTCTGGACAACAGAAATGAGACCATTTGTCAGATAGAATGAAGTATGAAGTGCTAAAATAAGGTTTATGGAACCATAAGGAACATATTCTATGTTACTCTAATTTATGTAAAACTCATATGATTTTATTTTTAATAAGAATATTAGACTTTCTGGGTGAACCTTAAGCACAGTTTTGAGCGAACCTTGGCTGATTTATGCTTTGCATTCTCACATGATTTCGACAAGGAACCAGATAAAATTTGGCAGTTCTGACTGTGTTTCATTTATGAGATTTTGAGGTTTTTTGGACCTGACATGCAAGCAAGACTTGAAGCTGTGAACCCACCCAGAAAGAAACTGAAGAAAACAGTGACCCAGCCCTCCATAAAATTAAATTACAGATTTTCATATAATTCTGACCTACGGATATTAAAATTAGGTGAGGTGAATCCTGTACTCCAGGAACACCACTGTTGGTGACAAGAAGTAACACATCAGAGAGCAATAGCTTCCAGGTGTATCCTATTTGGGCACCAGGAGAAACATTTCTGTCTTCTCTCAGTTGCTTCTTCCACCCAAGCAGTTGAAATGGCAGAGCTTTAACATTCTGGAAACCCAGTCCTACCCCTGCATCAGTCTGCTTATCTGTCTACCATGTACCATTAGCTGCACTCATCCAAACCCATCTCATCTGCTTAATGTGCGTTCATCTATGGCATGTTTCGCTTCAGCAAGCTTTTAATTGACAGAGGCTTTTTGCCTCCTGATTCTGGTCCCACATCTTCAGGCAGGAGAATGGACCTTGAAAATAGATGGTTTCTGGCAGAGACTGGAATGTCAAGATGTTTCTGCACTCAAGTACTTATCCGAAGAATCTGTCTGGAGCTCTTCTAAATGCCTCCACCTAGGTAGACCTGGCAACTACTGCTGTCGTGCATTACTTTTGCAGGCTGGAAACTTCTGCACCACACTAAGCAAAGTTGTGTATCAGTACTAGCTTTCCCATCCTGCCAGCAAACTTATGTCATGCTAGAGAGGTATGACACTTGGAATGAAGGTTTTAGTTTTGCAACATCACAAGAATAAGAAATAGTACAAATGCAGGTTAAAAATAAATAGTTTCTTGCTCAAGTGAAGTGGGATTATAAGGATAAGAGAATTGACATGCACACACAGATTTTGCATTTAATTTCAAGTCACATATAGTTTATTAGTGCATTTTCATATATTCCAGTGAATATATATTTGCCATCTTAGCTGAAATTGCCAGTGATGATGAACTGAACTGTCACTGGTGATAACAGTCCTGGTGATCTATCCATGAATTGTAACTACACCAAAATGATAAATTTTTTTTCTGTTACACCTTTGGGCAGCCTCTGGTTTATCATTATTGTTCTAAGAGCTCAATTAAAAAAAAAAAAGGGAAAAGAAAAAGAAAAGAAAAGCCTTATCTAGATGAATGAGGTTGTCATTTAACATTGTATTTTTTTCTGATCATCCTTCTCTTTGGGTGCAGTTCAGAAGTTTGAGATGTTTTAGACTTCAGTACCAAAATAAGAACAAGTTATTGCTCAGATTAAAAAAAAAAAATGCATGGTGAACAAGCAATATGCAATCTGACAGAATTTTTTTCTCCAGGAGATGTCTTCTCAAGCAGTCAGATTTGTGAAGGAATCGCAGAGCAAAACATACCTTTTGTTTGGGAGTAGTAGTTTCAAGGAATTAACTATTTTTTCTGACATGTATCATTCACACGTAAAATTTAAGGAATGTTCTGTCCAAATTTAACTCTTTGGAGTCTCAAAGCATATCACAAGATTAAACATGAAAACACAGCAGGCATCATGAAGAAGCAGATAATAAGCAGGCTTAAAACACTAGTTATATTGACTTAAATGATTCTTAGGTTGAACTGAGAAATAAAAAGGTCAAGAGTAGTCTTAAGGTTTGCCCAGTAAAACAGTGGCAGCAGAGAGAATGAATGACAAGCCGTGTGCTGCATTCACTCATTATAATGAACAGTATGGATTATGAAATGACACGAAAGGGAAAGCTCTTGCACCTCAAGGAAACACAGCCCTGACCTCTAGCAGGAAGAGCACCTACAGTACAATCTGACCTCTTTAGGTCAGTGAACTGTCAGCCACAGAAAGAAACACGGATAAATGAGACAATTCAGATGGTCGGCTTCATAGTAGTGTTTGCTACTTAAAATTAATGGGAGACCAGTACAAAAAA